>NC_051277.1:25930143-26276810 GCF_015220745.1 Sebastes umbrosus
CAGGGCGAGCAGCCATGTCAAACAGGGCTCCTGGAGGTCGTACAGTTTTATTTGGTGCTTTAATGGGGCTGCGGACTCCAGCAGTTGGCCCAGTCAAACCTCGTTATTGAGTTTCTGTAATAATACGTTCGCTGATCGTAAAAATGAGCCCTGATGAAAAGAGCTGGCGACGCCTCTGTTACTGGAGGAGCTGGAGCCAACGGAGGGGTCAGCAACACACACACACACACATGCACGCACGCACACACACACACACACACACGCACACACACGCACACACACTCACACACACACACACACACACACACACACACACAACAGCTCTGAGCAACTGGAAATCAGGACACTGTAATTTATGATTTTGCTGAGAGCACAGAGAAGTGGGCCTCATCACCTCCATGATGTTTGATTGGATCACGGAGGAGGATTATAGCAACTGTGTGCATGAAAAGACTTGATATGTGCTTTCTTAATATTTCTGCCGCAAGGATGTAGTATGTAAATATACAACATCAGATATGTAGCAGAAACAAAAATTCTGTTGTTTAAACAGCAAACATTTGAATATATCGCGTTCTTCTGTGTTTCAACAGACGATCAAATCCATTATTTGTGATTATGTTATAAAGAAGGGGAGAACAGGGTCGGTTGTGACAGTGCCTTTTTAGCAAGATAAAAAGCAACTATGCCTACGCAGCCACACCTTCTTCACTTTCAACCTCAAAGTGGAGACCTTCTGACTATTCCTCACATCAGTTTTGAAATATACAGCAAGGAAGTAAATGTTTGTCTCCTGTTATTTTTCTTCTACCATACTGTTTTTAGTTATGCCTAGGGCTGTCAAATTAATGCCACTAATTTCTTTAACGCATTAACACAACTTGCAATTTTTAGGTTGTAGCGGGCTCAATTTTAAAACTAGAGTGAAGATACTGGCATCATGTGAAACTGAAAAAAACCTAAGGAATCCATTGGTACCAACCATGTCATACTAGGACGTCAACAAGGAGGCTAAATAACGTTCCAAACTTACGCTACATTTTGGTGAGGATTAACTGGCATGGACATTTTCACCAGGTCCCTTGACCTCTGACCTCAAGATATGTGAATGAAAATGGGTTCTATGGGTACCCACGAGTCTCCCCTTTACAGACATGCCCACTTTATGATAATCACATGCAGTTTGGGGCAAGTCATAATCAAGTCAGAAGACTGACACACTGACAGCTGTTGTTGCCTGTTGGGCAGATTTGAGCATATTCTTTATGCTAAATGCAGTACCTGTGAGGGTTTCTGGACAATATTTGTCATTGTTTTGTGTTTTTAATTGATTTCCAATACTAAATCTATACATACATTTGCATAAAGCAAGCATATTTGCCCACTCCCATGTTGATAAGAGTATTAAATACTTGACAAATCTCCCTTAAGGTACATTTTGAACAGATAAAAAATGTGCGATTAATTTGCCACATACAAAAACATATTGTTGGAAAGCTTATTTTCTGGCCTATCAGTTGATGTTAGTCAGCTAGCTAGCACAGGAATCTAAAGTGTGTCTACTCTCCCTGGGGCGGTCGAGACAGTATTGATTATAGTTCATACTTTGTTCCAATTCAACAAAAACAAGACAAATGCTTTTCCTAATTGAATAAGACCCAGTGTGAAGTCTCTGGGTGAATGTTTACCCAAGTGGCAGCCAGTCAGAAACCCTTTTTGCCAAATTCCATATCTCAATCATTTATGAAAATAGAATAATTTAACAAATATTTTCTTTTTTCTCAAAGAAATGTGTGAACAAGTGACATTATAAATATAAGGTGTTCAAATTTTTTTTCAATATAAATTATATTTTTTGTAGCCCAGTACAAGGCATCCCAACCGGCCCGGGGAGACAGAATTTTGGGAAAATGCACTCCTTGTATATTTAACAAATTTCCGTATCTGTTCAGGGATCAAATTATTTTCATTACTGATCAAGTAGTCTGTGAGTAATGGAAGGTTATTTAGTTTCGATGCAGATGTGTCCCAACCGACCCCACTCTCCCCCACTGTATGTGATGAGCCAGTTCCAGTGAGAGATACCTGTTGGTTCTGGTAGGCTGTGACTGTGGTGAACTCCGTCTCTGGGAAGGAGAAGCTGTGGACTCCTTCAGCAGGCAGAGACTGGATTTGGGACAGGTCCATGCGAGGGTCGTGCCGGATGACGTGCACACGTGGCTTGTATTTGTGCATCGACTGGAGGATGACCTGGAAGAAGAGATGAAGAGGACACTTTATATTTTGCCACAAAAATATAGGGCTGCAACTAAAGTTAAACCTCATTATCAATTCATCTCAAGATTATTTTTTCAATCAACTGTTTAATCTTTTAGTGTATGACATATCACATATTAGTGAATCATTTCCATCACAATCTCTAAAGCTCAAACAGATGCCAACAAATTGCTTTTTTTGTCCAGAACCCCAAAATATTTAATTTACTATCACATGAGACAAAAGCGAAGCAACTGATCCTCAGAGTTGAGAGAATCGGAGAACGTTTGGCAGTTTGGCTTTAAAAATTAAACCATTAAACCACCTCTATAAAAGGGAAATATTCAAATAATTGCCGTTAATTTTTCCGTCGTTGACTGATTTAATTTACTCATTATAAACATTTTAAAAATGTAGGAAATTAGCAAATCATTTCACTACAGTAGGTGATAAACAGTATGAGGGAAATACAATTATAGAAAAAAATATAATTTACGACAATGTCCCAACAGGCAACACAATCTCACAACCCAACGCAAAGTAATATTTCAAAGACTGTTAGGTATATTAAAATTAATATAGTGATAGCTAAAATGTGCTATTCTACAAATAAACTAACAAAACATCAGATATCATTAAATTAGTGCATCATACAAATATTAATCTAGCTATCCATTTCATGGAAATTGGCATGATTTCAATTTGACATCTCTAAAAATTTAAACAATGTCATCTAATTAAGATTTATTTCTGAAAATGTAATTTAGCAGTTTATTGTGTAGCTTTTGTGGTGTATTATTATTCTTTTTATTATTATTCTCATTTAAAATAAATTAAACATTTCGTTAAGTATTTTTAAATAAAAAGCAACAGTAAAATCTATATCATGAAATTTACAGTTTGACCGCATTTGGTGCTGAAGTCTACAAATCTAAAGTTTTCCTTTTTACGTGTTAATGGAGGAGCCGAATAAAACATTAATATAATATATATACAGTATATATATAAGGTTTAACAAGAGTAAAATTATTTTTTCTAAAATACACAATCTTGCAAATTTAATGCCAAACATCTTAAAAAAGGTAAAACAATTAACACTTCTTTATTCGTGCCTAAAATGAGCGAAAGATTTCCAGTGAAGGTGGCAAACTGACCACAACATCATCAGGGATTATGAGGCCGTTTCAACACAGCTTCTACATTCCTCCATGGTATAGGGCCTATATACCATTCACATAATGAATTCCCCAAACACACCGATTCCAATGTGGTTTTATAAACACCAGGATCAAGTCAAAATCCACCTACAGCCTCCCCAGTCACCACATCTGTCACATCTGTACATCACTGAACCTTTACAGGAAGTTACCGGATTTCCACTTCCTTTATCCCTAAAAGACACACAGGCCTCCAGGCTTTCCTTCCTGAGGAACAGTCCAGTCCACTATTACACCAAACATGGTCCAATATGAATCCAAGCAGCACTGAAGCTGCCAAAGCAGTTAAAGACTCTGCTGCTCCTTAACCACAAGAACTCTCTCAAATGAACTACAGTCATACTAAGAAATATATAGAAATGTTTTGTTTTTTTAAAAATCATATTATAAGACAAGACATTAAAATTGAAAAGAATAACAAACAAGAGTAAGAAATAGAAAATGCATTTCCTGCTGAAAATGCGTGGGAATGCTGACAGCTGAAATTTATTGCAAAGCATTGCTGAAAATGCAGAAATGTGAAATGACTTGCCTAAAAATGTTAAAGCTCAAATGCATTGCACTGCAATGCAGACAACCCTAGAAGATGAACTGACAACTGGCAGAGTTGGAATCTGAACTGCATTAGCTAAAGAAGCTAAGAGCTGAAATACAAAGCAGTAGCATTTCAAAGTGGAGTAGGTTTAAGACGATTTGAAGATTTTCTCAATTGAGTTACATTGTAAAAAAAATGTGGAAAAAGCTTAAAATTTTAAAAAGTATAAATAGTTGAAACAAGAAAAGTCCTAGCACTAATGTCTTTAAAGAGCTGAATATGTTGATGGTTGAACGGTTTCTGTAGCTGAAAGTATGCAGGAGTAGTTAAACTGCAAAAAACGTACAGAAGAAATAGTTGAAGAAGTTGAATAAACCTTAGAGGAACAATACTGGGATTGCTGAATCAGCTTCCAACTCTGCCAGTTGTACATTTCATCTTCTAGGGTTTTCAGCAGTGCAATGCATTTGAGCTTTAACATTTTTAGGCAAGTCATTTCACATTTCTGCATTTTCAGCAATGCTTTGCAATACATTTCAGCTGTCAGCATTCCCATTTTCAGCAGGAAATGCATTTTCTATTTCTTACTCTTGTTTATTATTCTTTTCAATTTTAATGTCTTGTCTTATAATATGATAAAAAAAATAAAAAAAACATTTTCTATATATTTCTTAGTATGACTGTAGTTAATTTGAGAGAGTTCTCGTGGTTAAGGAGCAATTTTAATGTCTTGTCTTATAATATGATTTTTACATCCACAAATAGAAATGTCTGACCTGTGGGTCTATACTTCTACAGAGAGACAGAGGAAGCAGCAGCATGCTCAGATGGGTTACCTACATGTCCCTTGTCGTCCATCTCGTTGTTGGTGAGTTTGACCCGGTCAAAGCTGATCACCTGACGCATCCACGTCTCTCCTGCGCACGGAGAGTCCGGGTGCACGTAGAGCCGTGGAGAGATACACGAGTGGTCCGTGTTGCCAGCCACCATCCACTGAGAGCTGTGGTACACATACCTGCAGGCCAGCCAGGAGGAAGTCAATAAACCAATACATAAACTGTGACTTTTATTAATTTAACACACATCAGTGGCGGCCGGCCAATAGAGGGCCTCCCCGAGTCACACACAAAAAAACATTACTACTACTACTACTACTACTACTACTACTACTACTAATAATAATAATAACAATAAAAAATTATATAAATTGTCAATATTTGTGTGTTTTTAATATGGAATTCACCCAGTAATATTGGTAATTTGATTGTTATGTGTAATTTGATTGTAATGTGATTATATTTTGTATTAATAATCTGAATCTGTAAAGTAACTAAAGTTGTCAGATAAACCGCCACTGGCACACACACACACACACACACACACACACACACACACACACACCTGTAGCGCTTTGAATCCACGGGCATGACGTCCATGGCGATGTAGTACTGCTGGCTCGGGTCCAGGTTGCGCACTTTGACGCGCACAGATGGAAACATCCTCCTGACGAGAGGAGAGAAGAAGAGCAGCACATTCACATCACAAATCTGACTCATTATTAAATCTCGTTTCTTAAAACGGGTAAAAGTGTGTTTATCCATCCTGGATTTGTACATCCTTAAACCACAGAAACAGATCAGGAGCTCTCCTTCAAGTTCAGAGGAGAGTTTCATGGTCCTCGAGGGGCCACGAGGAGCATCTTCACTGAAAAGATTTATAGCGCCTGTTCTCCCTAATAGAATAAACGGAACTGAGATTTCAGCAGGTAGTTATGTCCCAATAACTCATCTCTGAAGAAAAAAGACGCACATGCATGGCCACTTATCAAAAAAACACAAATTAATTTATTTGAAAGTTATTTTTTAGGTTCGACCTCCTACCCAAGAACGTCCATGTGTCACAAGATTTTATTATGTAATCGATACCCCTGAAGCATATTAAATATGTCTTATTTTAAATGTTGTCCTGAACGACCAGAAAATAGACTTTAATTCAGTTCCACAAAATGTAATAATTCAACAAAACCTATAAATCTAACTCACAGCGCTATTTATTTTATATTCCAAAATATCAGCTAATTTCCCCCTAGGGATAATAAAGTATAAAGTTTAAACAAAACGTATATATACCATGACACCATAAGTATATTTCTACAATAGCAGGACATAGTACAGCTTCTGGTTTATAGTCTATATTTAATTTAATTGCTCACTTGTGATCGACTTCACCTGATAAACGCGCACCTGTGACCGCAGAACAGTTCATGTAAATAGCATATCATGAATCATATCACTGATAGTAAGCTATCCAGCTTGTATTTCATGCATAACTGACACCTGAACACGGAAACTAACTTGTAATTATAACTATACTGAAAATGAAAATGAAAGACTTTTTTTTTTTTTTTTTTTTTTTAAACAGAAGGTTTATAGGTCGTGCCTGTTTAAGGCTCCTATTCCATGTGATTAAAGTGACTTTTGTAAAGTTTTAGAAAGTATCGAGATTTTTTTCTTTAAAAAGCAAAGGACCCAATTCAAATTCTCATCCAATCCTAAAAAATAATAAAGTGCATACAGACCAAATAATAGATATTATGATGAACAGATCCAGCAGTAACCTGACAATTATTAGTCCTTGCAATATACACCTCAAGTGCAACTATCTTTGTTTACATTTATTTATTTATTACATCTACCCTACTTGTTTACATTACATCTATTTTAATATTTTATACTTCTAGTGTAACACTTCTGTTTATATTTATTTATTACATCTACTTTACCTGTTTTATTTGCTTTATAACTGTATGTGTTTTACCTGCTATATGTCTTATCTGCCTCGTTTAGTCTCCTCAAGTATTTGTTTTAAAGCACTGACCAGAAGTGGCAACTATGAATCTCGTTGTATTTAATACGATGACAATAAAGCTTTCTATTCTATTCTATTCTATATGTACGTTTGAGTTTTAAGGTTTTGCAGGATAGAAACAATGCGTAAAGCCTAAAGGCCTAAAGGGTTACAGCAGCATTAGCTCTCTCCATATTTACAACAGATCTCTGTAAAAACCTGTCTCTCTTATCCAGATGTTTCCAGATGTTGTACCTGCCAGCTTTGGTGATGATCATCTCGGTTCCGATCTCGTAGAATCTCTTCCACAGCTCGGAGCCCTGCAGCTCCACCCGGACCTGGACCTCTCTGTCCGGTCTGCAGGCGCTCTCCTTCGGCTTCCTCTCCTCTCCGCTGCCGGGCTCAGCCTCTCCAGCATCCTCAGTCTCTGATCTGACCCTGGTCTGAGTCTCTGGCTCACAGGAAACAGCATCCAGCTCTGCCTCCCTCCGTGTTGAACCTGCTTTCTTCATCTGGCTGACTGGATACTCGTTCAGGCCTATAAAAGGGGCAAAGACTGGGATGAGTTGAGGTGTCGAGAAAAGAAGCATATAACATTTTGTTTTTCCAAAACCATTTACAAGTTAGAATAGAATAGAATAGAATGCTTTATTGTAATTGTATTAAATACAACGAGATTCACAGTTGCTACTTCTGGTCAGTGCTTTAAAACAAATACTTGACAAGACTAAACGAGGCAGATAAAACATATAACAGGAAAAACACACATAGTTATAAAGTAAATAAAATAGGTAAAGTAGATGTTATAAATAAATATAAACAGAAGTGTTACACTAGAAGTATAACATATAAAGTAGATGTAATGTAAACAGAGGTAATTGCACTTGTGAAACAGGTAAAGTAGATGTAATAAATAAAACGTAAACAAAGGTAGTTGCACTTGAGGTGTATATTGCATCAAGGTTATATTAGTGTTGTTAGCTGCAACTTTAACTTGTTTGATTTAAAGAAGCTGTAGATATAACTACTTTATAGTCTCATAAAATGGAACTGAAAGTTGCTCCAGTTTGACTGCTGACATGGAGAATATTTGCAAAACTTTTCCCCCTCTAAAATAATTTTATTTGATCATTTTTGTTTTTTAGCTGATAAAATTTAAAGACAAGTTGAATTGTGAAAATGTAATAAAATAAATGAAATATTGGTCTGATGAAGCAAAATAACTTGCAAACAATGGGTTTTTATTGTTCCATCTTGTGCGTAAAATGCATGTGTATTAAAGCAATGTGGTGTCCAGCAGTCGGTTCAGCCTCACCGGTGAAGATGCTCGTCTCTCCAGCTGAACTTGACTCGTGTCAAGCTGTAGATATAACTACTGTATAGTCTCATAAAAAGGAGATGAAAGTTGCTCCAGTTTGACTATACTGACATGGAGAATATTTGCAAAACTTTTTTCCCCCCTCTAAAATAATTTTATTTGATCATTTTGTTTTTTTTAGCTGATGAAATTTAAAGACAAATTGAATTGTGAAAATGTAATAAAATCAATGAAATATTGGTCTGATGAAGCAAAATAACTTGCAAACAATGGGTTTTATTGTACTATTTATAGATTTTAAGGGCTGAGAGAGAGCCTGGGTAAAATGCATTTCATTGCATTTCACTGTACGCTGTACTTTTAAATGCATATGACAAATAAACTTGAAACTTGAACTATTGTTCCATCTTGTGCGTAAAATGCCTGTGTATTAAAGCAATGTGGTGTTCGCGAGAAAATCCATCAGTCGTTGTGTTGTGCCTCACCGGTGAAGATGCTCGTGTCTCTGCTGGTGTCTCCAGCTGAACTTGACTCGTGTCCATCCGACACTTTCATCCTCTTGCAGGGTTTCCCGACCAGAGCCTCCACCGAGAAGGCGTGAGCCCGGGAACTCAGACCCTGCATCCTGGAGACAGATCTGCGAGTCCTATATCCGTCTGAACTCAGGCTTTGTCCCGCACAAGGTTCAGTGTCCCAGCGCATTCAGGACAGGACAGGACGTGGTAGAAACAGGCAGCAGCAGTGGAGACACCTCTGTGACGCGTGGTGCGTAATTGATCCGGTGCCTTCCCATGTGTTCTCCTCTCCGAGACGCGCGCCCTCATCCAAAATCCTTGATTATTGGCACGCCTCTCTTCTCTCTTCCTCTCTACAATACTTCCCCTTCTCCCCCCTTCATCCGTTTCTGTGTCTCCCCTTTCCTCGTTCCTCTGGTTCCTCTCTGCGCGTCACAGAGAGGGAGGATTCCTCCACATGGGCCTGCAGCGCTGCAAGAAATATACATCCTAACACTTGTCCAGGACTTAAAGGTCCCATATCATGCTCATTTTCAGGTTCATACTTGTATTTTGTGTTTCTACTAGAACATGTTTACATGCTGTAATGTTAAAAAAAACACTTTATTTTCCTCATGGTGTCAGCCTGAATATGTCTGTATTTATCCTCTGTCTGAAACGCTCCGTTTTAGCTCCGTTCCGATACCTTCAGGTATTTATAGAGGACTTAAGCCTGCTTTATAATAAAAAAAACATGAAAATCGCACTTTTTATAATATGGGACCTTTAAAACATATTTGACCATGATTAATGACTCAAAACTAAAAAATTGTAAATTGACTAAAACTATAACATTTTATTTGTTGTATAATTTATAATTCATTTTTACTAACTAGAGAGCACGAATTAATAAAAAAATTCTCCTAGGGGTCTAGGAGGGCTCCGTAAACTTTGGAAATGAAGTATTAAAGGGGACATATCATGCTCATTTTCAAGTTCATACTTGTATTTTGTGTTTCTACTAGAATGTGTTTACATGCTGTAATGTTAAAAAAAACAACTTTATTTTTCTCATACTGTCAGCCTGAATATGCCTGTATTTACCCTCTGTCTGAAACGCTCCGTTTTAGCGCATTTTGACGGAATTGCAACAGAATTGCGTTGCTAGGCAACAGTTTGGGTCCATGCGTACTTCCTGTCAGCTGATGTTATTCACATACACTGCAACCAGGAATAAACTGGGACACATTTAGAATGTTTACGATTAAAATTGTGTAAAGGGTCTAAATATTGTTTATTCTTGACATCACAAATGGGCAGAAATCCTGACAGCTTGTTTTAAATGCAGAGTTGCTGAATACGGGCTGTGTGTATTTCCCTGTGGATTGAGTGTTTCGATACTTTCACAGTATTTATATAGGACCTGCATTATAATAAACAAACGTGAAAATCTCACTTTTTTACAATATGGGACCTTTAAATATGGTTTCCCAAGACAAATTAAATTTTAATGTTACTGTAAAAGTTAAATAATAAATGTTCTCCCTAAAAGCAATCACAATTTGTTTCCTATAAGATTTTGAAACGATTCAAAAATGAGGCGGAATACTTTTATCAGTATCAACAGGTGCGATTCAATACTGTTCTTTAATTTCGTTTATTTGCAAGGAAACAAGTAAAATTGTCCAATCAAATTGCATTTCCCCCACTAGTTGAAGAAAACTAATAAGAATCTGCAAATATTTTTTGCAGTGTGCGCTCAGTCTCTGTGGCCTTTTGCGCATCCAGAACAAGCAGCAGCAGCATCTTTACGCGCGGTGCCACAGTGGGACGATGATGATAGGCTGGACGGTAAAAGGATGTTACAGCTACTGTGATTCATGCAAATACAGATCCCACTGTTCTGATTGCATAAAAAAAGTACACTTGTTTTAACTCAGATTGTATGCATATGGTGGTGTGTTCTTCATACTATGACAGTTTTCCTAAAATTAGATTAAAAAATCTCAAAATATTGCCTTGCTTTTCGTATCGCAGTATATCGCAATATATCAATCATAACCCCTGTATCGTGATACGTATATATATCGCCAGATTCTTGCCAATACACAGCCCTAATATGTTTTAGCAGTAGTTATAGTGTATTTTCTGCACTAAAACCTCGATCCCTAAAATGTATGAGAAGTCAAATGAATGAAATTAATCAAGCAGTAAAACTAATTCAGTATAATCAACAGACCTTGCACTTCCACTCTTATTTAGCAGGATAAATTAGTTCCAATAAGATTGATATGATCAAACTGTGAATTACTCATAAAAACACACACAAGTCAGAAAGACAGTGTTTTGTGATTTGGGTGAACTTTCTCTTTAAGGGATTAAGAAACCAAATTGTAACAATGGAGAGACCACATGGCAGGTTTGTGGCATAAATATTAAAATGATAATGTAATCATAATACCAGTTAAATAATAGTATTAATAAAGTCAGAAAACACAATGCTATAGGATTTAAAGGTTTACAATCTGTGAGGCACATTTTCTCCATTTTTTTTTCTCAGCACAAGCAGCTCTTTGATTGACCTGAGTGTTGTCCGTGTTGCTTCCCTCCATTTAGACATCCGATAGATAAATAGAATGAACACTTTAGAGCTGGAGGCACAAATATTTGAGGCTTTTAACTCAGACCATCTGGAAGGTGAAATATCTCCCTGAAACTCGCTGCGTTTCTGTTGAAGCTAACATTTCCTATATTAATTTGAAGGCTTTCCTTTAAAGCGGTCTCTTGTCTCCCGTTGCTCCAGTATAGAAGTGGGATTCTTTTTTTTTGCGGTGCCCGGTGAGAGTGTGTGTGTGTGTGCGTCAGTCTGGTTCTCATAAGTGTGCAGATCAGATGGAGTTCTGCACACACACACACATGGGAGGAAACTGGTCCGTAATGACAGCTCGGGATTATTACATTACTGCTCGACATGAAATAGATCCGCTTTACACAAATAAAAGTCAGCGAAGGCTCTATTTAAAATGTTTTTTAATCACATGATATAATTGCTGCGAGGAGAAAACAAATGAGGGCTGTGTTTACGTGCACGGTTGGTTTGGTTGCTGATGGAAATCTCTGACAACAGCCGGGAAATGGAGAACTATGACCAACCGGAATCGCATGCTCTCTGTCATCATAAACCTGCTTCAGGATTTATGTTTATTCTTTGCAAACTTGTCGTTTTTCTCCCAATACTGTAAGAAAAAGTGCATCCCAAACACTGCTGGCAGGAGGAAAAGAGTGTAACAGAAATAACTGTCTGTGTGCGCAAAGAGGCCTGCTCACCGAAATAAAAGACGCACGAACCCAGGGCAAGACAAGGCAGCTTTATTTGTACAGCACATTTCAGCAACAGGGCAATTCAAAGTGCTTTACATAAACATTCAAGAACATTGCGACAAAGTGCAAAAGAGCATTAAAGGGACTGTTTGTAAGAATCAGAAATGCTTGTTAACAGCGACACCTGTGGCCATTAAGTCAACGAAAGTCAGCGTCGGGCTCGCGCTTGTGCTCGCTCTAAATATACCTGAACGAGCATCGCTCAAAACAGTAAGGCGACACACGTCAGTTAAAACCACAATATCACTCTATATTTCACCTGCTTAGCAGTAATGTTAGCTGACCAGACGAAGGTCTCTCCATGAATCACTGCGGATCCTAGTGTTGGCTTTTCCTGCTTCAGCCTCTGGGGCTGAAGCAGGAA
Organism: Sebastes umbrosus; assembly: GCF_015220745.1. Classification (NCBI taxonomy): domain Eukaryota; kingdom Metazoa; phylum Chordata; class Actinopteri; order Perciformes; family Sebastidae; genus Sebastes; species Sebastes umbrosus. Next base: position 25,942,556 of record NC_051277.1, read on the forward strand.
AAGTGGGTCGGTGCCGGGGCTGAAGCAGGAAAAGAAACGTTATTGCCTCCCGACTACGCCCGCAGGGAGACACCGGCACCCGGTCGGAGACGATAACTTTTCTTGCTGCGGAGCCCCGTCACTTCACAAAACACGGGAAACCTCTGTTGGTCTGGAGGAGCTGCAGCATTTATTTCTGCACAAACGTCCACTGTACATTCACTAGATATTCCCAGAGCTAAACTAACTCTTCTGCAGTGTGTAGTGAGCGCGCGTTCACGTCTAGAGGTGGAGCGAGACAGCGAGAACGCGCGCGTTGGGTGAGTGAAGACAAGCAGGCAGTGGAGCAGACTCCGGCCACACGCGAGCGCGCATGGGATCACGACACAAAAAAAAAGTTACAAACAGTCCCTTGAAGACATAATTAAAACAGTTATAAAAACATTAAAGATTAAGAAATAAAAACAAGCTAAAAATAAAAGCTATAGGATAGAAGCTAAAATAGATTATAACACACAAGAGTAAAAGCTCTAGTGCAGTATAAGATCATTATCTGATTTAATAAAAGGCAGCAGCAAACAGGAAAGTTTTAAACTTTGATTTAAAAGAACTCAGAGTTGGAGCGGTCCAACAGAAATAAACGGGTGTCGTTTCCTTCCACTCAAAATTCGAGAGATTATTTTCCCATGTTGTCTCCAACACTCAGCTCATAAATCTTCGTCATGGGATTATGGGATGTCAGCCGAGTGATGGCGGGCGTGCAGGCAAAGTGATTCCTGGCTCTGCTGGACACAACAGGAAGCTGCTTCCAGTTTGTTTTATGGTTCTTAATCCAGCGCAAATCTGGATCCAGGGATGTTTGGCACACGTGTTTCCTCTTATTAGGCACAATACGGGCGCGCTTTGGCGGAAACAAGCGAGAGACTCAAATCCAATTTAGCACGCGCCTCAGGTTTCCATTAATGCGGAAGTTTGATGACCAACATGCAATTATAGGCTTTCCTATCAAGTTTGCGCCTTCAGGCTCAGGCTCTCGCGTGCTGTTGATTTGCGTTATCCACGGTCTAATTAATAATCATTGGGGGATAATTGGTTCGCAATTGAAACTTAGTGGTGGGCCTTTAAATGCATCCACAGACTGTAGTCTCGAGTACAACACATTCATCTTGAAGTTACCTTCAACTTTGGTTGGTTAAAGGGACATTTTGCTATTTATAAAATATGCCTTTTATGAATTAAATTCACTATTTCAATACAAAATGCTTTGTTTATGACTTGATGACTGACACTAAGGCTGAAGTGTGTGTGTGAAGGTTGGTGCCCAAAGAGTAATCACGAAGAGCAAATTTTCCCACTGCGGGACTAATAAAGGAATATCTTATCCTATCTAAAGCAGCAGTAGGTAGAATTGGAGCAAATATGATTTAATAAAGATATTTTTAGAAAACGGCCACTATATCCTGACAGTAGTGCATGAGACAATTAATCTGAAAACAATCATGTGCCTCTGTGTCCTCCGGTGCCCCTAATGGCATTTGCAAGATTTCACAGACCGGAGGAAAACAACCAATCAGAGGTGAGCTGGAGCCTTGCTGTCTCTGAGCAGCTGTCAATCACTCGCAAACTCCGATCAAACGCTTAAACTAGGCAGCGCTGATCAAACATGAATCAATATTCTGTTACTGTAATGCCTCTTTCTCGCCTCAAATGTTTTCAGAAACATCTTGTAGTGTACTGTTTAGCTGTAAGATGAGAAAATTTGTGACCTGGCAGCCATGTTGAGATCAGTTGAGGAAATACCAAGCACCGCCCACCAGCCGGAGCAAACTTTCTCATTTTACAGCTAAACAGTACACTACAAGATGTTTCTGAAAACTTTGAGGCGACAAATAGGCATTACAGTAATAGAATATTGATTCATATTTGATTAGCGCTGCCTAGTGTGAACGTTTGATCGGAGTTTGCGAGTAATTGACAGCTGCCTCCGTTGAATGAACAGCCAATAGGAATGCTCTCTCTCTGAAATGACCTGTGATTGGCCAAAGTCTCCCGTCACGTGCTAGATTTTCTAAAGCCTGAAAACAGAGCCATGAGGAGGTGCAGAAGTCTAGTTTTCTCTCAGAACACTTGTGTTACAATATGCTGAAAGGTTGTTATTGATTTTTTGCCCAATGATGCCAAAAATATTCTGCCTACTGCAGCTTTAAATGCACCCACAGACTGTAGTCTCGAGTGCAACACATTCATCTTGAAGTTAACTTCAACTTTGATTGGTCAAAGGGACATTTTTCTATTTATAAAATATGCCTTTTATGAATTAAATTCACTATTTCAATACAAATGCTTTGTTTATGACTTGATGACTGACACTAAGGCTGAAGTGTGTGTGTGAAGGTTGGTGCCCGAAGAGTAATCACGAACAGCCGCACACTCACGGTAGGCGTCTGTCTGTACTGTATGTGCACATGCTCACAAATGAGTGTGTGTGTGTGTGTGTGTTTATAAACAGGCCTGTCTGTCTGTTGCTCAGTGCTGAGTGGATGTGACGGGGCCCCCTGATGGTTTGTTTTAAGTTGGATCCTGATGCTGAGCAGTTTGCGTGTGTGTGTGTGTGTGTGTGAGAGTTATTCTGGGCATGAGCTGCAGGAGCGGATGCCCACTCGCTGCCAAACGTCAAACTTCCACCAGCCGTCTGCCGTGACACATGTAGAGTGTTTGCGTATAAAATGCTGTATACACTTAGTGTATTGTGGCACTAATGGGATGTGAGCTCTCTGTATTGGTCATGAATGGAGGCTCACCTGGAAACACACACTCTACATAGTGAGACAATGATGTGCTAATTGTTTCCAACCCTGGTTACACGCATGCGATGTTGGATTTCAAGTAGCATACGGGCTGTTTGTTATTTACTCGTGTTGAGACTTCTTCTGCTTTAAATAGACAGCGTCAAAAACTTCTTGAGAAAGACAGAGAAGAAGATGAGATCAGGCAACCAGTCAAAAGCTTTTCACAACATGGCCGATTACAGAGTGACAAATTCTTATGACCCTGACATGTCATCAGCTCCATGGTGTGTGTATGTGTGTGTGTGGTGTCACATCTGCTACTCATAACCTCCTTCTTGTCCCTCTCTCGGGGGGTACAGCCGTCTGAGGTCCAGAGTGTCTCTCAGACTGTCGAGTCCCTGCAGGGATCCTCTCTGTGCCGAAACTAAAGTCTCCTCACGGCTTCTGCTTCTGCAGCAGCTCTAACGGGAGAGTCAGTTAGATGCTGCCGATAGGAGTTAATAAACTACCCACACAGTTGCCATCTTGTACCTTGATTTGCCGTTGAAAAGCGTCCAAATTCTCTCCTCCAATCAGCTATTACTGAGAGAATCTGATCTGGCTGCTGATGACAAAGGAAAAAGGAAAATTTCACATTGTGAACCATGCCAGAGACAAGAGTTTAAGATGGTTACTGCAGTGTGATTATGATATAATCAGTTTCACCACAATATTTCCCACCGCCTGTTTCTGCTTTATCACCACCCTCCTTTAAACTACTTGCACAGCATCTTTCATGCAGGTTAGTGCAGTTCAAAGTGCTTTACAGATGACTAACACACAAGACAGTAAAAATAAGAACAGTAAAACAATAAAGACTATAATGTGCACAGACGGAGAAAATAAAATCATTTCAAAAAATTAAACATCAAAAGATAAAGGTAAACAAATCCTGTGAAAATACCCAAAACCAACATTAATATGATCCTACTCATAAGTATTTTCTGTGTCTGTGATATATCAACCCGATCTCATGGGAAGGCGTATAAATAGCACGACATTACAAGGACATTCTATGTGTCATGATAATGCATTTTCGGCTTTTTGCATGTCATTTGTACGCCATGCAACAAAACTACATTAACGTCCGTAGTTAGGTTTAGGCAACAAAATCACTTAGTTAGGTTTAGGAAAAATATCATGGCTTAAGATATAAGTATGTAAACTAAGTGCAATATGCACAAAAACAACACAACTATGGAAAAAAACACAACAGAAACGTGACTAAAAAACACGTCACTAATGTAACTTACAAATAAAACACCGGTCTCCTGTGGAAGTTCTGCGTTTGTTGGACCCATCCACCTCCCCACCCGCTCGCCATAGGTGGTCTTCTTCTCGCTTTTTTATTCTACGTCACAAGCTCTGAGCGTATAGCATATTTATGCAGATGTGTTTACATTGCTGTCAGTACAGACTATACATGCAAATTATCGTGTCATTCATACGCCTTTTTGTGCAACTGAACTGGATATATCAGCTCCCTCTGTGCTACAGCTCCATTGTTGTTAAAATCACATCAATGAGTCACACTGTTGCAGTGGTTAACATGGGCATTGTAGTTCATTTTCATGTAATCCCACATGACACAGACTGCCATAAATACTAGAGCACCAAACCTGAAAATCTTTCCCAAACAAATACACTATTATCTCCTTTTTGAGTAATGTTTGCTTAAAAACTACAGTGCCCAGCAGTGATTCATGGGATTGTTGGCTGTATGAAAAATAACAAATATTGCCAGCCTTATCCTTTTTAAGATATCAACACTCCTCGGCCAGGCCGTACCAATGTAAACTGTGTGTAACGTGTGCTTTTTCTTTGGTCTTATACTTGGGCAACAATCTTCTGAATTAATTGCAATCCATTAATAACTTGATGAGCATCACAAAGAGGTGTTAGTTTGTCTGTGTTGCTACCCGGCACCTCTCCCTTCCCTCTGTGCAGCACCTCTGCTCTCTGGGTCTCTGGGCTGGCAGCGTTTGAGGAGCCCGGGCACGAGGCCTGGTACTAGCGCCCTCCCCCCTGCCCACAGTGTAGGAAGATTTAATGGCTCATGTGCCACGGCATCCAGCCTTTACTGGCTCCATCTGCCTCGGCCGGGCCCCGGTGGGTAACGAGGGATGAGGGCAGGAGGAAAACAGGAGAGGAGAGTCACATCTCTGCCAAGACGCAGCCTCCTCCTCTCACCACAAGTGTGTTGTGAATTATCTTCTCTCCCCCCTCCCTCCCTCCTTCTTTCTCTCTTTCTCCTCCTAAGCCTTTAGTTATCCCTTGCTACTCACCCTCTTCCTATTAAACACATATAGATCTTCATCTGTCCATAACGCTTTCATGAGAATCCGGCTCTATGGCACATTCATCTCACTTGTTTGGATAGCTAATTCTTTTTGATGAAAATTGCCTTTCTCTCTTTCTCTCTCTTCCTCTCTCTGTCTGTCCCTGACTGCCAGTAACTGTGGTTAATGGTTGCGGTAAAAAGAAACAAAAACAGCCGTAATTGATAATGAGAATCAGACTCATGAGGATCTCAGTCGAGCGCCTCCTTCTCTCTCCTCCCAGACGGGCAGCCAAGCAGGACTCTTCCCAAAAACATGTCAAAGGGTGGAAAACTAATCCGCAGGGTGTTAGAGTGTAATTTCCTAATACCATAATGTGTAACTAGCACATTATGTTGGACTATTTGGATACAATAATACATAAAAGTGAACAACGCCAGCACTCATGCATAAACACACTTTCAGGTTCTGATTTAAGCGAGGAATGTGTTGAGGGCTCCTCTTGGTGTTGTTAACATGCATGGTGAGAGGAAGTAGTAATTATTTAAGAGGGAAGCCGTCGTTTTGTGTCTGTACAGTATGTGGTGGGAGGTTGTTGAGGATCCCCACAGTCGCACACGTCTCTATCTGTTTTCGTCCCACTGAGTGCAATCACTCTGAACACAAATATTTTTTATCAAAGCCTCGCCACAGTGGAGGGGGATTATTTTTAGATTGCCCTGATAAATGAGGGGTTTCATATATCTGGATGTGGTCGGGTGGGAAGAAGAGTGAAAATTTAGGAGAAAAGAGAGAAAAAAAAAGTCTGGCAGAACCACAAAAGCTTTTAAAACAACATGTGAAAAATCTGCAGTTCTTTAACAGTTAGCTTGTCATTTTTATTTGCCTCTTCAGATGATGGCAGCGGTTGTCTTTCAGGCCGTGCCAGCTGGGATTGGCCGCTGGCTGGAAGGCGCGGGCCTGGCCCTGGGTAGCACTCTTATTATCATCACCACACACTGTAATTCACATGTCAATCACAGCCCGGAGCGGCGCAGGGCCGAGGGGAGAGGGGCTGGTTAGAAGGGGCCGCCGACTGGGGTGATGGACCGGGCGGGGCGGGGGCTCCGCGCTGAATACTTCCAGCAGGCCCTAATCGGACCTTTCATTCCCTCATCTCCGCAGAATGGGCCTGGATTGGGGTATGATTGGTTATACAGGGTTGGACTGGCTGCTGTAAGAATAGGAGTGACCTCTGAGGAAGGTTAAACTGTCAGAGTTTGGCCCGTCTGGCCTGGCTCGAGTTATACTGTAGCTGGGATAGACGGGATGAACCGAGCAAAGAATAAGGAAGGAGGAAACTAATCTAGCAAGAATTCCATGTTTTTAAGCCAACAGTCACAACGATGAAAATGTCTGTTTAGGCTGAAGAGCAGTTGGTCAGACTATAGTTACAGGACAAAGATTGCATTAGATGTCCCTTAATTCCAGTGTTGTGTCTCCATGGAAACCCTGCAACCTGGTTGCACCAGCACTTTGTTAAAGGTACAGTGTGTAGGATCTAGTGTGTGGTTGCAGATTGCAACCAGTACAACTCTGCTTAGTCATACCTTTCCAAGACTGCGGTAACATGAGCTGCTGAGTGCAGAACCGTGGTAACGCTGTTTGCCTCGCTCAGAGGCCATCTTTACCATAATAACACTACTTTAGGAGCAACGGAAGTCAGATGGCGGCTGGCGGTACCACGGTTTTGCACTCTGCGGCTCACATTACAGCAGTTTCACAAGTTCAGGTAACGTAAAAACGTGAAAGGCTCTCGCTAGAGCCAGTGTTTGGTTTGTCCGTTCTGGGCTACTGGAGAAACATAGCGGAGCAACATGGCGGACTCCGTGAAGAGGACCCGCTCCCTATGTAGATATGAAGGGCTCATTCTAAGTTAACGAAAACACAATGATTCTTAGTTTCAGGTAATTATACTCTAATGAAAACATAGTTGTGAATATGATATTTCATTTCTGCTAATAGATCCCCCCGAAATCCTAAATACAGGTCCTTTAATTCAGCCTATTATAACTAAGTGGAGATATACACATCATTAAAATTAAAGTTGCACCCCACAAACTTGTTCTTTTGTACAGATTAGTTGTAACTAAATATTTACATCCTTAACGTTAACGTTAGCTTGCTAATACAGTGACTTGTTTAGAAAAAGAGGTGATCGTCGACATATGATCTGACATTTGATTGAAATTGGGCAAAAAAATCCATTAAACATTTCAGCATAGTGTAATTCAAGTGGTTTGCAAGAAATCTAGACTTCTGCACCTCCTCTTGGCTCTGTTTTCAGGCTTTAGAAAATCTAGCTCATGACAGGAGACTTTGGCCAATCACAGGTTATTTCAGAGAGATGGCGTTCCTATTGGCTGTTCTACAGATGCACGCACACAAGCCTGATTCAACTCTTTCATTATTGGAATATCCTGCAGGAAAAGTTGCTATTCCAGCATTGGCAACAACTGCCTACACTGCAAAGCAACCCAAAAAAGGGAAGACTTCAAAAAAAGAGAATCTGAAAATATCTGGCAAGTGTTTCAGAGATGGAGAGAAAAAGTTGGATTGGCAGTTAAGTTTGATGCATCATTTGACCCTTAAAACTGTCATTTTTGGAAGTTAGATAGTGCTACAGATGTTTAAACCAATTTACACGTTACAAATCTTTACTAGCTAAGACGTTCCTTAAGTTTTTATGGTGCAACAAAATTTAGTAAATTCCTAGTGTGAAACTAGCTAGTTACTGAGGACTTAGGAAGGACTTTACACACAAACTTAGTAATGGATTACAAGTATAGCTGGTGGGACCCAGGCCCCTTGCGATTCCTCCGAATGCCATCACCAGTGATGCACTTTGACACAACACCTGTGGACATGAAAATCCACATAGGGCCTACAGGTTAAAGGTTTTGACGCTGTCGAAACTAATTAATCCATGCTACTGCACCACTGAAGTCAATCTTCAGAAGACAAATCAAAGTAATTCAAGGTCTCTTTGGTCAAACCCAGGTTGTCCTCACATGTAAAGAAAAACATTTTTCACTTTTCTGACTTTATTCCCACCCCGAGAGACTTTCTGCAGCCCCGTAGAGACACTATAATTTAAACGCTGCCGAAATGGGAACTCAAAAGACAACATGCTATTTCAATCAAAAGCCTAGTTCTAGCCCCATCATCCTGGCTGCCAAAGTGTGGTGTAACTCACACACACACACATACACACACACACACACACACTCACACACACATAGAGCTCGCCTGCCAACGTGTGGTTTGCATTCACGATGCCTTAATGCCTTGTGGTTAGTGCTCTATCAGGGCCATGAGAAATGATTTATTAGTGGCTCCCGCCTGTATTTATAGATAATGAGCCTCCGTCAGTGTTAATAAAGAGATCCATTCTCAGCCTGGAAACACAGTGCCTCTTTAAGGGATTACTGTCACTGCTAAACAATAGCTCGTCCTCCAAAGACGGCCTTGTAGCATGTGTATTTAGCAGTGTGTAAAAGTGTATTTGGAGGGGAGTTAAAATAGGGACAGGCTGGAGAAGGAGAAACAATCCGTCTGTCATTCAGGCTCATTCATTAAAGATACACTCCCAACTTTCCCATTATTGTTGTATTCAAACATCAGTCTTTCTTCTTCAGGCTCCACTGATCCGTTTTTATAGAAGCTGGTGTTGGCACTAACCATTCCTCATTTTGGCATGGCTCAGATGTTGGAGAAGAGCGAAGGTTTGCACTTTTATCTGTCTATATGTCAGTCACATGTACAAGTGTGTGTGTGTGTGTGTGTGTGGTGATGAGGATGAAAGGGAGACGTGGAGACACATGAGCACTCTGGCAGTGAAGTGTGTTTGTGTGACATCATTCTGTCTCCCTCTGGTTCCAATCAGCCCGTTCTCCCTTGTTAATGACACCTGATGGATTAATGACTGATAAAGAGTGTGTGTGTGTGAGTGTGTGTTGTAGGGGCCCACAGAAAGCCCGCAATCAGACATCTCTCAAATTAGCGCTCCATAACTACATCCTGAGCAGGGCTTAGACTTCTGAAGCGCAGGAAAGTCCTTCCAGACAATCAGACACACACACACACACACACTCACGCAGGCTATCACTTTCATCCACAGTATATCACATCACATTTGTCTTCCTTCTAGCATGGTGAACTTTGACATGGTGAGAAACAGGGTGGTGTTGGGGATGTCATCAATTTTAGCAGCTTACTCTGATATCCTCCAACCCTCCCCCTCCGTCAGGCATGCACACACACTCACACACGCACAGCATTACTATAACCTCCTTTGCGGAGGTAAAAAACAATGATGCTTTTAGGTATCATAGAACATATTAAATCATCCAACCCCGTAAAGGACCACACATAGATATTAGTAACCATACACAGAGTGGCATACATTTTACAATCCCCAACTTTTTGTTTGACCCACATCAAGTTTGTTTACTAGTAGTAGTAATAATAATAATAATAGCTTAATAATGTGGATGTATGTTCATGAACGCCAAGTATTATAATTGAAAATACATAACATACACATTAAAAATGAAGATCAAGTGGAAGGAAAAAAAACAAGGAAACATATGACTACGAACAACGATCACAACATACAAATACATACAGTATATATTTCCACACTTTAGAAAAAGAAAATCTTTGCAAGATACATACACACTATTTCCTAATAAGACATCCTTATCTATAACCAATTATCTGCATTAATATATGATAATAAATAAATAATAATATAATAAATAATATATCATTTATCAGGCTTGTTTTTTTTTAATTCCCTCTGACTGGTGCGTATCCTCCACAACTAAAACTTGCCTTTTTTCAATGGCTGATCAATAATCTGATATTACTGCAGACTGTATATAAGAAGTGAACATAGTCACCGTGACGTCACCCATTAGTTAGTGGACTGCTGTTTTGAAGCATCGACTTTGGCACGATTTTTGCAACTAGAAGTGACACGAGAGGGTGGAGCCCTCAACCAAACGGTGAATAAGAAATTTTTAGCCGACCAAAAAGGTTATAATTAACTTCATTATGCGGCTTTGTTGAATACTCGATTCTGAATGGTCAATTAGCGCATTCTACGGTTCTGTTATTTCTGGCATAGTTCTGATCTCGGACTCTGAGGGACGATTTTTGTGTCAAATTATTGATTTCTTAAGTTAGCAGCTGTGTAATAAGTGTAATAATGTACAGCCAGCGGGTCATTGTTGTGATATAAACCCCTTCAGGTTCGCTGTACATTATCCCTTACTTAATGAACTGAAAACAGACTGTGAAAGGGTTAAAGTTGTAAGATGAAACATGGACAACTCCCAGACAGGACAACGACGTGGTAGCGACCTGTCATCACATGGTAGCCACGCCCTAAAGCATCCCCTGCTTTATGGTCTATTTGACTCTAAATGGAACCATAATTTACTAAATGAACATCATGCTGTATTGAAGAAGATTTGAAACTAGCGATTGAGACCATAAACTCATGTTTACAATGTTTACTGAGGTAATAAATCAAGTGAGAATTAATCAGACTTCTTCGCCACCTGCTGGCCATTAGAAAGAATGCATGTTTAAGGTACTTCCACATTGGCTTCACTTTTCAGACCCAGAGATTGCCCACTGGTTATAACTGATCTGTAAAGCTTTAATTGATGACTTATTAACTATGAATCAAACCAATAGTTCCTTGATGATTTCTTGTCAAATTTTAGTAGAAAGAATGGTCTTTGACCAGTAAGAAATGTTTCATTTAGAATCAAGTTGATAAAGATTTGTTTTGCATTGACTGATGTTTACTACCTGTCTTCCTTCTGTAGTTTTAATTGAATCCACATAATGTTGACTCTCATATTCTTAACTCTCGGTCCCTTGGAGCAGTTGTTATTAAAGTGTATTGCTCAATGGCACTTCAGCAGTAATTGCTGAAGTAAAGGGGAGTGTCAGTGTTCCCATATTGCCCCAGCCTGCCATTTGAACCAACAGCCTTACAACGGCCTCTTCCTCCCTAACCTCTGCAGGCTACTAAAACCTTAATACGGGCCTGTTATAGTCCAGGTGGGACTGTAGCCTCATGGCTCTCAGCCATAAGAGTTTAGTCTGTCAGTCCTCTGCGGTGCCCACTGTATGATGTGAGGAGAGTTTCTCTCTGAGTTCAATAAAGAAGCTGGACTAAAAAGCCTTAAAACGACCTCTGTGTCATAATTGAAGAAAAAATACAGATCAGTGTATCATCCTCCGGTGAAAAGGTGGTGTGTGTGTGTATGTGTGCTCCTCCTGTGAACCTGACAGAGGTGACGTCACTGAATCTGGAAGTGATTCGACCTGGCTATGATGCTATTGGCCACGATTCAATAGAGGGTGTGTGTGTGTGTGTGTGTGTGTGCTCTACCGACGCAAAGTCAACATGGCCGAAGCGTACATGTAGCGCTCTGGAGCAGTCTCATGATGATGAGGTAATTTCCCCAGAGCTTAACTCTCAGGAACATAACAGACATACGTCCGTTTCCATCCCTCCATTCTTCTCTGTATCCTTTCATCCTTTTTCATCCCATTTGATTCTCCAACTCTTCCCTTTCTACCTGTGCCAGTTGCTTACCTTGAGTTGTCCTTCATCACACAGGCTACATGTGTGACCTACCTTTTTTCTTTCTTCCAGTCATAGGCTACCTTTTGTCCTCTCCTTCACTCCTGTGCTCCAAAAATCCTTTCATACCATCGTCTTCTTCTTTTTGGCTTTTCACCATCTCTTTAATAGTTCAAACAGACAGACACGAGTTTAGAGAGAACAGCCATTCCTCTTGAATATATAGTCACATAAAAGTTATATTACATGTTACATCATATATTATTGTAGCCTCAATAAATGACTCAAACAGCTCTTATCAAAAGTGTGTTCAAATCCAATGTGTTTGTAAGAAGAAGTGGAGGAGAGTAACTTTTCAGTTTCGTTGTAGTTGAACCAGCACTTCATAAGTTAAAATTTATCCTAGTTATAGGCTAACAAAATGGAGATTTATATTTCACTAAATTAAAACAGGTTCCACTACACACATTTCATACGTAGAGATTAGTTGTTACCAGGGTCTGAAATTAACCTTTTTCCTCACCTGCCACTGTGGCAGGTCACTGAACATTTATACTGGCCACTAATTTTTTCTGTCTGCCACTTCTGAAATCTAGATAGAACGCTTTAAAATTGTAAACACTGAGTCAGTGGTACCAGACTGTAGAATTATGGAATATATCATGTAACCTTAATGCATGACTATATTTGGTAACACTTCATTTTATAGGTCCGCAAATTTCATGGTAATTAGGTGACAATTAGCAAGTTACCTATTACTGCCAAATTACCCCAATATTTACCAAATATTTACCTCCAAAACCAAAACTATCATCTACTATCATCTACACTATTATCATCTATTTACCAGCAGAAATAAAGCCTATCAATTAACTTTGTATTCTTTTCCTGGAAATGTATTAAATAAATTACCAGCTATTTGGAAATAGCGGAATATAATTATGAAATAATGTTTTTAGTAAATTAATTTTCAATACATTTTGAGGTAAATATTGGGGTAATTTGGCAGTAATTCCAAAGAAATTTCAAATAGGTAACTTGCTAATTATCACCTAATTACCATGAAATTTGTGGACCTGTAAAATGAAGTGCTACCATATATTTAATTTAGGCTTTAGAATTGCTTTGTAAAAATAATATTTCTTAATATAAGGAAAAACTCTCTGCCATGGTGGCAGGTGACCTGAAAGTTTCACCTGCCAGAACCAACATTTACCCTGTTATTTGGCAGGTGGCAGGTTCTAATTTCATTCCATGGTTGTTACTAATTATTAACACCCAGTAGCAGCAGCTATATGTCGGCTAATGGTTACAAGCTAACAGCTAAACCTGCTAACATGCTGCTATTGGCCCATTCAGAGCGAGGAGTAAAAGAGATAAGCTAACATGAAATGTGGTTGATAAACAGAAACCAGTGCTTGATCAAATGTAGGGTTGCCTAATGATAATGTAAACTGGTTATGTTTTAAATTACCTTTCACCAAAATAACACAAGAAACATGAAATTAGAAAAAGCTATGCCAATAACATTTTGCAAATAACGCCAGCAAGGTTGGCATAAACAACGCACATATTTCTACCGCCTGTTAAGCTTTATATAACTCTAAACTGTCATTTTTGGAAGGTGTGCTACAGCTTGTAATATTATAGTGACTTTCTGTTTACATAGGTGATTGCTTTTCCTTGGACAGCCTCCAAGAGAGGCAAAGGTCACTCCCCTTGGGAAAGATATTAAAGGTAGTCAGCGGAGGGAGATAAATATTTTTTTAATCCGTTTGAATTACGCCATGAATCACACATATGATGTTTGTCAATTTAAAACATATTTCTGCAAGTCAAGAAAGTCACAGTTCGTCGTAGGTTTGTTGTAGTATCATTTAGTTTAGTGTGAAACCGCTCAGTGAACTACATCTCTCGCCTCATACAATATACGTTACCAACACAAGCTGGAATATTTTTTCCGAAATAAGATTCCATTGTGGTCCACCGGAAAGGGCGGGACTTCGACCCTCATTTCTTTCTTCTTTTTTTTAATTCACAACATGAATGAATTTGCAAAATCATTACAATAACATAGTTATCAGCCTCAAAACTGAGCAGATATCACAATAGACATAAACAATTTATACAGACAATAAAATTAAAAAAAAAATAATTAATTAAAAAAAGCATGGCATAAATAAAACCTAGTAAAAAAAGGGGGGGATTAAGCGATCATTAGTTATGGGGTGAGATCATTTTCAAATAATATAAAGAGATCTTTGGCATATTTTGATTTCAAGAACTTAATATAGAGTTGAGTTTCATTATAATAGCACATGAAGATGGTGGGCTGTTTGAGAATTTTTCCTTATGAATAAAGAATTGGATTAAAATTAGTACAACCTTAATCATTAGGTCAAATATTCTGTCTTCAAATAAAACACCAGAAATAATACTATTATGATCAATAGGCATTGCTTTGGATTTGCCTCTTAACCCTTCCATGAATTGTTTCCAGAACAACTGGGTATGAGAGCATGAAACAAAGAGATACTCCGTGGTTTCACCTTTACAGAAAACACACTCATTGCCCTCAAAACTAATAAAACATTTCTTTGGTAACGCACACCAGCTAGCTAAAAACTAGCACGAAATTTACCCAACACCCCCACCAGAGCTCCTTCAGCATGAAATTATTACATTTCCCTGAGGTGAGCCAAGCTGAGGGGATGAAGACAGGCAGACAGGCGGTGCTATGGGAGAGCGAAGGTAGCTTTAGAAGCTGATACTCACAGGAAAGACTCATTTGTCACCCTTGTCTCCAAGCCATATGCGATTGCCAAAAGTATGTGTGTGGCGGGGCAGGGATCATGAGAGTGTGATGCACGCTGATTTTTTGGGAGGGGAAATCTGAAATGGGCTTTGAAGCAGCATCACTGCTCTCCGCCACATGTAGGCCTGTATACCCATGAGATCTGCTCTTCTGTTTCTCTCATACTCTTCTCCATCGTTCTCTCTCTCTTTGACCACTAAATGTTCTCCCACTCGAGGCACATGGTGATTATGGTGGGTCCACATGAAGACATGTCAGTGACGTTATGAAGCACTGAGCAGTGTCTAACTTTTTGGTTCAACGCAACTCTGTGGCCAGCTGTTACCATAGCAGTTGTGGGGGCTATATATGAGTGTGTGTGCCGATACTGTTGGGAGCAGTGAAAGGGACAAAGTCATTTGTCACTTGCGGCTTTACATGTCTGGTATTGAAATTGATGACAAATCTATGAAGTGTGTGTTCATATTTTTTGGCTTTCGTGCGGGTGATGTCATGCATGAGAGCTTCTTTTTCTCACACTCTATGAATGCCCCTGCAGACTTTCTCAGTTTGCTGACATTGCAGGCGGCGAATGAGTGTGTGTGTTTGTGTCTACATGTGCATTGCTTTTATTGGACGCTTTCTCCAGACCACAGGGAAACACTGGCATCCAAACTCCCATAATGCACGCCTGCCATCCACCATTATGACGCCCTGTTGCCTCTGTGTGTGCCTGCATGTGTGCAAAAACATGGGTGTCCATTTGTGTATGTTTTCAGTCTGAGAGGCACAGAAATTCTACCTAGCAGGCTTATTAGAAAGTTTGAGATGTAAACTGGATGGACGGCGAGTTTAATCTGCCGTTAATCAGCTCCTCGGAAAACTCACTCAAGCATCAGACACTGCAGATTGCTCTGCCTCTCCCTGTTTTTCCCAGTCATCACTTTACTCTCCCCCAGAATCACTCCATGTCACCCCCACCTGCCGCCCCCCCCAATCATCCCTCGTTTCCCTCTGGAACGAGATCTCCTCCTGGCTCCCCTCCTCTGCTTTTTCCCCCCTCTTCCTCTGTTGTGTGTGATGCCGAGAAGCCCTCAGGATTAAATCTAAGTCTTTTGTTTATCATCTCAGCTATTACTGCTAATGCTGGCTCTCCCTCTCGCTCGCTGCGTGTGTGTGCGTGTGTGTCCACGCATGCATGTGTGGGCAAACTCTCAGATCAAACACAGCGTAAGACGAGCCCATAAACAAGCCTTCAGGACCACTTAGGCTTTTCAGGGAGAGTCAAGTTTAGGGGGGTGGATGGAGGGGGAGTTAGGTACAGAAATCAGCTGCTCTGTTTATGTACCTTTCAGTGGTGATTACCGGTCCAATCTGTCTGTTTAACAGAGGAAATATCATAGCCTCGCTGCAGAGTGTGTGTGTGTGTTTGTGAGACTGGGAGATGCATATGGTACAGTTGCAGTGCAGAGGGCTGGAGAGATGCCACAGAGTTGCGTGGAATTAGAGCGCCGGTACAGCAGTAAGTGTTTATTTACTCGTACATACAACCAAGGAGAGTGAAAGCAGAGGAAGCACAGGACCACCACAGACCAGAGGACTGAGGATATGTGTCAGACATACAGTATAGCCTTGGCACCGGCCTGTGTTTCCACGCAGTGCAGTGAAGGCGGCGTACTGTGTGTGTGAGTGGGCAGACACACTGGCAGGTAGTGCCCAGCCTTTAGGAGGGGGATATATTTACAGAGTCAGTTTACAGAGTGGAATATTCACAGAGATGAATGGGCTACTTTATGCACTCCAAATATTATTTTCATTTCATTACGGTGCAAAATTTAGTCATTTTTGTGTCATGTGCTGCACAGAACATAGCAGGTAAATGGAGACAAGCTTAATTGAAAGTGTAAATAGTTCAAGTCTTGTGGTATTAGGTTCAGTCTAATGAATGGAAGCTGATTTTTCCTGACCGGGAGGGTAGTGTCTAGAAGGGAACTAGCAAACTGTGGTTAAGGTTATGCTTTGACCTCTAATAGTTAAGGTTAGGCATTGCCCTTGACTAGTTAAGGTTAAGCATTGACCTCTAATAGTTAAGGTTAGGCATTGACCTCTAATAGTTAAGGTTAGGCATTGTCCTCGAATAGTTAAGGTTATGCATTGACCTCTAATGATTAAGGTTTGGCATTGACCTTGAATAGTTAAGGTTATGCATTGACCTCTAATGGTTAAGGATAGGCATTGACCTTGAATAGTTAAGGTTAGGCATTGCCCTTGACTAGTTAAGGATAGGCATTGACCTTGACTACTTAAGGATAGGCATTGACCTCGAATAGTTAAGGTTATGCATTGACCTCAAATAGTTAAGGTTAGGCATTGACCTCTAATAGTTAAGGTTAGGCACTGACCTCTAATAGTTAAGGTTAGGCATTGACCTCTAATAGTTAAGGTTAGGCATTGACCTAAAATAGTTAAGGTTAGAATAGGTCGTCGGGCAGCGAGTCCCGTGAGAGACAGGTTCCCTAGACAAGACTGATGGGAGCATTTTCATTGCACTAAAATATGAATGATTTCATGACGCATTTAGATTTAGAGAAAATAAAGTTCTCATTAAAAAGATAGGAGGGTAAGTTCTACAAAATATGGTTAACTTTTATAAATTACTTTAGCCAGCCCAGAAACTGAAACATTAACAAATATGTATACCACCATCTTCATTACGAGTTTCCCACTTACTCTTTAGTCACACTTGATTACAGTAACAGAATTTGGACAGACCCACTGCAGATACACCAATTGGTTTGCTGACAAGGGTAATAGGAATTATTTATTTATTTATTTATTTTTATTTTCTATGTATTTATTTTTTTAGTTAATATTTTTAATATCATTTATTTTATTCAATTATTACTGTTATTACTGTGGCAAGACTGGCGGTAAAGCACACTCTTCTCCAATGTATAATTATTATTATTATACTTTGCATGACCTCTCATGTGGAGAGTTGTGTTTTGCACGTTTCAATTGTTAAAAGCACGATAAAAAGTGTTGGACCAAGTACTGAGTGTGAACTGGTAGCTAGAGAGATGCCAGTTTGCCTCTTGGGCACTGCCGAGGTGCCCGTGAGCAAGGCACCAAACCCCCAACTGCTCGGGGCGCCTGTCAGGCGTCAGCCCCCTCGCTCTGACATCTCTCCATTAATGCATGTGTTAATTAATGCACCTATATACATCTCTCCATTAATGCATGTGTTAATTAATGCACCTATATACATCTCTCCATTAATGCATGTACATAGGTCCTGTTTGTGCATGTGTGTATTTCGGGCCTGTGTGTATGTTCTATGTAAAATAACAGTGTAAAAATTGAATTTCCCCTTGGGGATTAATAAAGTGCCTATAAAAAAAAAAAAAAATAAATAAAATAAAATAAAATAAAATAAAATAAAATAAAATAAAATAAAAAAAAAATATGGGTGCTTTCCACCTGCAGCCGCTAGATGGCGTCAAAACCACACACATGAACTCCCAAGAGGAGGCAATAAATGAGGTAATAAATGGTTTCAGTGGTCGCTGTCAAACCAGTAATAACAGTCTTCTAAATTATCCTAAACGTCTCATGTTTATATATGTTATGCAGCTTGAAGTTTAAGTAGTTTTTCTCCAGTTTCCGGTGCGGATGTCGTCTTTAATCCCCTCCAGCCACCGGAAGCTCTAGATAAAGCCGAGGTTGCAAAGTGCGTCACAACGCGGAGGAGCTGCTGCTGCTGCTGAGAGGAACCGAGTAACCGAGCTGCTGCAGTCCAGCACCGACACACTTATTACTCTCATCCTCTTCTTCTGTTTGCACAAGAAACCCAAGCTGACTGTCCTGCTCCAGCATGGTGAAGATAGCTTTTAACTCGGCTCTGGCGCAGAAGGCGCTGGGCAAAGAGGTGGCGGACGCTGATAAGGTGAGCTAACGGGCTGCAGAGAGACAGCCCGGTGTCTGCTTATAGCCTGGTAGCATGGAGGGCCTGCACTGGCCGCTGGGACCATGCACTCCATCTGTGTGTGTGTGTTTTATATGCTCATTATGTGCTATCTTGCATTTTGCACACTTGATATTAAGAGGTTTGCAGTGTTTTCTGTAAATTGCACACAGAGCCATATTTATTGCACATGATGCAGCAGCAGCACACAGAGAGGGACCGCCCATCTGCTGAACATCAACACAGCTGTTCTGCAGAGGCCAAACACTCAATGGCATTATAGACTGCACAGGCAAAGCTGCATAAGATAAGATAAGATATTCCTTTATTAGTCCCGCAGTAGGGAAATGTGCAGTGTACAGCAGCAAAGGGGATAGTGCAAAAAAAACCAAGATGCATCAGCTAACACAGTATACAAAAGAGCTAAACAAAGTGTAACAAAATATGAACCATTTAATGTATGTGTTGAATGTTGATATTATTATGATATACAATATTATGATTTTTGCTGACAGTATACACGTGTGTGTGTGTGTGTGTGTGTGTGTGTGTGTGTGTGTGTGTGTGTGTGTGTGTGTGTGTGTGTGTGTGTGTGTGTGTGTGTGTGCGTGCGTGTGCGTGTGTGTGTGTAGGACCCTGAGCTGGCCTCTGCTCCAGTGGGCAACGAGGGCTCCACAGGTCGCTGTCTGCTCACCCTGCTGGGCATCGCCTTCATCCTCAGTGGGCTCATCGTTGGGGGAGCATGCCTCTATCGATATTTCACCCCAAAGGTACATATGTGTGTTTGCTTTTGTTTGTAGATAGATAGATAGATAGATAGATAGATAGATAGATTGTCCAGGCAATGTACAGGAACAGTAAATACACAGTAACTATATATATCAACACTAGAGATAAATATCTATAGTATACACACAATAAAAATAATATATTAGAATACACTATAAATATACCAGACTACTAGATAGATAGATAGATAGATAGATAGTAACTTTATTGATCCCAAGGGAAATTCAAGTTTCCAGCATCACACTTCCATAGTGCAAAAACATTTTAGTAAAAAGGCAGTAAAAAAGTTAGTAGTGCAAACTACAAAAAAATATACCAGATATAAAAATACAAGGAGATGAAGAAAACTGTTAAAACTGAATATAGTGCAGGGTAACAGCTGTGATACACGACTATTAAAAAAGTGAATATAGTGCAGAAGAGACTGTTAAAAAGTGAATATAATGCAGAAGAGACTACTACAACTACAATATAAAATATAAACACAGAATAACAATAACATACTATAATACTGTATACATTAGAAAAGTGTGCCATAACATACTATATAAGTTCGCAAAGTGTGCAAAGTAAAAAATTTTGTCCTGAATAAAAATTAATTGCGTTAGTAAGCTGATGTGCAAAGGAAGTGTCATTTGAGTTTGAGAAGAGTTATTAAAGTCTCGCCTTGGTGGGAAACTGGAATGCTGACGCTTGCTCACTTTCGTCTTCAGAGAAAGTGCAGACTTCACCTTTTTGTTGCTGTGTTGTCAGTGAGAGGGTCTCACATCCAATATAGTACATCTGCGCCCGCAGGTGCTTCCTATCTTATGCAAATGAAGCAAAGCTTAAACTGGCTCATTAAACTGAATGCACACACACTTCTTAGTTCAAACGAAATTCAACTTTGTTTAGGAGATACATCCCACCTACAAACTGTGATATTTAAGACTTAACCTTCCTCTTACCTGAATGATTCTACAAATTGTATTGAGAATAGACACAACGGTCCACAAGGTTATGCCACTTCTACTTGAATTTCCCTCGGGATTAATAAAGTTACTATCTATCTATCTATCTAGTCACTGTCAGCTCATTATTTGGTTTGGTCTCCAGATAACAGTCAACAGATTGGGTTGGTTGACTTGAACATCTAGCAAGCTTATCGATTTTTGTCATAAAACAATATATGCATATAACACACCTGCAAAAACATAAACAGTAACAAAAGAAACTACAGATATCTTTTAAGAAAGTACAAAATTCAGTGGAATATTTAAGGTATTTTCTGCCCCCTAGTGGCCGAAAGTCATTTAATGCAGCTTTAAGCTTCGTCAGCGCTTCTTTTCAGACCAAATCCTGCCTCTGTGATGTAGATACTCTGATCTGTTGCCACTCATAAGCAAGCTGTACTGCTGCAGTATGTTATTGCTTAGGCAAGACTGGTACAGTTTGTTTGCAGAGCAGACAGGAAGGCACTGTAGAGAAACCACTGGCAGGGTAGATCTACAGTGTAAGACCATTTGTGGTTGCATAAGCAAAGAACCACATCACCACGTGTTGACAACGTACCTTGGAGGCATGTGTTGTTTTTTTTCCTATGCAGAAATGACTAAATGTTGCAATGGGCAACCTCAAAGTACTTCCTGTGCAGCTGGTTCACGCTGATTTTTTCCAATGGTTGAAACACTAGTAGATAATGCAGAATGTGGGGGCATTAAAAGAAATAAATGAAAACATTTAATCCCAAAACTAACGATACATTTGTTAACCACGAAGTCATGAAAAAAATATGCCTGGATTTTTGTCTTTGTGTGCATCAACGTGTTTTATTTTGTTGCTTGCGTGTGTCCTCCAGAGGCTGTATCACGGTGCGATGCAGTTCAGTGACGTGTCAGGCGGAGCTGGAGGAGAGAACCAGCCGTACTACCTGCCACGGGTGGAGGAGGAGGTGGAGATCTCTGACAGCATGGCCGTCATCAGCATCCCACCTCCCCGTTTCAGACCTGGGGACCCTGCTTACATCCTCCATGACTTCAACAGGGTAACACTCACACAGTGAATACAGCAGTTACAGTACTGTAGATGCTGGCGCTCTCCTGTTAATGTGGTTTATTTCCTGATTACTTTTTGTGTGTGAGTAGAAGCTGACGGCATATCTGGACCTGACTCTGAGGACCTGCTTTGTGATTCCTCTGAACACCTCGGTGGTGCTCCCCCCTCAGGACCTCATCGACCTCTTCTCACAGCTGATGGTGAGTAGTGATCAGCTCGTGTTCTCGGATCTCGGGATGCAGCTGCCGGTAGAGAGAGACAAACTATACTGGCACAGCACTCTCTCTCAAGCTCACGCATAAGCTCTAATATTAAGGGCTAAATATTACCTGGGGAAATCCAGGGCTTTATAATAATTCCAGAGATTGTCGGTGCTTTAATCCTGTGCAAATCTGTCATGTCTGTAATTTGTAGAGTAAAAATTTCCAGCACATATCATCTTCCCCTTTCCCAGACATTCTGTATTAGTAACACTGTGTGAGTAATCTTCACCAGAATTTAGTACTCACATATTTTTTTCCTCTTTCATTGTTGTTACATATGTGATATGAAAAAAAGGTTTCAGTAGACCACTAAATTAAATCTGTAGTGGAAGGTATTAAAGGTGCAGTGTGTAGGATTTGTGTCATCTAGTGGTGAGGTTGCTGATTGAAACCAACTGAAACTCCTACCGCGTGCCAAGCGCGTAAGAGAACTACGGTGGCCGACGAAAAATGTGAAAACATGAATGGCCCTAGAGCCAGTGTTTGGTTTGTCCGTTCTGGGCTACTGTAGAAACATTGCGGTCAGCTCCATGAGGAGGACCAGCTCCCTATGTAGATTAACATTCTCATTCTAAGGTAACGAAAACAAAACAACTCTTATTTTCAGGTCATTATACACTAAAGAAAACATACTTATTAATAATATTCTATTTCTGCCATTAGATCCCCCTAAACCCTACACACTGTTCCTTTTAAATGTGTTTTTTTTTTTTACTGGCACTCCGGTAGTCACTTTCAGTGCAAAATGGTAGAAGCGTAGCTTTGCTGCTGGGTGCTTGACTTTCAGTTCTTTTCAGTTCAATATATGTTCTTTGGTTTATTGTTTTAGCATGTTATCATTTGCTAACTAGCATTAAACACAAAAAAACTCAAATATTAGTTTTTAAGTTTTTAGTTATTAACCAAAGTATTTGCTTACTAATTAAATTTTGACCTGATGATGGTGCTGGATGAAAAGTTAATGGGTCAGTCATTGCCATCCGTATAGCCATGATGCTAGCATGGCTAGAAATCATCACATTTTGATCATAGACAGTTATTTCTTCAGAAAACAAATTAATTAAAAAAAATACTACTGGTGTTGTTTATAACAATAGTACAACAATCTTTTATTTTTTAAATAAAAAAGTTGAGTTTTGCGAAGGAAGAACAGTGTCAGCTAGACCAAGTTAGACAAGAGTCAGACTGTATGTAGGCACTGAGAACAAATCATTTTCACTGAGTTCTCCACCATGACATGTTGTACAGCAGTTGGTGTTTGGTGGGTGGTGGTGCAATCAGTGAATTTCATTATCCAATGTGGAACTGTTTCATGAAATGCAGAAGTTTGGCGATGATTCATTAATTAGACAAAGTCCTTCCCACTCTTAGTTTCACACTTGGCTGCTTCTATTTGCACGAAGACTAAACGTGGTTTAAAGATGTCTTATGATTTCTTCACGATCCCTTCTTTTTGTCCCAGTCCGGCTCCTACCGCAGCTACTTGGTGCACGAAGACCTGGTGGTGACGGAGCGTATCGATGACATCAAGCCTCTGGGCTTCTACATCCGCCGGCTTTGTGATGGAAAGGAAACGTACAGGATGCAACGCCGCTCCAGCCTGCCAGGTCTGGATGTACTGTACAGCTAAAACTGACATTTTGTCTTGTTTGTTAAGCTTCATTCAGAATTTAAAAGTACCTGCATTTGTCTTCATTTTATGCTTCCTCACTTTTTGTGGGAGGAATTATAAGCTGTGGTAATGATACTGCTGCTATTGTTCAAAAGAGGATAAAAAACCATTTTTGTGGACATGGTGTCTAAGCTTCAAGCCTCTGGGCAGGCTTTTGTTTTGCCATGGCAGCGGTCAGCTCGCATCTGTGAGGCGACATTTCAAGGTTACAGCTAAATAAAACCCATTATTAACACAACTAAAATTGATTCAGCCAATTAAAAGGGAGCAGGGTGTTTGAATCTAGTTTGACTTTTTAAGGTACAGCTTTCTCTACATAACACCACAAAAGTAGCTAATTTAGATTTTGAATTTATAAAACAAACTATTTTTAGTGCCCATACAGATATTGCACTAATCAAATTACCACTACCAACATTGTCAGTTAGGAAAAAAATGGGGGCTGTAAATAAAAGTTAAAGGATACATATTATGCTTTTGTGCTTTTTCCCTTTCCTTCAGTTTTATATAGTTTTTTGTGCATGTAAAAGGTCTGCAAAGTTCCAAAGTCATTGCCAAAGAGAGTTACTCTGCCCCACAGAAACACTCCTGAACTGCCTGCAACACCTTGCTTGAAGTCCCGCCTTTTCTTCTGTAACGTGGTGATGTCACCAAGTAACATATTTGCATAATATCTGCCCAGAGACTAGTTTGGCACGCCCTCAAACAAAGCTAGTTAGAGCAGTGCTGGAGCTGAGTCTGAAGGGTTTGGTTGACTAATCACAACTTTTCGACAACAGAGCGTTTCAGACAGAGGGTGAAAAGCGGTGCTGCAGCACAGTCAGTATAAGAAAAATAAAGCGTTTTTTTTAAGATTAAAGCATGTAAACATGTTCTAGTACAAACCCAAAATACAAGTATGCACCTGATAATGAGCATAATAGGTCCTCTTTAACATTCATATTTTTTTGTCATTACAGTTTTGACTGATAAGTACACAAGTCAAAGTCAATGCTAAGAACATATTGTAGCGAGACTGCTGCCACCGTAGGTTCTCCAATAATTTAGGACTGATCACACACTTCTTTAACACAGATTTACAACTTGTACGATGCGCCTCAGGCTGCCTGGTCCCCAGGCGCATGAGGTTCAGCAGCTAGGGCTTTCAATCGATTCAAATATTAATCTCACGATTGTCCATAGTTAATCACAAATTAATCGCACATTTTTTATCTGTTTAAAATGTACCTTAAAGGGAGATTTGTCAAGTATTCAATACTCTTATCATCATGGGAGTGGGAAAATATGCTTGCTTTATGCAAATGTATGTTTATATCTATTATTGGAAATCAATTAACAACACAAAACAGTGAGAAATATTGTCCAGAAGCCCTCACAGGTACTGCATTTAGCATAAAAATATGTGGCAAACATGACAAACTGCAGCCCAACAGGCAACAACAGCTGTCAGTGTGTCAGTGTGCTGACTTGACTATGACTTGCCCCAAACTGCATGTGATTATCATAAAGTGGGCATGTCTGTAAAGGGGAGACTCGTGGGTACCCATAGAACCCATTTTCATTCACATATCTTGAGGTCAGAGGTCAAGGGACCCCTTTGAAAATGGCCATGACAGTTTTTCCTCACCAAAATTTAGCGTAAGTTTGGAGCGTTATTTGACCTCCTTCCTGATGCGGTAGGACATGGTTGGAACCAATTGATTCCTTAGGTTTTTATGTAGTTTCACATGATGCCAGTATCTTCATTCTAGCTTTAAAACTGAGCCCTAAAAATCGTAAGTTGCGTTAATGTGTTCAAGAAATTAATGGCGTTAAAACTAATTTGCGTCGGCACGTTATTATCGAGCTAATTTTGACAGCTCTAGTGCAAACACAACTCTTTTTCCATTCTTAAGGCCACAACACCACCAGCCTACGTGGCCTGCTCCTCTCTGTGTGTGTCTCTGCCATCCGAGGTCCAGCACACTGCTGCACTTAAAGGGAGAGTGTGATTAGACAATAAGCACCAGCTGTGTCAATCAACTCATCTGGTCTCACTGTTCTCATGAGCCTTCCTCACACCTCCCTCTCTCCTGCAGCTGAATACCAACCATGCCCACCTCCATATACGTACCGATTTCTTAGCAAAAAATAATTTGAATATCAGTTAGACTTGAAAAGGAAAACGTATCAAACATGTAGTCACTTCAATATTTAGGACTAACGTTTATGTGTCTTTGTGTCCATCAGGTGGAGGCATCCAGAAGCGCTCCGCGGACGAATGTTTCACCATCCACCACTTCGAGAACAAGTTTGTGACGGAGACCCGGATCTGCAAGGCTTGATGGGAGGGCTCGAGCGTAGATCAGGAAGCGAGTGAGAGAGTGATCGTGACAGAGAGAGAGTAGGAGGGAGTAGGCGAAGGAGTGAACAGCTTTCAGCAGAAAGTTACTTTTGTATAAAACTATTAACTTTTTTGCCTCCCTCGCTTTAACCCCATGTGATAAGTGAATTTAAGTTCCAGCGTTATATAGCCTAACCCCCTGAACCTGTATAGGTCATAGCTCTCTTGCTCAAGTATTAACTAGTTAGTCTTGTACTAATAACCAGCGTCAGCCTGCTTACTATAAGTATACTAAGTTTCATTTGTTGCGTTGGTTTCTGTTCTGTTGCCGTAGCTTCCTGCTGAATTATCTTATCGTTGTTACTGTATTACACTCACGTCCAGACGAGAGTCCTTCTTCTACTGAATATCCTAGTGATGCTGAGAAGTCATTCATATCAGACCTGTCTGTGTGTCGGCCTACTGTTCCCACTCTCAATGGGTTTTCTAGAGCAGCCTTGTTATAGTGTGACATAGCACAAGTCATCCAGGAAACATATGGTACAGTACAGTTACATGTAACATGGCCGTCCGTGTCTGCTCTGGACGGTACCGGAGATGCTCGAGCCCCCCCGAGCTCTCACTCACCCCTTTTTGTAGATATTTCCCAGAGTGCCCCGCTGCTCCCAGAGGCCTCTGCTGTCCTGCTGTGTAATGATTTTATGTAATTAATGGTGTCCTACCTGACGGCGAGCAGTCCAGCACCCCATATGACTCGTGTTTGTGTAGAAACCTCATTTGTGACGATAAACTTGAAAGGACGGTCGATGAGCTAAAGGGAAATTTCACCAAATTTGAAAAACACTTTTTTTCTGTTTTTAAATTCTTATTTATGAATCCGAGGTAGCTTTAATAAATAGCTCACTATTATAGGTGGCTACACGTTTTTGCAGAACTCTATTTATTTAAAATTGTCACAGGAACAAGAT
Source organism: Sebastes umbrosus (assembly GCF_015220745.1). Lineage (NCBI taxonomy): Eukaryota > Metazoa > Chordata > Actinopteri > Perciformes > Sebastidae > Sebastes > Sebastes umbrosus. The sequence goes on from NC_051277.1 coordinate 25,969,095, forward strand.
GTTTGTAAAAATCCTTCAATGAATTTGCACAAAGCAATTGTCCTTGAACGCCCTTAAAGCTGCAGTAGGTAACTTTGAGCAAATGTGATCAAAAAGTTATTTTTTATAAAACTGTCACTTTATACTGACAGTACTGCATCAGACAGGTAATCTGTGAAAAAAAACATGTTCCTCTTCCTCTTTTAGTGCTCCTAATGGCATCTGCAAGAAGGAAAACAGTTTTTGACCCAGCCACCATGTTGAAAACAGTCGTGCCAAAACCAATCACCGCCCACTGGCAACTTTCTCATTTTACAGCTAAACAGTACACGAAGATATGTTTCTAAAAACATTTGAGGCAAAAAATAGGCATTACAGTTACAGAATATTGATTCATATTTGATCAGCGCTGCCTAGTTTGACCGTTTGATCGGAGTTTGCGAGTTTCTCAAGCAGCGTTTGACAGCTGCTGTAGAGACTGCTCGGCTCTGATTGGTTGTTTTCTTTCAGGCACGTTGAAATTTGCATTATGAGTACTAGGAAGAGGCAGAGAAACATGATTTTTTTTGTCACACATTATCTGTCTCATGCACTACTGTCAGGATATAGTGACCATTTTACAAAAATAACTTTTTAATCATATTTGCTCAAAAGTTACCTACTGCAGCTTTAAGGAAGAGCTTGAAAGTATGAAAAAAATGGCCTTTTTGCCAAATAACTTTTCAGTGGTTTCCCACTCGATGCCTGCACAGAAAGACAATCAGACAGGAAGTGTGCGTGTAAAAACTGTGTTTCTGTCTCAGCTTTTTAACAATACTAGAAGATTAGTTAAAAACCAATGTTGTGTGCAGCTAATGAACTGAATTCACTTTATTGTTGAATAAAGTTTCTTTACCTACTGAATATTGTGTCTGTTTGCTTGTTATTACAGAAGCTCCAACACGGCCTCTTCATGTTCTTATCTCATCATGAAAGTGAATCTAGAGGGAAAATTTAGATGTATTCTGTATTTCCTGATGCTTTTTAGAGATGTCGGCACTGATGGCAGGTCCATCCTTCATAAGGAACAGCTCACTCTTCACCAGGGTCAAACAAACTTAGAAAGAACAGACACACCTTTTATTGAAATATAAATAGAAAAAAAATGACATTTTGAAACTTACTCCCATGTTTTCATGTACTAGTTTGCATGTAAACTATATTTCGTTAGGTGAGGGAGTCTTTATCTCGGGGCTTAGTGGTTGTTGGTTCTTCAACAAGAGAGCTTAGAGAGACTGGCTTTACTCTAGTCCTCCACTGTGTTCACTCTTCCAGTTATACATGACAGACGACGCCTGGTCAAAGTCAGGCTCTCTGGTATCTCCGGCTTGCTCAGTCGCCTCTTGAATTCATTCGTTGTGAAATAGTACATGAGCGGGTCCAGGCTGCAGTTCAGGCTGGCCAGGCAGAGAGTGACGGGGTGACATCGCAGAATCAGGTCCCTGGCGGCGCAGTTGCGCAGGACGTTGGCTTTGACCAGGAAGTCTAGGGGCATGGTGATGTGGTAAGGAGCGAAGCACACTAGGAAGACCGCAGCACAGCTTAGCACCATCCTCAACGCCCTACGCTTCTCCCCCCGGTCAGCAATCGCCCCCGTCGGAGGCTCCCGGAGGCTCCCTGCAGTCAGACAGGTGCAGGCTAACACCAGGACGAGGGGGATGATGAAGCCCAGCAGCTCTGCCAGGATCAGGAGGGCCCCGGCTACTGGGATACTCACATGCCTCATGGGCAGGTCTGAGAAGCACACCAGGTAAGTTACGCCAGCCTCCGAGGTGACGAGACTCGAGTCTGGTTCACCGCTGAACTTCCTCAGCAGAGGGAAGGGCAGGCAGCACAAGCAGACCAGCAGCCAGCCGAGGGCACTTATAAACCAATCCCCTCTCCGCCTGGATGAGTTGTACCTCAGCGGATGCTTGATGAGCACACAGCGACGCACGCTCACACACACCAGGAAGAAGATGGAGGCGTACATGTTGACGTACTTCAGGTAGAAGCAGATAATGCAGAGAGGGTGGCCAAAGGGCCAGGTGTTGTTCAGGTAGTAGTAGATCCGTAGAGGCAGAGAGAGCACCTGAGGAGAGCAGAGAGGAGTCAGGATGGCTGTAGAGGAAGAACTACAAACAAGCAATGCGGTAGATGCCCACTTGATTAGAGTAACAGCCACTGAAACCTCATTTTAGCTTCGACTGAACTTTGGAATGTATCTTAGAATAGATTAGATGGTTAAATAACCCTTGCAGCTTGAACTGTTGGTACAAAATAAGCAACTTAATGATGTTGCCAACAACTTTGCAAACTTCTCTCTCATATTGGTCTCTTGTTTTGGTCTTTTTTGGGGGAGGAGAGTTGCTTATTTTGGTTTTGTTTCTATAGACCTGGTTGCTTGTTTCTCTCGCAAGGTTTGGCAACACTGGGCAGGAGTTCAAACAGAGCATTTCAGACAGAGGGTGAAAAAGAGGTTGGCAGCACAGCTGGTATGAGAAAAATAAAGCGTTTTTTGAACATTATAGCATGTAAACATATTCTAGTAGAAACCCAAAATATAAGTATGCACCTGTAAATAAACATAAAGGGGCCCCTTTAAACACTTTAAAATGTCCTTATATCTGCTTACAACTACATTATAGAGTGATATAAACAATCCCAGGAAGTGTTGTATACTACTTTTAAATGCTTATTACGGGGACTAAAGTAAAGTGCTATCAGTTAAACAGTTAATTGAAACAATAATTCATGGATAAGCCAATAATGAAATTAAATTAGATGACTAAAAACCTAAAAAAAAAAAAGGATGTTTACCTGCAGCAGGTCGGCCACAGCCAGGTTCATCATGAACACCACAGCTTTCTTGGTTTCACTGATATAAACCTTGAACATCCAGAGTGCCAGCACGTTACCCAGCAGGCCCGGCGCTAAGATCACACTGTACACCACTGCGTACACATTGTGCTGGTATATCTGGAAATCTTCACTGCAGTTGTGGTTGGCAATGACCATCTTAAGCCAAGAGCTGTTTACTGTTAACTGTCAAGACAAGCTGCCTTGTGAAACCAACAGGAAGCTTGAATCAGGAAAGCTGCTTGTCGTCTTGTGACGGGTGAGATGGAGCGTCCATGCTGTCCATTATGGCGAGGAGGAGTGAAATGTGTGTCCAGCGCTGATAAACTGTTGATGTTTCATTCAATCCCAGCAACATAACATCCTGGTAGAGGAGAAAGGAAAGGGTCAATAGGACGATATTACTTCTAATAGCAGCGTGTTTTGCATGTGGCACAGATAGATATCAGGTTTTGAGAAAGAGCCTTCAGACACGCATCACATTGTACAGCATTCACACACACATGCAAAGACGCTCACGCCTGTCAACCACAACTTCTGCTTGTTTGTTAACCCATGTGTTAATGCAAACCATAAAAGAGTCGTTTGCGTGTGATTGCAGCGTTTGCAGTAGCATTTACAGTAAATATGCAAACCCACAGAGCAGTAACTGCTACAGTCGCCCACGTCACCATTTAGCATCTCCACCTGCAGGGCAGCAAACAATAAGCCTGTGTGAAACTGGCGTGGTTAGCAAGGCAGACCAGGTGTGTGGTTAGCAGGCCAGGCCAAGGAAAACGTGCTGCTCGGTTATGAAGAACAATACTTTCTGTGGTGAATTCAGTGTCAAACAGTGTCAAACAGTGTCACACGCTTTTTGACATTTCCAACACCACAAATCTTTTACATTTTAATTTTAAAACCTCTAAGGTAACCCGGATATTGATTTTTAACTTCAAATGGAAAGGCACAGTAATATCTGGAACTGAGCTTCCAGCTTGTAGGTGTCATCCACCCACTGCTGTAAACATCAGTAGGCGTACGCTGGTTCAGAATGGGTTTCCTTACTTTTTGCTTCGACCCAGATAAGCTGCTTAAGAACACACAGTTTGAGCTGCGAAGAGTCATCCTTGTTTTATACAGTTTGTCTCTTTCTATTATCTGATTTGACTAGACTGTTCCTAGCTAATTATGGAACAGAAAAAAGAGAACTTCCGTTTTAAACATAGTATGTTACTGTTTTTTGCAAGGGAAATGAAACAGACTACACACAAAATCAGGTGTTTTGTAAGTAATACTGATTATTATTTATGACTTTATTAACTGTAACAAGTTTAGTACACAGATCCTTCCCTTAAAGGAGACATATCATGAAAAACTCCCTTTTTCAATGCTTGTGCACATATGCCGTGTTTCCGCTGCATGGTACGGCTCTGCTCGATTCGACTCGACTTGACTTGACTAAGTTTTGGTATCTGCTACTTTTCTCTTTGATGTGTTTCCACTGCAGATAGTACCCTCTCAGTGTTTTGCAGGATTCTTAACTGATCACCATAGCGACGGTGCATGAAACTGTCGTGACATCATCTTCAACGGGACATTCACTGATGGATCATTTCAACGGCAACCAAACAGAGGATCTGCACTTCATCATTTGTACGGCGGGGTCAAGTTAATTAAAAATGGCAGTCACTATTGATGGTAGCTTGGCTATTTGAAAACGGCGGGTTTGTGCAGGACGTCTCGTGTTGCACTAGTGATGATTCTCTCTGACTCTAGGATCGGCTCAGCTCGCTTGGAACCTCGACCGAGGAGGTACCAATAATGGATTGGTTCTATTGATACCATACACAACTTAATAGAGACGCGAAAGTAACTGTTCTTGTGTAATGAACTGAACTGAACTGGACTGCTTGATGGAAACCTGCAAAAACATTGGAATATCTGGAGTGCCTACCGACGCAAAAACTGTGAAATGAGGCCACTGAGTCAGTTTTTTGTGGTCTGTCTAGATCAGAAAACATGTGATTCACATTTGGCTCTCCTTCCTCTGTCACATGCAGGCTCATTAGAATATATCGCCCACAGCTTGAGAGCTACCTTTGCAAAGGTGAACCATATTTTTTTCTCGCAGGCCAATCAGAGCAGACTGGGCTTTTTCGGGAGGAGGGCTTAAAGAGACAGGCGCTAAAACGAAGTGTTTCAGACAGAGGGTGAATACAGGTTTATTCAGACAGACAGTATGAGAAAAATAATGTGTTTTTTTCAACATAAAAGCATGTAAACATGTTCTAGTAGTAACCCAAAATACAAATATGAACCTGGAAATGAGCATGATATGTCCCCTTTGAATAAAAGTACCAGTGCAACAGTGTAAAATTACAAAAGTCCTGCATTAAAAATCATCCTAAGTACCTAGCCAACATTTGTATGTGGGCCCCATGTTGGTAGTAAATGGGCTGAAAAATGGGCCCTATATGGCATTGTCCTTGGGTTCTATAATGGGCCCCATGCCAATTGCACTTGTGGGTTTCATGCAGGAATACACTGGGTGTTATATGGGCCCAATCTGGGCAACATAAACCAAAACCCATCTCGGCCCCAGGTTTAAGTTCTATGTGGGAACTACATGACCTGAAATATGGGTTGTAAGTGGGTTTGTCCACAGTTTCCACGTTGGCCCCATGCACTAATTTCCCAGTAGTGACCCAACTAGGACCCACACGGGTAGCCCTCATGGGGAGCCCATATGGGACCAACTTAGTTGATCCAAGTGGGCCCCATTTGTGTTGCCCATTCTGAGCCCATGCACTAATTTCCCATTAGTGACCCACCTAGAACCCACATGGGACCAACTTAGTTGATCCAAGTGGGCCCCAGATAAGATGCCCATTTTGGGCCCATACCCACTTGGTACCCAGGTACCCCCAGCATAACCCATGTGGGCTGGGTATTATCAGCAAGATGTACTTATATATCAAAATAAAAGTAGTCATTCTGAGACTTCCGATGGCACTACAAACAAGATGGACGTGTAGTGGTGAGCTCCTCAAAGTCGGTTTATGAAAGTACCTTCTATCAATATAAAATAGCATTAAAACCAGTTTAACTTAAGCATGAAAGGAGGGAAATCGCAGAGGAGTCATAAGACTGACAAGAAAATGAATAAAACACAAGAAAACTGTGTGGCCGAGTTCGTTGAACAGAATGACGACGACGAGGAAGCAACGGCAGAAGAATCTAAGACAACAGCTAGCCAACATGCACTACTAGAGGGCCTGACATCAGTACTCTCTAAAGAGCTGAACAACTTTAAACAAGAAATGAGACGGGATCTTAGTGAATTAAAAAAGCACGTCAAGAAAACTATGAAAGAAGATCTTACAGAGTTTAAAGACAGAGCTATAGAGTCAAAACGCTAACATCGCAGAGGCACAAACCCGAATAGCAGACCTGGAATCAGCCTGCCTCCAGATGAAAGACTCACTGTTAGATAGGGAAAGATGAATCATACTAGGCTACTTTAGCAAAGTATAAGTTTATTTTGGAATCATATAGCATCTTTATTTTCTTGATCATTAAAATGATTGAGTAGTATTCATTCCAGGAATTAGGGATGTCTCAATATTGGTAGTAGATATTGGGTTGATTTCAAGTTGTTGGCATGTGAATTTTCCCACCTCAAAAATACTATAACAGGCAAGACATGTCAAAAAAGTTTAATATATTTGCTTTTTTTTCCCCAAATGTAAAAGGATGTTTACTTTTTAATGTACAACAATGATTTCACACTCATTTGCCCTGTCATCCATTAGCTACTGGCCTGATTCTTACTTTTTCCACTAACATACTGGATTGTCTTTAATTATTGACTGATGAAGTAAGTTATTAAGTACTATATTGGCATAGATTGAAATGACCAGAAATTGACTAACAGTGAAATGTCAAGTCAAGCCAGATCTCTTTACCTGGAGGTCCACCTCAGTGTACAAGTGACAACTTCAGTTGTTAAGATAAAGAGGGGAGATCAGTTAGTGAGTTTGTGAGTGAGTTGTTTGTAAAGTCACCTGCACTACCTGAGGGAGGGACTCCAGATCCAGCAGGGCTCACAGCAGGGCTCTGGTCCTGAAGCCGGCAGCGACCAACACTATCAATAATAGTCAATAATCAATAATCAATAATAGTCAACTCTCTACAGTTTCATATTAAAGAGCTGCTCCTTCAGAAAGCCTGGCAGCAGAGTTGAACTTGACGGCAAACGACTTTACTTTGACAACTACTATAATGACTAATGGACATCAAGGAAAGACGCAATTAAGGCATATGGGCCAATTAAAGCAGGACTGAAGGAGAAGGGGATCCGGTACCAGACGTCCTACACCAAGATACGAGTGCACATGGCTGTTGCCATGGAAACGGTACCAAGGCAACAGGCGGTGCAGCGCAGCGTGCGAGAGAGGGGGGCTAAAGAGAGGAGTGAGGTCCAAACAGTTATAAACATGTCAGAACTGAACCAAGACTCCTCTATGACAGAGTCTGGGAATACATCTCGTTTTGGAAGAGGCACCTATTGAGATAAAGGTATAATTTAAGTTATTACGACTATTTTTTGTATTATTACAAATTAAACTTGTATGTATATGTGTATGTGTGTGTACATATATATATATATATGTATCTGCAGGACAGATAATAATGCACACAGACTAAGCTACTGGAGTTGCCCTGCACTATACTCATTTTTAACAGTCTCTTCTGCTATATATTCCCTTTTTTAATAGTCCTGTATCACAGCTGTTACCCTGCACTATATTCAGCTTTAACAGTTTTCTTCATCTCCTTGTATTTTTATATCTGGTATATGTTTTTGTACTTTGTACTTTGCACTACTAACTTTTTTACTGCCTTTTTACTAACATGTTTTTGCACTATGGAACTGTGATGCTGGAAACTTGAATTTCCCTCGGGATCAATAAAGTTACTATCTATCTATCTATCTATCTATCTATCTATCTATATCTATCTATCTATATATCTATGTGTATGTATGTGTGTATGTATGCACTGCATGTTGTATTGCATGTGCATATTGTATATTATAAAATTGTATATTATAAATAATAATTTGTGCATATAAGAAAAGATAACAAATAGTCAATATGATTAAGTTAAATATGTAAGTAATGAATTGGTATTGTGATTAAGTTATATTATAAGTAATGAATTGGTATTCTGGATTGATAACAAATTTATATTTTGATGATTTTTAACGGTTGCATATCCAGAGAACACAACCGTCTACAACATCTTCACGTACATGGAGAGAACACTGTTGGAAGAATATAATCAGATTTTTTATAACACCCCAAATTACAAACAAATACTTGTCTGTAGCACAACCATGCTGGAGAAGATGTGGGGCCATAAATGTAGATCATTCACATATATTTTGGCTTTGCCCTGAAGTTGTACAGTTTCGGGTAAATGTTCATAAGATTATTAGTAAAATTCTGGGCTATGATATACCCAAGTCATGTATAGTACTGTATTTCGGTAATATGACTGGAAATACTGTGTTAAGAGAAGACAGATATCTGCTGAAAGTGTTGTTGGCGTAACATTACAAAGAGATGGCGTAAGGCAGAACCACCTACACAAGATGGATGGCTGAAAATTGTGAATGAAATATATGATATGGAACTGTTAACCCACAGGGTAAGAACACAAGCTGAGCAATGTGGAGAGAAGTGGGAGAAATGGACAATGTTTACATGTCAACGACAAGATGAGGGAATGAACCATTGAATATGTCATAGCAATAAGAAAACTTTGTAGAGACAGGGCAATCTATATCCTTTCATGTTTTTTGTTTTGTTTTATTGTTCTATGTGTATGTTGTCTTTCTGTGATGGAAAAACAATAAAAATAAGGAGTCATTCTACAGAATGATGTAGCATTTTATATATTACATCATTAGATTGTTAATACTGATGCATCACACATTTATATTTAAAGCTATAAAAAGACAGCAATTAAACACTGAATGTTTCAAAATGTTTTTGAAACATCAGTGGGTTCTTGAGAAGGATGTTAACAGAAATAAAGAACAGAATATAATTTTTGAGTCAGGGTGGGATACTTTGAGTCAGGGTGAGGATTGGAGTTAAACAAAATAAATAAATAAATAATGTTGATAAAGGTCAACTAAAGGGATGTAAATATGTCCTTTTTTGTCTGCATAATAGAATAGATAATTGTGTAAGCGAATGTGTCTAAGTGGATATATATATATGAATGCGCATGTAGATATAGACATATGTATATACTGTATGTATATATATCTATATATGAGGTTGGTTGTATGTATATGAATATGAACTTCTCTTGACACTGCACTATTACACTTTTTTTTCTTTTCTTTTCTTTTTCTTATGTTTCTTTTTTTATTTATATATGTTGTTGCTGCTGTCTCTATGTCCCTTTACATGTATGTGTATGTATTCCTTTAACCTTAAATAAAAAAAAATTAAAACAAAATACTGATGCATCAATACGTAAGTAGCATTACTGTTGTAGCTGGTGATCTAAGTACGTAAGTCTGCTGGTTCCCAACGTAGGAGCCAATGTGGGATTGTTACAATAGCCTTAAAGGAATAAAGGTTCTCTATTTGATATCCAGAGCGTTAATATAGCAGCAAACAACTATTTACTATGTAAAGATATAGAGGAGTAATGTCTACCTGAGCAGAGAATGAAGTCACTCTCCCTCTGTGTGTGTTGTAATCCGAGCTTCTCCGTGCTTTGTTGACATAGCCGGGCCAGCCATGCGTGTTTTTAGTGCATGTTCGTGCATGTGAGCGTGTCCCACTGGCTAGCTCATGGCTGATGTTCTGCACTGCTCTCATACGGTGCTTACAGCCGATAACACCGTCCCGACAGACGGTGCTATCGTGGGAATGTAGCGCCCACCCTCTGGTCCCTCCTCAGGTTAACCTTAGCCCTGTCAGCACTGTTGCTGTTGTTTCCACTGTTGCGCCAGAGCTGGACTGGGACAAAAAAGATGGCCCTGGCATTTTGGCCCAGACCGGCCCACACACACACAACCCATCTTCACCCTCCACTATGTATACCAACAGTGCCACTCCTTAATAACACTAAGCAGTGTAATGAGTAGGAAGCATTTCAGGAAGGTTTAAAAGAGAGGAAACGTGATAATTCCCGTCAACAAGTGGTTGTAAATTGTGTAATCAACTGAGATGAACAGGGCTTTTCACATGGATATGGAGTAGCCAGACAGTGGGGAAAAGTATCTAGCTAGTGTGTTCCGGGGGCATGTGGCGGTGGGGCTGATTCAGACAAATCTCAATCATCTTCAGCCCAGTGTCAATGTAGCAAAAAAAAACAAACAAAACAATGGGTCGATCTAACTGTTTTATGGGCCGGTTAGACAAAAAAAAAAAAAGACCGTTGTGTCAGCCCACCAGGAAAGTGCCCGGCATGCCAGATGGCCAGTCCTGCCCTGTTTATCGCTGTTAGCATCGTTAACTATAAGCCGTCGCCATATTGAGAGCCATGCAGAGGCAACAGATAAGCTTCCAATCTCACATTTAGAACCTTTAAAATAAATGTAGTGGAGCAAAAAGCAAAATATTTACTTCTGAGATGTAGTGGAGTAGAAGTATAATGTAGCATAAAGTGGAAATACTCAAGCAAAGCACATTTACCTCACAACTTTCTAGTCCAGTACTTCAGGGGGAGGGTGTTAACGAGCAGAGGAACTTTGGTCAAGTAAAGAGGGGATTTTTTAAAGACATAAAGTCTTCCGCAGCAATGTGGCTTCTGCTCTCTGACTGCCTTTTATCCTACTTCACAGCACTGAGAAAGATCTCAGTGGACCTTCCATCCCCAGTCCTCCTTTTAGCCTCAATGACCTTTGACCTATGTGGGACTGTTTTCAGTGTGATTCTTCTCTCACTTTTGCACGTACAGTATGCTTCTCTCAGTGTCTATATGATCTTCAATGTCTTTTTAGTAATGACTAATCATTATTCTTTCATTTCCTCCTTGCAGTTTATGGCAGTTATGTGCACAATGATGACCTATCACGGCCAACCCTTATGTGATGTCCACACATCATCTTATCATAACAGAGACATCATATGTCTTAGGATCATGTTGATATCAGAGTTTTATGAAATGTCCGCACCCCTACCTTAGATTTCAGCACTTTCAGTCATCAGATCTCGCCAGTGGAAACACAGTATTTCATCCTCTGTGAATCATCCCTCTGTGGGTTGCTGGCGCCTTGTAGGTTTTCCGCTCATGCACGACATCTCGCCTCGTGTATCAGCACCCCAAAAAGTTAGTGGCCACTCAGCAGCGCCTGGGTCCCCCCACGTGTGCTGTTCCAACAAAAACATGTCACGATCCCCATCCCAGATACACAGGCAGATAAAGGAGCACTCTGGCCTACAGACACACATTCACACCCTCAACATAACAGACATTCCTCACGCATGCGAGGTCCCCCATGAGGCATGACTCCACACTGAAGGCATCCAGCTGTTACAGCCTCTCACAGAACAGCACTGTCTTTTTGAAAGGAATCAACAGTTAATATCTCACCTTTTGTCTTCAGGTTTGAGGCTGCGTCGCATCAAAAAGCAGGAGGGTGAAGCATCAGCCAACATACATGCCATCCCCTCCCTCCTCCCCCTCTGACCAGCACTATTCACTTTCTCTGTCCTGCCCTCTCACTTCCTCACTCTTTCTTTCTTCACTCTTATCTCTCTTTCTGCCTCTCCTATCCAATTTCTGCTGTCTTTTTTCTTTTCTAATCTGAAGTTATTTCCTGTATTATTTCTCACAGTGTCCTCTCTGTGTGTCTTTCTCTTTCTCTGTGTCTCTGCTGTTCTGGGGGTTTCAGCACACACAGTGCTTCCTGTGAGTGTAGGGGAGTGGTTTATAAGAATTTTTGACACCATGACTTCTGCTATTATGGCCACTTTTTCCGCTTGCGAGCTACATTGCATGTGCTTTTGGTGGCAGATGGAATCATTGTAATTAGGGCTGTCAATCGATTAAAATATTTAATTGCAATTAATCACATGATTGTCCATAGTTAATCATGATTAATCGTAAATTTATCACACATTTTTTATCTGTTCAAAATGTATCTTAAAGGGAGATTTGTCAAGTATTTAATACTCTTATCAACACGGGAGTGGACAAACATGCTTGTTTTATGCAAATGTATGTCTATATGTATTATTGGAAATCAATTATTAACACAAAACGATGACAAATATTGTTCAGAAACCCTCACAGGTACTGCATTTAGCATAAAACATATGCTCAAATCATAACATGACAAACTGCAGCCCAACAGGCAACAACAGCTGTCAGTGTGTCAGTGTGCTGATTTGACTATGACTTGCCCAAAAAAATGCATGTGATTATCAAAAAGTGGGCATGTCTGTAAAGGGGAGCCTCGTGGGTACCCATGGACCCCATTTTCAGTCACATATCCTGAGGTCAGAGGTCAAGGGACCCCTTTTAAAATGGCCATGACAGTTTTTTCCTCGCCAAAATTTAGCATCAGTTTGGAGCGTTTCTAGCCTTCTTCGTGACAAGCTAGTATGACATGGTTGGTACCAGTGGATTCCTTAGGTTTTGTATTTTCATATGATACCAGTATTTTCACTCAAGTTGTGTTAAATCGTTAAAGAAATTAGTGGCGTTAAAACAAATTTGCGTTATTATGGCGTTAACTTTGACAACCCTAATGTAATATATCATGACTGAGAATCAATACGAAAACTAGAAACAGAAAAGTTTTTTTTTTTGCTTTTTTAAGCTACTGTTGCACATAATTCACAATATTTTCAGCAGTTAAATAGCAGATGAAATTTGATGCTGGAGCGTGGTAATGAAAAGATCAGAAGTGGGAACATTTTGGTGGGTGAGTCAGACAACTGACAGTTCTTCCTAAGGTGGGATACATCTGCCCGGTGGTGGTGGGTAGCTGTCTCAGAGTTGGCTCAGACTTGTGTTTAGCAGATGCAAGTGGAGGTGTGTGTGTGTGTGGGGGGGGGGGGGGGGGGGGGGGGGGGGCTGACTTTTCAGTTTAAAAGCCGACCTCAGAGCCTGGCAGTTACCGGTTATTGAAAGCTGCTGCAACTGCTGCCAACTGTCTTCACCACTTTGTATCGTGAGAGGAAGTAGAGCCAAAGAGGAGTTGGCAAAGTTGAAACAGAGGGAACCTCATTATGAAGCGACACAAACATCAACAGATACTGTAAGACAGACAGACAGCGCTTTTATTTACAAGCATTTACATACAGCTTTGACACATAGCTTATTTTACAGTTGTTGCATTTTTACTGAAGATAGCTGCAGCTTATCTACACGAGACCACTGTGATGATATTCACATCGATATTGTGTGAGCACACTCATTATGAAACACAGACATGGGTTTGTTCTAAGGCGATGACCTTTTGGAAGGTTCTTCACATTGAGGTCAATGCTCTTTGGGTCAGTTTTGTATGCAGCTGTAACATGTGGAGTCAGTCTGTTTAAGTTCAACATGATACACTATCAGTCATGTTTAGCCGTGTCATTACTTGAGGAAAAACAACAAGTTAGCCTGTGAATAATACATCAGACCAGCAATACATCATCCTGATTAGGCTCTCATCACCATCCCGTGTCCCTCATAGACAGTAACAGCGTGAAGAGAAGAAGTTGAAACATGTCTCCAAACTTCTACTTTAAACAAACCAGTAATAGTAATAATGCTATGTTGAAGAGCTGCACCAACAATAAATCCAAAAACGCTGATCTCTGATTTGTTCCCCTGCCATGTCCTAAAAAAGACATAATTGAGGGGCTTTATGGCTCCAAGCTATAGACCAGACCAGCGTCGCGTCATCTCCGAGGCTGCGCTCCCTTTTGGGGGAAAGAAACTGGCTGTCACAGGAGAGAAAATGACAAAAAGCTGTTGTGTAGCTGATTAACAGAGGCTTTCACACTGAGATTTGAGGCACATACGATACGTGAATATTCACCGTCAGTATGGTAAATGGCTAAATGATGCTGGTGACAGTGACTAGCATGGCTAACGGTAGCTTGAGTGTGAAGCTGCTGCAGTAATACAGTCGTACATTAACGTTATAGCAGCATCAGACTGTCGTCTCCAACTAAATCTCAGCTTATAGATCAAACAGTTGGCTATTAACACATTGGTTATTTACAGACAACACTTCGCCTAACGGGATTCAATCAAATACTGTATGTATAGAAGTCTGGATGAGTAATATCTGGCCACTGTGTTGGACGGGGGAAGACTGAATGACGGCGATCAACCCTAATTTATTAAGAAATCGTGAAAGTCCAGCTTCAGGCAAGATCTCAAAATAATTATTAGACGTGTATAAAACAAACATTTGTTTAACAAGAGATGAATACATATGAACTCGTCAAAATTACAATCCAAACACGTCAAATTGCATTGACATCTATGGGATCTTCGGTGTTCTCTCCATGGATGTATTAAGAGAACTGGATACAGTGTTGGAGGCGGGGCCTCGTTTATTGCTATGAAAGTTGCTCAGTGACGCATGATGCCAAAATGCCAAAATGATGTCTCGACTTCCGCCTGGAAAAACCATGGAGCAGACACAGTAGCGTCCGCTCGGTCACATGGCTCGGTCACGGCGTCCCAACGTCACGCTGTCGTCACGGTTTGCTAACTCCGCCTCCCAGCCCTCACTACAGCCGCGGTCTGGGTCTCATTCATATGAACGGAGGAAGGAAAATAACTCTGGATTTGACTATTAGTGCATTTTACAACTTTTAGGACCTAATGCTTTAAATGAGAACTATTCAAGTGTTCATACTGGGAAGTTGATTCATCTAAAAAAAATTATCTGCTGAGCTACAGACGTCTCTCTCCCAATGTAAGTCTATGGGAAAAAGTCTTCTAACGTGACGGACACGGAAGTTGTAGTACCATCGTTTGGCCACTACGAAAATTGGACCGGCGCTCTTCCTGGAGGCTTGGTCCTATCCCCCCAAAAGAGGGTGTGTCCTTGACTTTTTGTGAAGTACCTGGATGTGCCGTTGTGAATAATGCTAGTCCCTGTCTGAGCAGCTACTCTCCATGCTCGTCAGTCTGTGCTGAGTGGTACGCTGGGTTGGCGAGCTGATTGGGGAGGAAAGCAGCGAGGCGGTGAAGGAGGAGGTGCGCCTGGTGAGGTGCAGCCTGAACTCGGCCGTTACAAAGTAATACAGTAGAGGGTTGAGGCAGCAGCTCAGGCTCGCCAGACACAGAGACACCGGGTGGAACTGATGCACGGCCAGCTTGGTGGCACAGTGGGACACGATGTCCTGCTTCACCATCAGATATAGCAGGAAGTTGAGGTGGTAGGGTGCGAAGCAGATCAGGAAGAGGACCGAGCAGCTCAGCACCATCCGCAGGGCGCGCCGCTTCTCGGCGTTGGTCAGCTTCTCGTTATATTTATCAGTCTGGCAGTTGGAGGTGACCGACTGGAGTCGGCTGCGCGCTTGGGGGCTGTGTGCGGTCGAGTTTTGCTGCTGATCCTGGGTCTGTCTTTGGTTGAGGGAGCGGGCGATGCGGATGGAGCTGTAACTGATGCAGGCCAAAGGGATGAGGAAACCAAACAGCTCAGCGAGAGTCATCATGGTGACCGCCAGAGAGATCGGCAGACGACGCGTGGGCAAGTCCTTAAAACATCCTCCGACTTTGGTGGAGCCGGGATCGGAGACTCTGCTGGTGCTCGTGCTCGCAGGAAGCTTGGTGTAACCCAAGGGATGCTGGGTAGAAGGGGCACGCAGAGAATAGGACATGTTGTGGACCGTGTACGTGCTGACGCCGAGACTAGTGGTGGTGCTGGTGCTGCTGCTGCTCCGCATCAGGATGAAAGGCGAGCAAGCCATACCGACCACCACCCACACTACGATACTGATCAACAGGTCATAGCGCCGCCTCCACCGGCGAGCAGAGAACGGGTTGAGCAGAAAGACGCACCTCTGCACGCTGATACACATCTGGAAGCAGAAAGAAATAGTGACGTGAAAACCATTCAGAGCCACAGGAAGTAAATTTGTTTCGAGAACTGGGGAGGTCAAGGGCTTGGACTTGAATGACTTTCTGTTATGCATTCTCCTTTTAAATAGATTAGAAATGGCTATTTGAGATCCCTCGCTCCTTCTTTATAGTATTCAGAATTTTTTTTTGCTCACCAGGAACACGATGGCGGCGTACATGTTGAGGTACTTGAGGTAGAAGCAGAACAAGCAGACGCCCTGTCCGAAGGGCCAGGTGTGTGTGAAGTAATAGTGAATCCTGAGGGGCAGAGAGAGGATGTGGACCAGGTCTGCTAACGCCAGGTTTATCATGAAGATCACCGCCTTGGTCTTCTTACTGCGGGGAGCAACACGCAGAAGAGAAGAGTTAGCCCATATGTCCAGAAAGTGTTTAAGGCTTTATATGCGTGTGTTTGTGCGTATACCTGATGTGTCTGCAGAGCACCCAGAGAGCGGTGGTGTTGAGCAGCAGCCCGGGGATGAAGAGCAGCAGGTAGAAGTAGAAGTACATTGTATCCATGCGCTGATCCCAGCTGGTCGTGTTGTGTCCACATCCTGAGGAGGAGTTGGTCAGGGACTCCATCTCCCACGCTGCAGATACATTCAGAGTCATTTCCTCTTTCACGCTGGCACTCAACAGCCCTGATCAGTCCTTCATCACGTCACACTCACACACTGAACACCTGCAAGAGGTGACAGGTAATGAAACTGATACTGTAAGCATTATTTTCTAGCATGATATTTCCAGAAAATGTATTGGTATAATTTCTTAATAAGAGATCCTTTATAAAGAAAGTTGTAACTAATGGCCTTCTAACATAAATTAATAATGACTAAGGACAACACTTGGGTTGACAGGTTGTGAAGAAAAGTTGAGATTGAAAAGCTCAGCAGTTGGCTGTTGCCAACTGCTCTTTTAGTCACATCTTTGACTTGTGTTTTTCCTCCTATTGCATAACCCCTTATTATTTTTTTTTTTTTTTTGCTTGCTTGCTCTTTAATTCAGCAGGAAGACTCTTCCCATGGACTGTTGGACCAGTTACCTTCTGGAAAAACAAGGCTGCATCTGGACTACAATACATTTTTTAACAACTTATTAACATTTACAAATGCAGACAGAATGTTTTTTTAAAAAGCTATCATGTCAGCAGTTTCAAATGTCAGCAAGCCATCAATAAAAGGGTCATGAGTTTCACTTTCTAATAAGCCATCACATCTACTGTTATAGATACAGTTACGGTCATATACAACAGTCATATCAGTACTGTAAGTTTGCAGAAACTATGCAAAGTAAGCAATCAGAAATGTTGTGCTGTCTTGCGATTCACTGTAAAAAGACTACAGTTATCAATGTTTATACGTCATTAAAGTGGCACCACTCAGCCTTTAATAAAGGTTTTTCTTTCAACAATCCATTAAATCTGCAGTTGTGAATATTAAAAAGTAGTTCATAAATGTATTTCGGCCCAGATGCAGTCTTTTTTCCAGAAGGTAAGTGGTCCAACAGTGCACTAGAAGGGTCTTTCTGATGAACTTAAGTGTAGTATAAATAAAAAGCGAGAAAAAGAAAAGATTTTTCACGACCTGGCAACCCAAAAGTTGTTGTTATTGTTGGCTCATAACAGAATGATTTGTTAATATTAATAAAGCCATTAGTTGTAACTTACAGTGTTTACATATTACATGAAATATACTACGGAAAACAAATCAAACTGTAGTTCACAAATGTAACAGGAAATGTGCAGTAAGCTGACCTGCCACGAAATTATTTCACCCCGTTCTTGTATGTGCAGTTTCATCCGGCTAAATCATGGCTTGGCTTTCTCAAGGTATGATGAAAACATTTGTATCCGTCCGTGCAATAATGTATTAAAATGAAACAGGGTTATGAAAAATACTGACAGAAGCTGTAATAAATCAGAGAAATTTGTCTGGTCAAAGATTGCAACAGGAAGCGTGTGGGATACAGACAAAGCATTTATTCTGCTTATCACTGAAGCATCGCCCCTTCCTGCTGCTATCAACACGAGACCACACCCTTCCTCTGCTTTCCCCAGGGGGTGGGGGTGGGGGAGGTGAAAGGGGGGTGGGGGGGGAACGAGAAACGGCGACAGTTTATTTTTTGCTGCTTTACTGTAATTTTCACCTTTGACCCCTATTAACTGTTGAGGCTATCAGTCTGCCGCAGTCAGCCAACTGATCCTCTCACATTACCTGTATAGTTAAGAGTTGTGCAACAGTGAAACTTAGACTTGAATTTAGGGAAGTACGCAGGTTCGAGAGAACTTGTACTTTCTCAGCATTGTTGTGTAAGAAACATTTGTCAAATTTAAAACCCATTTGATCAATTTCTCAGGCTCTGTCTCATGTTTCAGTCTCAAAATCAAATCCCAGATGACATTTTAAATTATTAAATAGTACTGCAGTGATATATTTTAGCCTGCAACAGACACAAAAATGTTTTTTTTTACATTTCACACCTAATTTGAAATGAATAATGCCTGTAACACACTGCACATACTGTTACATTTTGAATGCTAAGTGAAAGAGGATTTCATTACAAACCCCCTGTCATCAGCAAAATGTGAAGCACGACTGTGACCACAAATGTTCAGACAAAGCACAGCGACGTGACCGCCACACACACATTATTTCTCTAACTAACTAAAAAACTATGTGATTACCTTGTTCTTCTCTGTCGTCTCCCTAAGTGATCAGCGTGGACGGAGAGGGGGGGGCGAGGTCTGAGCCGGGAGTGACCACCAGCGACCACATGCTCCAGCAGCTTCACACTCCTCACTGACGCACTCTCCTCCTCCAGCGATACAGTACAGTGGCAAATGGGGTCAAACCTTCCTGTCAAGTGTGTGCATGTGAGTGAGTCTGCATTAATAACCCGCCAGTGATGTGGTTTCTGTTTGAATGTCTTTGCACGAGGCTGTGGCGTGGGCTGTTTTTTAGGTATGCTGTGATGAGGGGAAGGGGAAGCTCTGCCCTCAAGCGCGGCAGTGTTTGTCTACCGTTTGTGACGTCGCTGAGCTCCGAGCAACTCAGCCCAAACTTAACATTGGCCACACAGAGAAGGTGAGAAAACTAAACGACTGGTAAAGACATTAATCTAAAAGAAGACAGACAGATGGGGACGAAGATGTTAGTTCCTCTTACCTCTTACACAACAGAGTCAGAGCAGTTTGTATCCACGCTGCTATACTGTATTGTAGAGTAGATGTCTCAATTTGCATCTCACAATATTTGGAGATAAAAAATGCATCAACCGCTTCCCCTATCAGATGCTACACTTCCTTTTTGAAAGCTGTTTATCATAGCATTCATTTTGTAACGTATCCGTCTGTGTACACCTTTCCTGTGTGTCGTCTGAGTTTCAAAAGGGCTTGATTTTTTGTTTTACCGATAGCGAGGAGTTGCTGTGTGCACTTTGATTATTCAGTTATGGTTTCAGTTGTGTGCCATCTAGAAGAAACATATTTTCACATGGCTCTAAGATGCAAAAAAACAACCCACAGTTCAACGCATAGCAGCGGTTTTATCCATCCTGTTAGTTTCACATCACTCTGTATGAGAAGTTACACCCTGGCAAGAACTCAGGCTTGAACCAGACATCTGCTTGGCCTGTGTGTGTGCCTTCAGAGCTTCCTGTGCTGCTACAGCACGTTTTCACCTCAACACCCCCAGTTCAATATATATATAGAGCCAAGACAGATAGTGTTTTGACGTCAACCGTCAATGGAGTGTATTCGGATGTATTCACTCAAATGTTTGTTCTGATTTATGGCCACTAGAGGTCAGAACAGGCCAATGCTCTCAGTATACTGAGCTACAGTATGCAGTTTCCTCTTTTACGATTGCTCCATTAAAGGACACATTTGAAGGGTCGAGTGCTGCAATGTTTCGACACATTCTTGACACGATCCACTCGCGGGTTAAAGGCTCTCTTGCCTCCACTCCCACGCCAGGATATTAGTCCTCCTCTCTGCTACCCTTGACCCCAAAGCCCAGAGGAGTCCATCTACTGTTGTCTCCACAGCTGGATGCACATGGTCACATCACTCATGCTATCAGAGAGGCCTGCTCGAATTACTATAACTTTCTCTCTCTCTTTCTCACTCTGTACACACAGCTGCTGCAAGTATAGAGGCGTAACACATTCCCAAGTAGGGCCATGGATCTTTAACCCGGCATGGCTCTATGAAAGAATAGATAAACAACTTGTACTAACATCTTGTATCATGTTCCAGACAGAAGTTGGTGCCCCTCTCCAGTAGGAACCTGTTGTATGCATAAAAAAACTTACAGTCGACCCTGCTGCTGGTCCTTACAGTAGCTCAATGCACTGTCACTATTAAAGGTACAGTGTGTAGGATTTGGTAACATCATTTAATTCAATAAAGAGTTGAAGAGGGACTAAAAGCTTTCCAAGCTAGCTAGCTTACTGTCAGTTAGTTATATCCTGCCCTAGACTGTATATAAAGATGGACGACATGACAGCTAACCAAAAGTGAAGCCAAAACATCTCAATCGCCCCCTGGTGGCTGGCTGCAGTATAGGTCAAAAACCCGTCCCATCCATGTTAGTGGATGGGACGTGGGCCAAACTAAAAAGTCGAAGTACACAAGGTAGTTCTTATCACACTGATGTATGTTCAAGTGTTCATTTTTCTGATAAGTTTGATTTTAATTAGTTATTTGATGCTATGAAAAGGGGGTGAGACGTCATGATTGATAGCTGCTCTGAGTAAAGTAGTCACTCAGGCTCGGTAATTGTTCGAGAGAGGAGATGTAACTTTAACTTTCTATAACCATCACCAGTCTGTGTAAAAGAACATGTGTCAATTTGATCATAAATGTAGTTATAGATATATTATGGATAGTTGTTGTGTCTTTCTAGCCAAACAGCTACCGTGGTGCTAACGTAGCAACTAGGTGGCTCACGCTCACAAGCTACGGACGTGCTCGGGTCATGATTGGCTCGGACGGGTGAGTTGGTGGTACCTCGATACCGCGGCTCCAGCCCCCCCGATCACTACTGTGCAGACTCTGGCTGCAAATGACGTCAAACTCTCAAGATGGCAGCTCCCGTATCCGGGATAATTTGGAAGTGAAGACGCATCGTCCATCTATATATACAGTCTTTGTATCCTGCCTGATACTCCATATCCACCAAATGCCCCACAAATTCAGACACACAAACTCCTGGATCTGCTGACATGACTGTTTTGCTGTACGTGCAGTGTTAACACGATGATTTGGGGTACTTAGTCAACAGTGTTCACTCGTACTTAGTGCACGTTGCTGTGTGTAAGAGACTTTGAGCAGATCTGCAGTCTAAGGCCAGATTAAGACAGAGAGACCTCATTCAGAAGCAAACAATGGACCATTGCTCCGGTCATTATGGAGCATTTGGCCTGTGACACAGCACACAGGCCAAGGTCCTCGACTGGATCAGAGCTGCCCTCTGCTCCGACAACAACACCGCAAGAAAAAACTCCTCCATGAGTTCAGTCATGCTGATGAAGGCCAGTTCAGAATATGTTTGACGGAACCACCAGGCACGAGGCGGACAGAGAATAATAAATGCAGCCACGAAAGCAATTCAAAACAGACATTTAATGGCCTCAACATCAACATGAGACACATTGTACTCAGTAGGTCAGCGCGCTGCCGTGTTATAATAACTCACCACACTAATGAGTGTCATGACATTAACGTCTAAAATGATATAATGTGCTGTGAAAGCTTGAACTTTATAACAATACAACTTAAGGGCTCAGTGTGTTACGAAAGTACTAAACAGCATATTTCAACAGTGTGGTTGGAAAAGCTCCATTCTGTCCACGATCCAGTGCATTTGTGAGTGTTTGTGTGCCTGAGTGCTGATGTGTTGCAGTCTCTTTTAGAGGCTCTGCGTGTCTCTGGACAATAGTCCCGGTGTGGCTGGGTCTCTGATCCCCGTAGTGTTCTCTCATAATAAACACACACAGATACATTCCTCTGCTCTCCAGCGGTGGATTAATCCGTAAATCCCAGGCCATACCTCAGGATTTACCTCAGGATTTAGCTAATCTGCTGAGTTATGTGTTTGTCACTTCCAGGACCAAACAGCTGATTGCTTTGTTTTTTAAAAATTCAGGGCTCCTGTCAAACCCACATTGTCTTTCTTTAACCTTCCTTCTTCAGTCAGAACTGACTCTCAGACATTTTTGACTCTTTTCCATTGCTGGCCGGATTGTGCGTGTCTCTGGGGAGAGTGTTCGCCGTTTCCTGGGTCTCGGTCTCACTGCGGGGGATGCTCTCGGCCCGGGAGCCCGGCCCTTTTCCCATGGTTAAGCTTTTCTGGAAGCTCTCTGAGGTGAAGTAGTAGACGACGGGGTCCAGGCAGCAGTTGAGGCTGGCCAGGCACAGAGTGATGGGGTAGAGGGTCCGGGCGAAGCGCTCAATGGCGCAGTTCGCCAGCGCCTGGGTCCGCACCAGGGCGTACAGGAAGAGGATGGAGTTGTAAGGGACAAAGCAGATGATGAAGATGCCCAGATGGACCACAATCATCCGTAGGACGCGTCTCTTGCTGTTACAGCCGTGACCAACAGTCATAGGGCGCCGCAGCGTCCGCAGAACGAGCGAGGAACAAACCAAGTTGGCCAGGAGGGGGAGGAGGAAGCCCACAATCTGGGAAATAAATAAAAAACATGACAAAACTTTACGAAAAAGTGCAATGTATCTGGTTAGCTTGATAAAAAAAGTGTTTAAATGGTGTGTATATTAATGTGTGTCACTATCAGAACATCACTCACCTCGATGAAGATGGTGATTTTGGACAGGTAGGTCCTCCAGGTGCTCTTGGAGAAGCCCTCAAAGCACGTGGTGGCTCTGTTTGTGCTGTTAATGGTGGAGAAGAAGGTCACCGATATTCCTCCTCCCACGATGGTCAGCCACACGCCGGCACACACCAGCGCCGCGTTCCTGCGCGTGCGGATGGAGCGGGAGCGGAACGGGTAGACGATCGCCAGGAAGCGGTCCACGCTGATGCAGGTGAGGAAGAGCATGCTGCCGTAGATGTTGGTGATGAAGGCTGTCCCCGACACCTTGCACAGACTGTCTCCGAACGGCCAGTGGCGGTTCACGTTGTAGAAGACCTTGAACGGCAGCGTGAAAACAAACACTAAATCGGACAACGCTAAATTAGTCATGAACATTGTGGTCTCGTTGCGCATCTTCATCCGGAAGCAGAACACAAAGAGGGCGGCGCAGTTGGTGATCAGGCCCAAGACAAAGACCACGCTGTACACCACCGAGTACAAGTTGTACTTGAAGGAGTCGTCGATGCCGCAGTCCTCCATTCCGGTCTCGTTGAGCACCAGGCTAGCCATGGTGATGGCTTAAACAGGGAGGTGGGGGCTCCACAGAAAAAGGGTGCACCAAAGGCGTCAGGAAAGGGGGGCGGATGTCTGGGGACGGGAGGTGTCAGCAGGGGATCCACCAGTCAAGTCTCCTCCAAGTCATCATGGACATTCAGACACAAATGGAGGCAGACAGAGTCAGGATGCACGACTGCAGAACCGGTCAGTCATCCTGTGGAGAGAAAAGGAAAAGCACACGGTCACATCCTCTCTATAAAAGTTACAGACCAAAGCAACAACTCCGGTTCTCCATAAGACGAAGCACATATGGTACACCCACAGTATATGTTCAGTCTATTTAAGTGTATAGAAGGCACCATGAGAAAAAGATAAGAAACCAAAATACAAAAAAAGAAAGGAGAAAAATAAAATAAAAAAAGAATCACTGAAAATAATAATAATAAAAAAATTAAATAAAAATTAAATAAAATTAAATACTTCATTAGCCCTGTTCAGTTGCCACCGGGATACACCGAACCCCTTAACATTAATTGACTCATTTACTGATTTTTTTCATTATTATTATTATTATTATTATTATTATTTAGTTATTTGTTTTTTAAATATATTAATACTATTTACTTTTATCTTTTCCTTAATTTTATTATTATTATTTACGTAGTTATTGAAGTTATTTATCAACAGTATTACAAATACCATTTATTTACATACATTGAAATACAGTGCCTACACATGCCTATTACACACTTACACAACACACTTTCATACATGCACACAAACACTTACAATACTCCAACTAACAACAACAATCCAAAATCTGTACCATATTCAAACCACAACATCTGTTTCATGCGTCTTATGTTAATGTCTGTATATTTCGTGTTACACCGTGGTCTGTATACACAGACATTTATTCCATGTTACAGCAGGGTGAATTTTGTACACTTTTGAGGACGTTACCATGAATGAGCCAGAGTTGTAGGATATTCTCTGATAGGACACCAGGTCAACATGCAACCCTCTCAAAACTAATTTTGACAAACATATATGACTGTCACATTATTATTTTTTAATAATTTTAACCAATGTGTCTTACACGCTTCACAGTGAAGTAAAGTGAAGTGGTATGCAATCCAAATCATTTGCAGAGAAAGAAAAAAATGTGAAAAAAATCAACTTTGTAAATTGTATTTGGTACATTTTCAGTGTTGCATAGCTCTGACACTTGGTTTATTTGTATGTTTGTCAGTGTGTGTGTGCCTTTATGCAACTGGTGTGTTATCTGTCAGTGTAAATAAAGTCCACAAATCCACAGGGTTTCAGTTCACATGGCAGTGTGACATGCGGCTGCTGTAGATAAGAAGGTAAAACACACTTCAGTCTGAACTTTCCCATTACCTATTCTGTTTACCTCTGCTGTGGGGACGGGAGGGAGGAGATGCACGATTGTTTGTGTTATGTTAAAAAAATTGCAAAATCTAATTGTGACGACCAGGGTTGGAAAATTAGCACCAGCCACCAGCCAAATGCTAATAAAATATGCTAGTGGCTGCTAGATTCGCTTCACTCACCAGCCAAAAACCCAATGGTAATCTATTGAGTGGCTGGTAGATTATGGACTCCGCATGGCATCACATGGGCCCTGTGTGCCAATGCTGCTTTAAAAAACTCTGTTGGAGCTCAGTCACTGCTCCCCTCTCCGTACTGAGACACCCATTTGGCTTTGGGTTGGCGTTATGGTTTGTGTTGCTGCACCATTCAACCCACACACTTCTCCACTCATGCACTCACTTCCACTGCTGAATTTACTGATCCCACACGCCACTGTTTGTTTAAGTTTTCCTCTTCTGTTTTCTTTGAATTAATACCTAATTTGTTAATTGGCTTTGTTGCATGTGTCTCTCTTTTTTGTCATGGCCCTGAGAGCACACAAACTACTATGCAGGATGAAACCTGCCAAAATAAAAAAATAAAAAAAAAAATAAAATAAAATAAATGTACTAAAAATAATATTACAAATAAATGTAGGCATTAATTAATTGATAAAATGTGACATAAATTGATATATCTGTTTAAATTTGCTTCTTTATTTATTAACCTTTGTATCAATTCTATCCAGGCATCGGTAGATGGAGGTTTCCACTCTGAATGAGCTCAACCTCTGGGAGGAGGCTGGTAAATAAAGATGCAAATTAAAGCAGAAATATCCATTTAGGTAACATTTTTATCAATTAATTAATACCTACATTTATTTTTAATATTATTTTTGGTACATTTAACGGCTTAGTTATTTATTTATCGAGTAATTTATTCATTTTTTATTTTGGCAGCTTCCGTCCTCCATACACTTCAGCTACATTCATTCATGAGCCAATGTTAAGGAGCCCAGTGTGAAATCCACTTCTGACCTCAAAAGTGCAGAAAATGTTCTAAGTCTGAGCTCCAACTGGAGGAAGTAAATAAGTCAGCATGATGGCTTGGCACAGAAGCTGCTCCCACCTCACACAGCAGTGTTGTCATCATACACAATCGTTTTGTTGTCAAACATGAACAATTAAAACGATTCGGCATTGTGAAAGACAATGACGTTTTGTAATATTTACTCAAAGCAAAATATTCGTGTGTGTGTGTGTGATGTCAGAACGGGAAGTAGATTGTTGGAAATGTGTTGAGTTATCTCTATCACACCATGCTGTGTTATGCTTGTGATATTCTACAACCACAATAAACTTGATTTTCTTGTATTGCGGAAGTGATGACCGAAGAGTTATTGCTTCATAAATTGTACATTGTATGTTGTATAAAGACCAATTCTTCATGATTCAAATAATCAGGATGTGTTGACTAGCTGCTTAGAAAAACGTGTGTTTGGATTCAGTCAAAGACTTCAACTAACTTGAATGAGAGATGACACATTTCCTTGTAACACAATACATATCGAACCAACTAAATGATTGCTGATTTTTGTTATTATAGGGCAGCAGATATACAGTATTAAAGCTAGATAGATTTGTGTTTATGACACCCACGGCTTGACACCCACAGCTACTATCATTATTATTATTACCCATATTTCTATTATTATTACTGTTACTATCACTACTATTATTATTATCACTCTATTATACCCACTGCTGCTATTAATATTGTTAGTTGCCATATTTCTATTATTATTTCTGCTATTATTACTGCTATTACTATTATCATTCTATTATACCCATTGCTTTATCTATTATTATTATTATAGCTGTTGTGCTATTATTGTTGTTGCTGTGCATCCTCTCTCTCTCTCTCTCTTTCTCAGCACAGCAAATCCATATTATGGACTAAAACCTCAGGACATCTCGGCCTCTGCTGTATTGATCGTGACCATTCTTTTATCTTTCTTTACTAAAATCTCTCTCCCAAGTCCTCCAACTTTACAGGAGTGCAATTCTACTTAACAAGCCTATTCAACAAGCTAAACTGGCCTTATCTCGTGTTGTGCAACAGAGCTAAAGCAGCAGCAGTGAGGTGGTCGACCTTTTGGCGTCCAGTGTAAAACTCCTGAGTGTATCTGGAAAGATTCACTCTATCCATCTTTTCACCACACACAGACACACAAAGGCAACGCTGTGAGTGTAAGCAGTCCATCAGCGCCGTCCTGTGCCAGCTGCAGTGTGACATCTTTACTGCGTTTTCACACGCCTCCCAGAAGGCCCTCACAATACCCTCACTGTACCCGTCTGCGCCAAACACACACCTACATATGCGCAAGTCTCCACAAGTGCATACACAAGCAGGCAAACACTTCCATGTGCCAGTCCTCACACACACACACACACACACACACACACACACACACACACACACACACACACACACACACACACTTTAGGGTTCTGTGTACTGTGGCTCAGTCCCAGGACCTCTGACAGTGCCGGCTTCATATTCAGCTGATGTTGTTTCTGCAGGGAGCAGCCAAGTCTATAGAACATTGAATTTGGCTGCTGTACAGTTTATGTGTAAGGAAACAAGAACCACCTCAACTACAGAGCTGCAGAGTCACATAAGCATGTTGTAGATTTCTAGGAGCCCTACCGAGCGATTTCAGACCTGTGTGTGTGTGTGTGTGTGTATGTATGGATTTCATGTACAGGTCGCGAACAGCTGCAGAGTTGAAGGGTTTCCCCCCGCAGTCGGCCGTGGCAGTGACAGAAAACAGGCCTCTGGGACCCGCTGATCTGAACGGATCGAGTTCAGGCTCAGCTCACATCCAGCTGTTCCTTTCTCTCACATGCTAGGAGGAGGAGAGCTGAAGCTGGAGGACAAGCAGGCGTGCTGTGTTCAAGAGGACATCTTCACTGCTTACAGCCAGTAGAGCTAATAAAGTTAGTATACAGAGGATGTTTTTAATCAGAAAGGTCCACCAATATCATGAATAATGAATATGAAGTCCTCCAAATACTTCTTTATGAGGTTTATAATGTTCAATTTCTATTGGAGCTGTAAACCGAATCATAAAAAGAATACACTATTCAATCAACACCTATTACCGGAGGCCAACTGCAATTCAGTGGTGCAATGGAATTGAATACATTTACTCATGTATTGTACTTAAGTACAATTTTGAGGTACTTGCACATTACTTGAGCATTTCCATTTTATGCTACTTTATACTTCTACTCCACTACAATTCGAAAGAATATTTATTATTTTTGTACTTTTAATTCCATTAATTTGACAATATTAGTTACTTTGCAGATTCAGATTATTAATACAAAATATAAATCAACTAATAAATAAATAAATAAAAAATGTAATTAAATTTAAATAAAAAGAAATAACATATTAATATGGATTAAGCTACCCATCAGTATAAAGTAACATTAATGATGCGTACACATCAATGCATCACTTATTATATTCCAGTGATATAAAAGCCTATAGGCCTATATTATTCTGAAATGTGCCATTATGCACAATGAATACTTTTTTACTTTTGGTACTTTAAGTATATTTTGATGCTGATACTTATGCACTTTTACTTAAGTAACATTTTGTATGCAGGATTTTTACTTTTACTAACAGCGTATTTTTACATTGTGAGATTGCTACTTACAAAGATCTGAGAACTTCTTCCATCACTGCTGCAATTTGGAGTGATGTAGTGAATTTGCATTAACCTATATTAAAAGGTGTTGTTCTGTGCCCCTATTAATTGGTCTAAAATAATTGCTAATACTTATGCACTTTGACTTAACTAACATTTTGTATGCAGGATTTTTTTTACTTGTAACAGAGTATTTTTTACATTGTGAGATTTTAACTTTTACACAGATCTTAGTACTTCTTCCATCACTGCTACAATTTGGAGTGATGTTATAGTGAATTTGCATTAACCTAAAAATTGAAAGGTGTTGTTCTGTGCCCCCTATTAATACGTCTACAATCTACAATATTACTTATAATGATCCATTCTTTGAAAAAAAACAAAAACAAGTTGAGTTCTTGAAGGGGCTGTATTATTAGCCTGTATTGAAATGTGTTATGTGTAGTTCAAAGCCTTGTCAATACACAGTAAATCTGAGCACTCTATATGGGCCTATAGCTGCATTAATTGGTTCTCTTATGTGGAAAGCAGCTAATATTTCCTCAACTAAACAAGAAAACATGTTTTTGTGGACTCCACACAAACAAGTGATTGTGTGAAGACAAAGCGGACAGGACTTACTGGCAGCTGAATGGATGGTGACAGCTCACCTCCCTGATGTTTGTCAGTCTGGAAGCGGCGCAGCTGTCATGAGACAAACTCCACAGATAACGTTACTGTTTCTTCTCAAATGTGTCGGTGCTGCTCAGTCTGTCTGCTTGGCCTCGTAGTTTCCAGCTGTCCCGACTCAAACTCTTCCAAACTAACACCAAGAAGAAGAAGTCACGGAACAAACACTTCTCCAATTAGTCCTGACTCCTCGCTCCGTCCAGTCCGGTAGAAACTGAACGCATCACATCCAGCGACGCGCCTCTGCTCACCCGGGGTGTTCGTGCGCGAGGCGTGCTCGCGCGCGCGTGTGTGGATGTATGTATGTTGGAGGGTCTGCTTCACGGCCACAGGAAACGAGACAATAGCACCACGGCTGGGCAGTATAGGGAGGAGAGGAGGAGGAAGAGGGGGGGAGTGTGAATAGGGGATTGTGGAGGAGGAGGAGGAGGAGGAGGAGGGAAGGACAGAGGGAGAGAGAGGTGGGGGGGGACAGGCTGCCTGGTGTCATCAGAAAAAACACTTTTATATTATACATATAGCTGCAAGTGGTGGAAGAAGTATTTTTAGGGACCATTTACTTGAGTAAAAGTACCCTTGCAAAAAAATAAAGTTTATTCTAGTGTGCTATTAGTACACTTCTTTTAAACTAAAAATAAGAGAGGATGCTTTCAGTTTACTTTTGTACTTATCAGAGTTATACCTACAATACAATTATACCTAAGTATCCTTGGCTTACATGTCAAGGATGCAGAAAAATCTAAGTATACCTGGCTTATACTCTCACGTATACAGAAAAGTCTAAGTATACTTGGTTTATACTGACAAGTATACAGAAAAGTCTAAGTATACTTGGCTTGTACTGACCAGTATACAGAAGATTCTAAGTATTACTATAGTAGTACGATAAGATTATTTTTTTATTTTCTATTAGAATCTGAATATGCAAAGTAACTAAAGCTGTCAAATAAATGTAGCGGAGTAAAAAGTACAATGTATGCTTGCAAAATGGAGTGGAGTAAAAATATAAATCAGAGCTATACGTAAAAATAAAATTATACTTAAGTATACTTGGCTTACATGTCAAGGATACGGAAAAATCTAAGTATACTTGGCTTATACTGACAAGTATACAGAAAAGTCTAAGTATACCTGGCGTATACTCTCAAGAAGAGTCTAAGTATTACTATAGTAGTACGATAAGATTATTTTTTTATTTTCTATTAGAATCTGAATATTCAAAGTAACTAAAGCTGTCAAATAAATGTAGTGGAGTAAAAAGTACAATATGTGCTTGCAAAATGGAGTGGAGTAAAATATAAAGTAATATGAAATGTAAATACTCAAGTAAAGTACAAGTATCTCATAATTTTACTTAAGTACAGTAGTTGAGTAAATGTTATTAGTTATATTCCACCACTGCATAGCTGTTTTATTAACATCACTTTTACATCGTGATAACAGACATTTCTGCTGTGTCAGTGACCAGTGGTCGAAAGTAACTTTACTCAAGTACTCAAGTACAATTTGAGGTATCCTTGCTTGAGTATTTCCATTATATTACTTTATACAGCTTTAGTTACTAGCTTCTTTGCAGATTCATATTTTATATACAGTAGGTAAAGTAGGCTACATTACAAATGACCAACAATTACAATATGTTTCAACACAGTTTATGAAGTTAGGCCTAGTAGTCCCACCTCAACCAGTTATATTAAAATACTGCTTACATAATATTGATAATAATAATACAATAATGAGCGTTACATTGTGGTATTAGTACTTTTATTTATGTAAAGAATCTGGTACTTTTATAGCCTTGGAGGGATTGTAAACTCTATTTGACAAATTAAAGTAGATTAAACTGAGATTAAGTGCTTGTTTACATCAGAGAATAACTGAACTTCCACGGTGAGACTGTCCCTAGACCAACAAGTGACTCGCATCAGACCATATGTTATATGTATGTATAAACAACACGTATGATCATTTTCCTGCAGTCAAATAAAAGACGACAGACAGTATAACTAAAGTTCAAAATGGGGATGACATCGTCAGAGCCTCACACCAGCCAAAGATACTGTTAATAACTGATGTGTAATGCCTCAGAATAACAATCTAATGCTATTTTGGCTGATCAAAGTCCTGCTTCACCATTGTTACAATACAATCATCATGTCTGAGGCTACCAAAAAGAGTTATTTTTAGCCAGGTGAAAGGGCGGTGTTGGACAGGTTCCCATTGTGTTCAGGCTGGCATGTGTGTGTGTGTGTGTGTGTGTGTGTGTGTGTGTGTGTGTGTGTGAGTGTGTGTGTGTGTGTGTGTGTGTGCGTGGGTGAGTGACAGAGAGAGAGGCACTTGACAGAAGGGAAGTGGTCTTCGGGGATAGCGTCTGGCAGGCTGACCATTCCACAATAGCAGCAGGGTGGACAGGACATCCTGCTTACTGCATAAGCTGCCAGACACACGCACACATACACATTTAACATGCACACACGCAAACCATTACACACCACCAGATGTCTTTAACCTCTGGATTGTTGGTGTTGAGGTGCACGTGTTCAAAGCAGTGTGAGTCACTCATTGTGATAGAAAACATGTTTCCTTAATGATGTTTCATAACATGAAAGTATTTTTCCTTTTGATGTTAATATATTCTGCTGACAGGTCATAGGATAACCTAAGATAAGACAATATTTTCATTTCTTACCCATGAAAAGGCTCCAGTTTCATCATTCACTATGGAGTTAGTATTTTCCTCACAAAGCTAAATTTGTTATGACGCTGGTTTAGTTTCAGGTCGCGTCTTTGATTTAAGGATTATGATGCAGCTTTGCTAATGTAAACCACGCTGTTGTGTTAACATGGTTCACCATTTTTTTCACATATTATGGAAGTAACAGATGTTTTTGCAAAAATACTGTACACATTTCTTGAGGATTTTTGATCTTCAAATGTCTCCTGCCAACAACAAATTCCTGGACTAAGAGTCTACAGCCAGCTATTGGCTCATTGAGGCTGTAGCCTACTTACACACAGTAGTGTTTTAAGCTAAATGTTAATGTCAGAATGCTAGCATGCTGCTAACATAATGCTTTGCAGGTATAATGTTTACCATGTTCACTGTCTTAGTTTAGCCTGTTAGCATGCTAATTAGGACTAAACACAAAGTAGGCATACAGCTGAGGCTGATGGGAATGTCTATAGTATACAGTATATGTCTAATATTGGACAAAATTGAAATTTTGACCAGATACTGGAGCTAGATGAGAAATGAAGGGAACACCAACGTTCGTACAATCTATCCTTAAGGGAACATGAATGTCTGATCAACTCACTGACCAGCACTGGAGTCATTAACACGTTGCCACTATAAAGTGGTTTAAGTATCCTCAGGTTCCATTTGTACGATATCCTACAAAAGGACATCTTATATAAAAAGTGATGGGTTTACTTTTTGTAGTATTTTTGAATTTTGTATTTTCTTCATATTACTATAAAATTGTAATGACAACCATTTTGGGTCAGTTCTTCAAAGTAAAGAGGACCTATTATGCTTTTGTGCTTTTCCCCTTTCCTTTAGTGTGTTATATAGTTTTTTTTTGTGCATGTACAATGTCTGCAAAGTTACAAAGCCCGAAGTCCATGCCAAAGGGAGTAACTGTCCCCCACAGAAACACTGCTCCGGAACTGCCTGAAACGCCTCGCTTGAAGTCCTGCCTTTTCTTCTGTAACATGGTGATGTCACCAAGTAACACATTTGCATAATATCTGCCTAGCGGCCAGTTTGGCACTCCCTCAAACAAAGCTAGATAAAGCAGAGCTGGAGTGGAGTCCGAAGACTTTGATTCGGTTGACCAATCACAACAGAGTGTGCTAGCTGACCAATCAGAGCAGACTGGGCTATTTGGGTGGGTCAAACAGAGCATTTCAGACAGAGAGTGAAAAGAGGTGCTGCAGCACAGTCAATATGAGACATAGAAAGTGTTTGTTGAACATTAAAGCATGTAAAAATGTTCTAGTAGAAAACCCAAAACAGAAGTATGCACCTGAAAATTAGCACAATAGGTCCCCTTTAAGGTTGGGCAAACACCTTAGCTCCAAACCGTGTGATTCACAAACATGCATGTCCTTTGAGTGACAGATGTTTTTGTACAAAAATGTACTGTACCAATTTTTTATGAGTTTTGGCACTTTAGATGACATCTGCCAAAAAAAACTGTGTCCTCAAATGTGAGATACCGCCATACTGCAAAGAATAGTGTCACCTATCCAAATCTAACTGCCACATAACCAAGTCTGACAAGCTGCTTGTACAACGATGGCATAATGCTGGTTGCCTGCGATGTACTGACAGTTAAATCAGCCAACTGGGGCAGAGCAACAAATCTAATAGAAGTGAAGGCAGAGGAGCAAAAACTGTGTTGAAAACTCATGATTGGATGAACCAGAAGACATGTCAGGTTTGATTGGGTTGCAGCAACATCCCCCACTTCTGACACACACACACACACACACTCCTTCCTCCTTATTCTCTGTGTTTGGTAACGGTAACTAAGCTGTGCTGCCCCGGCCAAGGCTTTGTGAGTCACACCAACCAGAACAAAGACCCCATTACTGCACCCCCCTCCACCCTCTCTCCCTCCCTCCATCCATCTCTTCTTCGACCCCTCTGTCCTGCTCTCCTTTAATGCGATGATGAGTGTATTTCCTCCCCTTGCCTGTGTCCATCCTCTCATTCATTGGCTCCAGGAGGGTTTAGGGGCAGCCCCGTCGTGCCATACCTCTGCCCTGACAACAGGGCTGGACAAAGGCAGCAAGGCAGTACAACACAGGAGTCTTGAGCTTTATGGGCTTTATGGACTGATATTAACATGACTGCAGTGTGTTTGTACGTCTATAGCTGACCTTAGCCCCGGTGAGCCAGCTCTGACCTGATTAGAGACCAGCTCATCCACAGCAGAGCGGAGCCCGGATCAATGCCGCTGGCTGAGATGGAGGCCGCAGAGGGAGACCACAGACGCTCTGCAGCTACAGCCGGAGATCGAGCGGCGTCTGTTTACCCCACAGCACTGATAGGTGCAGCTTGAGCAGCCATGGGTGAGCAGCCCTCGTTCTCCAGACTGGGAGACGAGACAGACAGGCTGACCAGGCTGACCCCGGCCTGTGCAGACAGAGCCGGCTGTTTGTCTCTGTGATATAATGGGCTGATGTACTTTGCCTCAGGAAACATACAGCAGAAAGTTGCTTGTCAAAGGTTTGATCAGTTCATTTCCAAACATGGTCTCCTTGGCAAGTTTATTTGTCTTCAAAGGGCTTTACATAAGACATAAAGGTATTTCAAACAGAAACACAAAGCAATATAAAAAGACAACATAAAAAGACACTTAAGAGGCATGTAGGATTTAAAAGGGTAAAATAAAAAAAGGAGCTAAAATAGAACAAAACAGATAAAATAGAAGAATACAAATAATAAATACTCCAACATTTTATTTAATAAAAGGCAGCGGCAAACAGAAAAGTTTTAAGTTTCCCTTCAGGTTAGGAGGTGCATAAAAACTGAACGCTGCTTCTGAGTGTTTGGTTTTGACTCTGGGGACAGAAAGCAGACATGTCCCAGACCATTGAGAGGTCTGGACGGTTCATAACATAGCAGTAGATCAGAGATGTCCTTTGGCCCTAAATCATTCAGTGCTTTATAAACCAACAGTAGCATTTTGAAGTAAATTCTTTGACAAACAGGAAGCCAGTGTAAAGATCTGAGAGCTGGACTGAAGTGATCCACTCTCATGGTTGTTTGCCTTTCATAATGGCCATTTAATTTCTTTATAAATATAATTTATATTTATTTTAGACAGAAAAAGGTTAAGAAGTGTCTGCTTATTTGTAAATAATAATAATCCATGATTAAAAGCCATACTTGATCAATTTATGGAGCCGTGCAAGTCACTGCATTTTCCACTTGTCCTGCAAATAAGTAAAAGAGAATAAAAGCCTTGTGTTAACAGATGAAGGAATTCTGTCCACAGAAAAAACACTAGAGGGCTTTTATTTTGAAACAGAAACAGGAATATAAAATTAATATATATTTTTTTTCAAGTCTGTGATGTATTCTACAGATATAGACATTGAAAATGTAGTAATGTTGCTGCTATGATGTCAATATACTGTCAAAAGATGTGCTTTTGTTGTGAATTGCACGGCACGCTGGAAAAAATTGCACACATCCAGTGTGGCCTGGACATTAGTGAGGACTCTAGCAGCAGCTACAGCTGTCTTATCGGCTTTGAGAAAGATCTGACTTTTAATTGTTCTTCCTTGGGCCAAAAAAATAATAGTTTCAGTTTTGTTTTTGAAGAAAACTGGTGATTTTGTGACAAAAATCTGTCTGTCGCCTGCATAATTATGGTAAGATTTGGTTCTCTTCTATAATCTGAGTTAGCTTGAGCATGTAGATGTTGAGCAGAAGAGGCCCAAGAGTGGAGCCTTGGGGAACCCCACAATGTCATTTTTGTATGCTCAGATGTGTAATTGCTGATTAAGTAGTCCCTGCCATTAAACCAGTTCAGCTGTACCACCCAGTTTTCCAACCTGTTTAGTAACATGTTGTGGTCGACCGAGTCAAATGCAGTACTGAGATCTAATAATATTAAGACTGAAGCCTTTCCACAGTCTGTGTTTAAGTGGATGTCTTTCAACACCCTAATAAGAGCCGTCTATGCACTCTAGCCTCAGTCATAAAAGTTGGGAGGGGTTGACTCAGTAAGAATTGCTCCCCTATTGTCTTGGTCTAGCCAAGTTTTAGTTAAAAATATAAAATCAAGATTAAGCTGATAATGAAATCATTAATTAGAAAGGATTTGCCTGCCAAAGACTTGACATTTAATCAAGCTAAATTTAGCAAGTTAAAAGCATTCTCTGCATATTTAAAGTTGTATGTAACAGGCTTGGAGACGGGCTGTGGCTGATGAGGAATGGATGTAAAATTAGATACATTTGGAGAATGGGTGCATCCTGTTTCCTAATAGAAATCTGATGATTGAACAGAGTGCACCCTTCTTTTTCTGTTATCTCTCAAGACAGGAATGGAAAAAGCTTTGGGGGAAAATTGGCTTGATAATTGAATTTAGTTCAGTTCTAATCTGCTTTGTTGTTGTGATGCAGCGGAGGTCAAAAGACAAAAATTAAATTACATTATTAAATTACAGCCCCGTAAAATTAAGCATTTCCAATTTATTTTCTCAATACTTTGCATCGGACCTGCAGATTCTATATTTGGCACACCAGTCTCAACAAAGTGCAAAAGAACAGCACAGGGAAAGTTTAAAAACTTATTTTAAAACATAGCGCTTGGAGCTGACCCTGCACACAGAGAGCACAATGAGAATGAGAGAGCAATATCTGCTGCATGGGACTTAAGTAGACACCAGAGTGGAGGCACACCTGCCTTCAATCAGCACCTGAATCACAGCAATTAGCTCCCAGTTGATGAAGTGAATTCCCTCTACTATACCACACACACACACACACACACACACACACCCACCTGAAACCACTCCCACTCAGTGTGAAGGTGAGCTGATATGAAAGTGATGATACAGGTCTGCCCTGTTACAAATGCAGTTCTGAGATCTAATGATACTAATACTGAAATCTTTCCACATTCTAAGATGATGTCATTCTAGACCATAACGAGAGCTATGTAAGTGCTGTGGTGTGGTCATATCCAGACTGGAGAACATCAAAACAATTGTTTAGGGCCAGGAAGGTGTTCAGTTGTTGAAACACAGCTATCGCCACCTGCATTCAGCTTTTCAATACTCTCTTTTTACAATTCCTTTTTTCAATTTTGGTGCTTTTTTCTTACCAGAGAGTACCTGTACCTCATGGGCAATGGCATCAATAATATTTGTCATTTTAGAACTGAAATACAAGATCATTGACTGAGAGCCAAGACAGGGCGGCTGTGGAAGAGAGCTGTGGATATACCCATTCCTTATTATCTTCCTTATTGAACACTTGTGTTTACTGAGATAGTCATTTTAAAGAAAACACAAGAATCAACTGAGGGACGACATATTCAAAAGAAGCAAAATTGCCATAAGACATCTGCTTGCATTGGAAAGAATTATTAAACAAAATGGCTCCTCCTCCTCCTCCTTTCTTATGCACTCTAGCCTCACTCATAAAACTGAAGTTCGGAGGGGTTGACTCAATAAGAACTGTTGTACTGGACGGTAGACATAATGACTAAGCTATATACAGTATATTTATAGTTTTATTGTATTTATTTAATGGAATTTCTTGGACTTTCCAGAGTAAATGACATCTGAATCATTGTGACACACTGTCACACTGTCATGACTTACTGCAGACACTTAAATAGAGCGGAGACATCATTAATGTTATTAGTAGCACCTGTGCTTTCCCTACTAAGACAATCCAAATGTCAGCGGTGAACAAGGTCTATATTAGGAAGAATGCAGCATGTTAAAGTGACAAGAAGTAAACACATTCGGTTGTTGGTTATCAGAGCAGTTCATTAAATACGTCACTGTTTATTGCTCAAAGGAGGGAAGGAGGGAGGGAGTGAATGATGGAGGAAGGAATGAAGGAAGGAAAGAAAAAGGGAGGAAGGACGGAAGGAAGGAAGGAAGAAAGGAATGAATGAATGAAGGAAGAAAAAGAAAGGAAGGAAGGAGAGAGGGAGGATAGACGGACAGACGGAAGGAAGGTAGAAGGACAGAGGGAAGTGAGGAAGCAAGGAAGAAAGAAAAAGAAAGGAAGGAAGGAGAGAGGGAGGACGGACGGACAGACGGACAGACAGAAGGAAGGAAGGTAGAAGGACAGAGGGAAGTGAGGAAAAAGGAAGGAAGGAGGGACGGAGGGAGGAAGGATGGACGGACGGACGGAAGGAATGAAGGAAGGAAGGAGGGAGGCAGGACAGATGGACGGAAGGACGGACGGAAGGAAGGAATGAAGGAAAGAAGGAAGGAAGGAAGGAAGGAAGGAAGGAAGAGAAAGAAAGGAAGGACAGACGGACGGATGGACGGACGGACGGATGGGGGAAGGAACGACAGAAGGAAGGAGGAGGGAGGAAGGAAGGAGGGAAGTAGAAGGACAGAAGGAAGCAAGGAAGAAAGTAAGAATGAAAGAAAGAAAGAAAGAATGAAAGAAAGAAAGAAAGAAAGAAAGAAAGAAAGAAAGAAAAGAAACAATGATTTTGACAGTCCTAGAGCATCTCACCACTGCATACAAACAGTGCCACATTTAAAGTCCAAAGGGGGGAGCTAGAACTGCACGTCAAAGCAAGAGGACATGCTGTAGAGTCTGTTAATGATTGGCCAAAAGATAGTCTGCAGTGTTTCACTCATGTAGAACAACATGGGATCAATTTAATGTTCTTTAGTGCTGTCCTCTCATATATATTTTTAGACACTCACTGTATTTTTGGCACTAATCATCACAACACATGCTCGCCTCCTCTGCTCCTTCAGAGCCTGCAGGGCACAGACGGACCTTGACTTTGTTGAAGTCGACAAACAGGATCTATTGTTATATTTAAATAAAGTCTGAGTGACCTCCCGCATTGTTTACTGGGGACTGACAGCCCCGGTGCCGAAGTACACCATGTAGGGCTACCACTGCCAAACAGAGAGCATCATGGGAAGGAAGCCACCACCAGTGTTCCTCTTCACCCTGTTGTGCCTTGGTTTCCAGCCTTAATTGATTAGTTCCAGGAACACTTGAAGTTGCAGCTACACACACACACACACACACACACACACACTGAAGTGCCATATTAATTAGCTTGATGTAGCAGCTGAGTCCCTTCATCCTCTCCAGCCTTTTGCACTTTGTCACAAAGGGCTCCGTACAGACTACAGAATATGTCCAAAGCAGACTCAGTTGACTCTGTGCTTCCCTCTGCTGGACACAGCTCACACTTTAGCAATAACATGAATCACTCAAGACTAAAGTTAAGTTGATACTCACACACTTTAATAGGCTGCTCTGTCAAAAAGTAAGCACAACTACAAGCCAAATATACCTTTATGTATAGGCCTAACAGGCAAGAATACTTAATTACACTTTTCTTAAGTATATCTTGATCAAAAGATTAAGTGCAAGTAGACCTGTAAGCCAAGTATACTTAGACTTTTCTGTATACTTGTCAGTAAAAGAAAAGTATACTTAGACTCTTCTGTATATTTGTCAGTGTGAGCCAAGTTTACTTAGACTTTTCTGTGTACTTGTCAGTATAAGCCAAGTATACTTAGACTTTTCTGTATATTTGTCAGTATGAGCCAAGTATACTTATGTATACTTTTGTTAAGTATACCTCTGATGAGTTCTTAAAAAGTAAACTGAAAGTATACTTTATTATTTTAAGTTTAAAAGAAGTATACTAATAGCACACTTGAATAAACTTATTTTTGGTATTGTGTGTCAACAATAACTCTATATTAGGAGTTTTCGTCCTCCTAGGTCGGTCGTTTCTTTTGCATCAGTGTCAAAGCAGCTTTTTCTCAGCAATGACTGTGGTGTTATGTGATGTGGTCATTTCACAGATTCTAGAGAAAACAGTTTACTCACAAGATAATCCTCTT
This sequence comes from Sebastes umbrosus, assembly GCF_015220745.1. NCBI lineage: Eukaryota > Metazoa > Chordata > Actinopteri > Perciformes > Sebastidae > Sebastes > Sebastes umbrosus. The sequence continues at coordinate 26,008,761 of NC_051277.1, forward strand.
TGATTTCCCACTTCCTCAGTGACAAATATGTGTGATGCAAGAATGATTGTAGAGGCCGATAAGCTACCGCCATCGTGTACTGCCTATAATAACCGTGCTACGTTTGTAGCTTCCGTCTTATCAGTTTGACCAGCGTTTGACACAGAAAATGCCTTCGTGTGTGTGTATTATCTGATCAGTAGCTAGCTGAGTAACTGGGTGGACGGCAGCCATTAAACAAGTTAAGCTGGAGCTGTTTCCATTCATTAGAAAAACAAAATCTCGCTACTGAACCATCCCAGTTGGTGTTTAATGCTCGGAACCCGTTTTTACTGTGCAAATGAGACACTTCGGAAAAATGTAAACAGACATTTATGAGCTATTGGTCAGCAAGAGATAGATATGCAAACAGAACACATCTTGAAACACACATTAGAGCAACATTGAATAAAATCCTACTTAAGATGACGCCGTGTGCAATTCAATGCTGCATTTGTCAGTGTCATATTTCATTTCAACATCTTATCTTGGGCTGTCTGCCAGAGACTGCAGGATGAGGGCATGTTGACAATATGAAGCCGACCATATCTCTCTCTGTGAAGATGTGAGAGCAGCTTATTTCACAAGCATCTCAAATGTAAACTGAGGAAACCTTTGATTGAGAATTCTACATAAAGCCACGTTTCGCAATATATCTATGGGCCAACTGTAACATATGCATCATACTACACGTTTTTAATACATGTATCCTGTTTGTAAGCTGATGCATTTCCTGGAACGGCCTCTTCTTTAAAGGGATAGTTTGTGTGTTTTGAAGTACGGTTGTATGAGGTACTTATCCATAGTCAGTGTATTACCTACAGTAGATGACGGTTGAGTTTGAAGAAACCACAGGAGTACCAGCATGGGAGCAAAGCAATGTACTGTAATTGTCATTTGTAGCCACAGGGGCCATTGTTCATAAAGTTACATAGTCTTGATTTAAGGCCCATATAAATATGTCTTACTCAGAATATCTATACACATTAATATAGTTTTATTACATAAATTAAATAGAATAAAAATGTCAATGAATATTATACAGTCAAGTCTTTTAATGAAAGGAGCTCTTTCTCCTCTGTGGTCTGCTATTGAGGACGGCATAATGCAGACATAAATTCACCAGCCATAATGTCCTCCTCAGGTAGGAGGAGAAAGCTGGATGGGAGGGAGGAGGAGAGGAACTTTGTGAAGAGAAATAAGTCTGAGGTCCGGAGGACTGCAAAAGTTTGGAGTGGAGCGAGAACAACAGTTCCAGCAGCACAAGCATCCAGACCAGGCTGCAGCCGAGCTGAGCCCAGTGAGACGTCCTGAACCTCCGAGTCTGCTGAGGCCAGCGCGACACCAGCGTGGCCTCCAGTCCCAGCAGCCCCAGCAGGAGCAGAGAGGCCAGGTGGTGAGCATCAAGCAGCTGCTGACAGAGCACGCTCACAGCCTCCCTCCACCAAACTGATCCCCCTTCCTCCGTCCACCACGCCAGCGTCGCTCCCAGCTGAAGCATCCAGCGCAGGAGCACGAGACCGTCCGTGAGAGCCAGCCGACCCAGGAGCACAGTGGAGGGCTTGGTGGAGATGTGAGGGGAGCGTAGCAGCAACAGGGCCTGCAGGCTGAACACGCAGCCCACCAGCAGGGGGAGGCCTGCCGTGTGGGGGAACAGCAGCACCGTCACCAGCTTCAGCAGCAAGAACCGACGCAGGCATCCTCTAGAGGCTGGGAGCACTCCTTCTTCTGTGGCTGAACCAGGCCAGCACCAACAGCTCATCTCCCAGACTGACATCAAAACTTGGTTTGATCTGCAGAGAGTTCAACACACAGAGGTAAGTTCTTTATGATGCTTCTATCTTGTTTCGGAAAGTATAAATTTTCAGCATGTCTCCACCCATTCAAAGGTGCAAACACACACACACACTGGTGGTGTTTTATTTCCGCCACATGACCCCCTTTACAACTCTCTCCTTTTGTTATGACTAAGCCACAGTGTTGTGTAAGTAGGCAGAGGCCCGGGCACGCAAACATGCCATCAATGGATTCTTCGGTTTCATAGGCAGCATTTACGACTGAGGTTAAACCTCACCTGGCATCATCTGAGCCAAGTTCCATTGAAAAAACATTCATGCGGCACGCATTTCATTTCATTTGAAAATAAAGGAGCCCCATAAGAAGCATACGGCACACTATGACACTCGGGAAAGAAAGTATGATTCAGTTTATGGATAGCAACATGTAAAAACACTCAGGAAAGTGTACTTTATATCAGGCAACATGTTGTATAACATTGACATTTCATTGAATTCAGCCACTAGATGTCCCATTCTCCCTCCCCGGTTCCATTGCATTTACTTCACAACAAGTCGTTGACAGGCACTTACCATCAATCTCAGCCATTTATCCCTTTTTTTCCAGCCTAACTGACGACAGTGATACCACGTGATACCATTGTTATACTATTTCCTCCTAATATCTAAAGGGGTTTTTTCGTATCTGACACTTCATAGTTCAACAGTGGATTCCACGGATATTTGTTTGTGTGGGACTCACCTGTGTACTGGCAGGAAGATGATATCGAAATTCATTGTCCTGTTTCACCGGGATGTGGTCTGAAAGCTTACTTTACATCCATGCCAGGCCCTCTCTTCAAACAGGCTGAATGAGAGTGTGTCTGTCTCTCTTCTCTTTATCTACACCGGTTGCTTCAACTCAACTAGTCCATAAATGTCATCATGTCTCGTCTGGAGGAGAGCCAGACTGACTCATGTCGATGGAGAACCTGTGCCCGAGGGGCTTTCGTTAATGCCTGACACCAACTTGTACGTTTTCCCCAAGCAACACAGAGCCAAAAAAGGAGCTTTGAATAGGAGAGTTGGTGCCAAGGAGGGAGTTGCCAAGATGCCTTGCATACATTCAGTTAAAGCAGCAGTTGGTAAAAATGGAGCAAAGATGATTAAAAAAAGTTATTTTTTATAAAACGGTCACTATATCCCGACAGTAGTGCATGAGACAGGTAATCTGAAAAAAATCATGTGCCCCTGTGTCCTCCAGTGCTCCTAATGGCATCTGCAAGATTTCACATACCGGAGGAAAACAACCAATCAGAGCCGAGCTGGAGCTTTGCTGTCCTCGGATGAGGAAATACCGCCCACCGCCCACCAGCCGGAGCAAACTTTCTCATTTTACAGCTAAACAGTACACTACAAGATGTTTCTGAAAACATTCGAGGAGAGAAATAGACATTATAGTAACAGAATATTGATTCATATTTGATCAGTTCTGCCTAGTTTGACCGCTTGATCGGAGTTTGCGAGTGATTGACAGCTGCCTCCGTTGAATAAACAGTCAATAGGAACGCTCTCTCTCTGAAATAACCTGGTGGAGAAGTCTAGTTTTCTCTCAGAACACTTAAATTACAATATGCAAAAAGGTTATTATGGAATTTTTACCCAATGATGCCAAAAATATTCTGCCAGTTTAAGGAAATGCTGGTGAAGAAGCTTTCATACCGACTAATATAAACAACTATATAGCTCATTTTTAATACAGAGGGAATGTAATAAATCTTTCCACAGCTAATCCTGAGTGATTTACGTGCTGTGACAGTGTAACAACCCACATGTGTTGGTGTGGTGAAACACACAACCGTATCCACAGCAACCAGGGTGTGATCTCCGTGATGATGTGACTCTCCCCTAAACTGACTAATCACTCGTCTCACTCTGGCGTTACATTTTGCATTGCTTAATTCATCAGAACTTCTCTGATGGTTGACTGGGAACAGGTGGTCTTAGGTTGGGTTTAGGTTAAGGTTAGGTGTGTAGGCATACAACTTTACAAAAACACATCATATGAATAAGGATAGTATATTTACAAATGATTAGATAACTTTCCCCATGTGATTAGTGAATCCGCCCATATCATTTATGTGGACTATGCCCATGATGCCTCACATCACTACTACATGCACTGAAAGCAGACACTGATGACTTAATATACAACTGTTGAAAGATTTAAAGATTGCCTTATGACTCACAAACCGATCGGTGACAGACAGCTTCCACTAAAATAAACTAAAGGCCTCATAAAATGGTGAGTGCTTCATAGAGAGCTCATCATCAGATAAACCATGATGGGAAACTTCCTAAAGAGATACCCTCTCAGGGGAGATAAGTGTGTTTCTCCTTGTTCCATTTAACACACCTTTGTGTCATCCATGCTGGATAGGTGTTCATCTAAACAAGGCCGGAAGCCTTTGGTGAATGGAAGTAAGAAACTGTACAGCAAACCTCACAAAACCACCCGAATTGGCAAAGGATCATTTAAGTATACTTTATCTTTCACGGGGCCGGCATAAGGCATAGGCCATATTGGCGGTTGCCTAGGGCGCCACCTTCTGGGGGGCTGGTCGCCCTCTAAAAATAAATAAATAAATAAACCTTTTTTTTTTTTTTTAAATGCTGGTGGGTGTCCTTCTTCATTTTCTGCATTGAGGTAACACATAAACAAATATGTAAATAAATAAATAAATACATTTTTAACCTCTGTAACTCTCTTCCTCACACTTTTTCATAGTATTATTATTTGTTGATAAAAGTGTAAATTGTAGTGAAACTGTCTAAACGCTTTTACGCCAACAATATCAGGGACCAATTATTTATTTATATTAAAATAAATACAGTTATTTATAAACAATAAAAATTGTAATTTTTGTTTTAAAACCATTGTGATGTCTGATGTGTGTTGCTGTTTACAGGGCCAGGGTTAAGGTCCTCGGGGGTTGAACCCTAACCCTAGAGCAGCCTATCACCTATGGTGGTGGTGGGGGGGTGGCATCAAAATGACAAGAGCCGGCCTTGACCTTTCCATGTGCAGAGATACTGCACAATAACTGAATTGTTGCTTTAAATCTTTATTATTGTTTTGGTAAAATTAACCAATAAAGTGCTATTCTATTATATGTAACATTAACTTTGCACATACGTAGTACAAGGTTTCTGAACAGTTATGCTGTTTCCACTGACCTGAATGTTTAAAACAATATCTTTACATCAGCTAACAGACAATCGGAACTCTTGCACGTACGATGTCAGCAAATAGGAAACCACAGTAGTGTATGTTTTTTCCTCGAGTCTTCTGGCAGGTGCTTTCTCTGAGAACTGTGTGACACACTCAAAACACCACACTGTTGAGATAAACGGTAAGTTTCTGCGATTATGTGACCTACATAAACATCCTAGTCTGCAGGGTATTATCAGCTCCATCAGAACTACAGAAAGGACCTTTTGAATTATAATAGATCTCAGTGTAAGCAGACCACCCTGATGTTAATAATCTTTTTTTTTAACTCAGCTCCATATATCTGTCGGACAAATGAACTTGACTAAACAGAGGCGAACAGTGTTGGGGAGGTTAACAACTTCTCAGGAGTGTAAAAATATCCAAGTTGGGAAATTAATTGCACGGTGATTATGAGATTTGTGGCTCAAGGGAAACAGCTGCTCTCACTTCCATGAAAGGAGCTGCAGCCAAGGCAGAGGAGCTGCTGGGTCCAGCTCAACTATGCAGGGTATCTGTATCCAGTAAACAGAACTTAAAACGTTACCTAAACAATAGCATAGGCGGTTTGTCAGTTCCATCCAAAATGACTTACAGTAAGAGTGCTTTCTGATCTAAATGTATTACCTGTATGGTTAAGATTAGGGCTGTCAGTTAATTAAAATACTTAATCGAGATTAATCGCATGATTTTCCATAATTAATTGTGATTAATAGCAAATAAATCACATTTTTTATCTCTTCAAAATGTACCTTAAAGGGAGTTTCGTCAAGTATTTAATACTCTTATCAACATGGGAGTGGGCAAATATGCTTGCTTTATGCAAATGTATGTATATATTTATTATTGGAAATCAGTTAACAACAAAAAACAATGCCAAATATTGTCCAGAAATCCTCACAGGTAATGCATTTAGCATAAAACATATGCTTAAATCACACCATGGCAAACTCAAGCCCAACAGGCAACAACAGCTGTCAGTGTGTCAGTGTGCTGACCTGACTATGACTTGCCCGAAACTGCATGTGATTATCATAAAGTGAGCATGTATGTAAAGGGGAGACTCGTGGGTACCCATAGAACCCGTTTTCATTCACATATCTTGAGGTCAGAGGTCAAAGGACCCCTTTGAAAAAGACCATGACAGTTTTTCCTTGCCAAAATTTAGCTGAAGTTTGGAGCGTTATAATCTTCCCGACAAGTTTGTGTGTGTGTTTTGTAGTTTCATATGATACCAGTATCTTCACTCTAGCTTTAAAATTGAGCCCGCTACAACCTAGAAATCGCAAGTTGCGTTAATGCGTTAAAAAAATGAGTGGCGTTAAAACTAATTTGTGTTATCGCGTTAACTTTGACAGCCCTAGTTAACATACGTTAGGTAAAGAAAACGCAGTTTCATACACAGTTAGCTACTAGCTTCTGCACATAATGGAGCGTTTAACTACTAAAGAGCTGGAAATTCCCCTCAGGGCTGAAGAGAGGCCAAAAAGAAAGTGAATATTGGACTTACATTCTTCAGGCGCAAACAACACCAAGTGAATGCTAATGTTGCCCCAAATTTTCTGGATGAGTTAAAAATACAGAATTTGGAATTTAGTGGTGTGGTTGCAAATTGTAACCTACTGAGTACCCACCCGCTCACTCCTCCCTTCCAAGATTGCGATAACGTGAGCCGCCAAGTGCAAAACCATGGTTACACCGTTCGCCTCGCTCAGAGGTTGTCCTTTCCATAATAACACTACTTTAGGAGCAACGGAAGTCAGACGGCGGCTGGCGGCTCACGTTATCGCAGTTTCACAAGTGTATCAGAGAACTAGGGTGGCCTTCAGGGAATGTAAATACACGAAAGGCTCTATCTAGAGCCAGTGTTTGGTTTGTCTGTTCTGGGCCACTGTAGAAACATGGCGGAGCAACATGGCGGACTCCTTGAAGTGGACCCGCTCCCTATGCAGATATGAAGGGCTCATTCTGAGCTAATGGCACAACTATTCCTAGTTTCAGGTGATTATCCACCAATGAAAACATAGTTATGAATATATTCAATTTCTGCTAATATCTAGTTCACACTGCACAACTTTAGCCCTGATTTTCCGCTCTCCAAGAGTGTTTGGAGCTCCCTGGCAAAAGCCAGAAGCAAATCGGCATTGGTTCCTCGCACATCGGCAATCGAGCATCATGTGTGAACTGCTCAAAGACACGAGCCGAGAGACTCGCCGATGCCACACAGACACACGAGCTACAACCAATGAGAGCGCAAGACACGGGTTGAGAGGAAACCTGGGGGAGGAAGGGTCACTTGTAACAATAGCAACTTACTGGAAACACGCTATTTTATGAAAACATGTGCCAACAACAACATTAGCAATGTAAGCAGTGTTAGCAGTCTTGCGTATGGTATCACATCATTTACCATGTATTTTTCGCTTGTGTTTTTGTGACAAAACGTTATTTGGAGATGTCATCTGGGATCTTGAAGTGTGTGACCCCCTGCCACCGATCACTCATATAGTATGAAAACCATAACGACTAAAGACGATTAAAGACTCCCCATTACAAGACCACAAGTTGCCTAGTGCGAACAGTACAGCTAGCTGACGACTTTGAAAGTCGTGTAGTGTGAACTTGGCTTGTTAGATCCCCCGAAATGTTACAAACTCAATTAATGCAGATTTAAATTAAGCTGAGGCAACCAAAACAGCTTGGTTAAGGTTATGGAACGATCGTGGTCATGATTAAGTTTTGGGGGAGATTGTGTTCGTGTTTACAAGAAACCAATGTTGCTGTCAGTAGGAGATAGCATGCAAACCACAGTCTCTGGAAGTCACACACTTGTTATCCATCATGGCCTCCTCTTTAAGAGGGTTTGCAGCAGCATTAAGGAGGAACCATGTTCCCTTCCTGTTATCATAATATGGAAAGGTCACTTATCAGTGCCAGTTGCCACTGTTGGCAGGTGCAGTGCAGGGCCAGCCCAGTCTATCTAGGAATTACATCCATATTGACCAATTCTGACCAATTTGCTCAGCCCCATTCATCGTCTAACATCTGTACCCATCTTGGAACAGCCAACCAACAAACCAGAAGGAATCCTCAAAGCACGGACATGATCCCTCACCAGCTTCCCACTGCCAGTAGTTCTTTCTCGCAGCAGATATTTGACTTGACATGCTTCAACAGCAAGTGTTAAATTCCATGTCAGTGCGCTTCTTCTATTGTGCGTTTATTGTGTTTGCTCCCTGGCACACCTACATGGAATGGAGCCATTATTTGCTATAACTGTTTACCATGGAAAAAAGAATCACTCTCTTCCCCTTTAATAATCAGTAGCAAATGCCCTGGAAATGCAGATGTGAGCGAGTAAACAAAAACAGTATGAGCAAACAGGCCATTTTGGTCAGTTACTGTACTGTAAAATCTGCCTGTAAAAAAGGAGCACATAGATAAAACCCACAAACAAATACAAACTGCATGATGCCCGGGTTGATGCACTTAGTCTATTAAGCATTTAGACTTCCCACCCACATTATTGGATTTTGCAGATCACTGCAATCACGATCCACAAAGCAACTACAACAGCTTATGAAACTGCACTCAACTCAACCACCATTTGTTGTCTACCACCTGCAGATGATGCAGACAGGCAGCATTCTTAGCTGTAATCTGTGCTCCTATATTTGAATTAGCTGCGAGGAATACTACACCCATATTCAAAATTCACACGTTATTCCTATGATCAAAGATAGTCCAAAAAATATTAGTAAACATGAACAACTCTCTCCCAAATCAAAAAACTAGAGAGCTAAAACTCAAATTTGTGATGTCATAGGGTATAAAGTGTGGAGCTGCTCCATAGACAATGAATAGGGAGAGATGTTCTAGATGACACTGAGAGCACCCAGGGGGATGATCTGAGTATATGGGAACATTTTCTGTTTCACAACTGAGAACACAACAATAGAATAAAGATCATTTGGGTATAAAAAAGAAAACAAACATTCTGTGGGTAGCAGATTTTGGGCCTGATTCCCCCCTCCCGACAATCGTAAGCAAAGCCACGATTTTTTGATGGTTCTTACAGAGCAACTCCAGACTTTATACTTGATGACATCACAAGTTTGAGACTTACGTCTCTGGTTTCTTGCTTTGAGAGAGAGTAGCTCATGTTCACAAATATTGATTGAACTTTCCTAGGCCATGAAAATAACATATTGGAATTCGTAATTCAGGTTGTGTTCCCCTTTAAGTTTTTGATGAATGCAAGTTATACACAGAAAATGTACTATGTGTGTGGGGAAATAAAAGCTTTGTTGTTCTGGGCCACTTCATAGAACTTAAGATGGAATTACCAGAAACTACAGATGCACTTTCAACATCTCTCAGAGGGGTCAAAACACTTATCGCAGCTTTCTGCCCCTGCTATTTTTCTATGCGGTGCACTTAATGCACTATCGGGCTAATAGAGTAATAATTCTCTGACTACGTAAAGTCAGTTGTGTTGATACAGACGACTCCCTGAGTGCAAGTGGGGTTGACTTTGCTCATGCCTAACCACTAAATGAGTTACAGATGAATTATCCTGCCCTTCCACCACACAGGCCTTTCAGCTGCAAAAATGAGTTTGCCCATTTCCACCGCAGTATCCGCAGTCCATTTACTATCTGTAAATCACACTCATTAGCAACATACAAAGGAAATGCTGCAGAATAAACAAGAGTCTTTCATCATCGGTCAACAGGAGTTGCGTTTGTTGATCCCATACACCAGTTTTTTTTTGTTTCACTGTTTAATTCACTGGAAGTGAGCCCAATGTGAGTAAGAGACATAAGAGTGACTATTCTAATCATAGGTTTCACTTCCTCTACGGTTATCTCCTCAACTGTAGTTCACAACTATAGAATTCTGGTCTTAATCAGATCTAACAACCAAAATATTTTTAGTTTTTTAGTTTTTAGTTTTAGTTTTTAGTTCCCTTAAACCTGCAGAAGGCAGAATGTTTTTGGCATCACTGGACAAAAATTGAAAACTGCACTTCTGCACGTCCTCATGACTCTGTTTTCAGTAGTGATGTTACTTGCTGTGCCGCGGCTTCGGAGCGTATCGAGGCTTGTATAGTTTTAGACCAATGACGTCATTGATGACGTCCGAAGCCTCGCTGCTCGGCCTTACCTCTGACTGGTTCCAGAAGTGGTTCAGATCTTCACCGATCTTCACCTCTTAAACCAATGCCACTTTTAAGAAGTGACACGTATCGTTTTAGACCAATGACGTCATTGATGACGTCCGAAGCCTCGCTGCCCGGTCTTACCGCTGACTGGTTCAGGAAGTGGTTCAGATCTTCACCGATCTTCACTGGTTAAACCAATGCCACTTTTAAGAAGTGACACAGAACACTAATATTACCCCTCCTGCCATTATTATATTATATTACACTACACTACAATACAATTATTGACCAAAGGATTGGTTTACACACATAAGATGCATTCCTCACAAAACAATTACAGTTTATTATACATGTATGTTATATACTCATAATATACTTACTAGAAAATAGACATTATATTATATATTATATAGATATAAATGGATTACATGGTAATATATTTTTTTTCATTGTTTATAGTCATTCCCAACAGCCTTTACTGGCGCAAAGTACAGTATATCACAGATCACATGGTTAAGATCATATCTGCCTGTTTTACACTCTTTGACCACCAGGTGGTTTCGTGTTCACATGAAGCCTCGAGAAATTAACCCTTTTCCGAACCAATTTGCTGGAAAGCTTCAATACTTCATGAAGCTTCAGCTAGCCATCCCTAGTTTTCAGGCTTTAAAAAATCGAGCCTGTGACGGGAGACTTTGGCCAATCACAGGTCATTTCAGAGAGAGGGAGAGCGTTCCTATTGAGCGTTCATTCAACGGAGTCGGCTGTCAATCACTCGCGAACTTCGATCAAACGGTCAAACTAGTCATCGCTGATCAAATATGAATCAATATTCTGTTACTGTAATGACTATTTCTCACCTCAAATGTTTTAAGAAACATCTTGTAGTGTACTGTTTAGCTGTAAAATGAGAAAGTTTGCTCCGGCTGGTGGGCTGTGCTTGGTATTTCCTCAACTGATCTCAACATGGCTGCCGGGTCACAAACTTTCTTCTTTGATCAGCTCTGCCTAGTTTGATCTTTTGATCGGAGTTCGCGAGTGATTGGCAGCTGCTCAGAGAAGGCAAGGCTCCAGCTCGGCTCTGATTGGTTGTTTTCCTCCGGTCTGTGAAATCTTGCAGATGCCATTAGGAGCACCGGAGGACACAGAAGCACATGATTTTTTTCAGATTACCTGTCTCATGCACTATTGTCAGGATATAGTGACCGTTTTATAAAAATATATATCATATTTGCTCCAATTTTACCTACTGCTGCTTTAACTGAATGCATGCAAGGCATCTTGGCAACTCCCTCGTTGGCACCAACTCTGCTCCTTGTTTGGCTCCATGTTGCTTGGGAAAACATACAGGTTTAGACTTTTCAAAATCATGTTTGTTCCAATTCTACCCACTGCTGCTTTAAGAGAAATCTTATCACATGGGGGTCTGTGACCTAATGTGACAAGGGTCCTCGACACAAAAAAGGTTGAGAACAACTGCCATAGACTAAAGGTACGAGATCGTCGACGAGTACTTCTTTGGTTCCAGGATGCACATACAGTTAGGGGAAAAGGTCAGACGAGCTAACACAAGGAAACAAACCAAACAGAAATATGAAAACATACATGATGTGTTTGCGGACAAATGGCAGATTAAGTATGTTCAGGACAGAGACAGGTCTTGTAGGTGTCTGCAAAATCAATAGTAAGGGTATGGCTAAGGTGAATTCAGGCTGAAATGGAATAAGATTAATGATGTCCAAGTCAACATATCAACAAGAGCACAACTTTTAGAGTTAATGCACTGCCTCTTTTACCCTCAGTTCTTTGTCATTTACTGTAAATATGTGGCTGCATGGTTGATGATGTCACTGGGCTTGATGCTTCCAATAACTGTGAGGAAGCAGCCACCTGCTGCAGCCTCCTCCCACCGCTGCTGCGCCATCTGGCAGATGAGGCAGAGTAGACCAGGAGAGAAGATCAACACACCAGCTGCACCGCTCTGACACCAGACAGGAATTCGTGGTAAGGAATTAGAATTTGTTAGAGCCTGACTGAAAGTTGCACTATTGCTATATCAAGACACCTTTGATGAGGAGTAAGTAACTGACAAATAATTACAGCATGATACGTTTGAGCACATTTTCAGCTTGTACAGTAGACTTTTTGAAGCATGCTTCATATATCTTTCTCAATGAAATGACAAACAAGAGCAACAATGCAAATGGTCAAGCAGTATATGAATCAGTGATTTGATAACATTCATTTATGTTTCTCAGTGCACAAGCTATTCAATGTAAAGTGCATCAGAGCTGCACAGATAATTAGTAAAGTGCATGACAATCTGATTCACTGGATGCATTTTATATCATTAATGGCAGTGAGAAAAAGGCTCTTAAGCTGCCAGTTAAAGTAGCTATGGGTAGAATTGGAGCAAATATGATTAAAAAAGTTATTTTTTATAAAATTACACTATATCCTGACAGCAGTGCATGAGACAGGTAATCTGAAAAAAAAATCATGTGCCTCTGTGTCCTCCGGTGCTCCTAATGGCATTTGCAAGATTTCTCTGACCGGAGGAAAATAACCAATCCGAGCCGAGCTGGAGCCTTGCCGTCTCTGAGCAGCTGTCAATCACTTGCGAACTCCGATCAAACGATCAAAGTTGGCAGCGCTGATCGAATATTAATCAATATTCTGTTACTGTAATGCCTATTTCTCGCCTCAAATGTTTTCAGAAACATCTTGTAGTGTCCTCACTAAGACCAAGAAAGTGGATCATATCAGTCCAGTTCTGAGGTCTTTATACTGGCTCCCTGTCTCTCAGAGAATTGATTTCAAACTACTCCTGCTGGTTTACAAAGCACTAAATGGTTTAGGGGCCAACATATATTTCTGATCTTCTGCTATGTTATGAACCATCCAGACCTCTCAGGTCATCTGGATCAGGTCTGCTTAGTGTCCCCAGAGTCAGAACTAAACATGCAGAAGCAGCGTTCAGTTTTTATGCACCAAATATCTGGAACAAGCTCCCAGAACCCTGCAGGACCGCTCCAACTCTGAGTTCTTTTAAAACAAAGCTTAAAACTTTCCTGTTTGCTGCTGCCTTTTATTAAACCAGATAATGATCTGATACTGCACTAGAGCTTTTACTCTTTTGTATTTTATTCTATTTTAGCTTCTATCCTAGCTTTTATTTTTTCCTTGTTTTTATTTTCTAATCTTTAATGTTTTAATGTTTTTATGTTTTTATAACTGTTTTAATTATGTCTTAATGTTGCACTTTGTTGCAATGTTTTGCACTTTGTTGCAATGCACTTTGTGCAATGTTTTTGAATGTTTATGTAAAGCACTTTGAATTGCCCTGTTATGGAAATGTGCTATACAAATAAAGCTGCCTTGCCTATCAGTTTAGCTGTAAAATGAGAAAGTCTGTGACCTGGCAGCCATGTTGAGATCAGTTGAGGAAATACCAAGCACCGCCCACCAGCCGGAGCAAACTTTCTCATTTTACAGCTAACAGGATAAGGATAAGGGTCTAAAAAGTTTTCTCCACTGTCTGCACAGCAGCAGAAAAGAGAGACTATCACCGAAACAATCTGCCATATCACAGTAACCACATTGTTTTCTAGCACGCATGTTTTTTTGTTTTTGTCATTCACATGCTCTCTTTCACACACATCGTCATATTTTTCTGCGTCTCTGCAGCTGCAGGTGTGATCTCAAATGGAGCCAGATATGACACACCGTTGCAATGAGACCATCGATGAATTTCGTAACATGGTTTACTCCACATCCTACTCCCTCATCACCGTGCTGGGCCTGGTTGGGAATGGCTTTGCCCTGGTGGTGCTGATCAGAGCGTACCGCCAGAGCTCACCTTTTCACGTCTACATGCTGAACCTGGCCGTGTCCGACCTGCTGTGCGTCATGACGCTGCCACTGAGAGTCCTCTACTATGTCACGGGCGAGTGGAACCTGGGGGACTTCGTCTGTCGCATCAGCTCCTACGCCCTCTATGTCAACCTCTACTGCAGCATCTACTTCATGGCTGCCATGTCCGTCACGCGTTTCTTGGCCATCGTCTTCCCTGTGCAGAACCTGCGGCTGGTGACAGAGAACCGTGCTCGCCTGGTGTGCGTGGGCGTCTGGGTGTTCATCTGCCTTTCGTCCTCACCCTTCCTGATGACGGGCGAGAAAAGGGACCCCATCACAAATAAAACCACGTGCTTTGAGCCTCCAGCACAAGGTACAGATATGAAGAAACTAATCTGGCTGAACTATTTGTCCCTGGTGGTGGGCTTTGCCCTGCCCTTCCTGGTAATCCTGATCTGCTACGCCGGCATAGTCCGTGCCCTGCTGTCCCGCACCAACGCTGCCCGACGCCAGCGAGACACGGGCACCAGAGCCATCCGAATGATTGTCATCGTCCTGCTGACCTTCCTCATCTGCTTCATGCCGTACCACGTGCAGCGCACCATCCACCTGAGCTTCCTGTCCCAGCCTGGCAGGTCCTGCCCAGAGAAACTTGCCATGCAGAAGTCCGTCGTGGTGACGCTGTGTCTGGCTGCTGCCAATTCATGCTTCGATCCGCTGCTTTATTTTTTTTCCGGCGAGGGTTTCCGCAGTCGCTTGTCCTCCCTGCGCAGGTCAATGAAGGAAAGCACCCACAACCGTATAGTCAGGGTGATGCCCGTCAAAGGCTCAGAGTCTGGGGAAAACCATCAGCTGGGCTGAGGGCCAGATAATTTAAACCAGACAGGAGGCTCATCAAACAAGCAGCTTAGGATATGTTTAGAGCTCAGGGTGGCGTGTGGCCTCAGTAGCAAACAGGGAAGGAGTTGAGAGAAACATAATAAAACATTTCAATTAATTAGGGCTGTTTTACTCATGAACACAAGTCTCAGGAGCATGTTTTCCTTTAAAATCAATATTTATTATTCTCAAGAATGCATAGTGTTCAATGTTTAAATCTGCATTATCATTATGGCAGTATAAAGTATCCTATTATGTCCCAAAAGTTACTCAAACTGTGGAATTACAAATATATATACACAGTATATCAATGTATGAATGTTTTGTAGATACTGTTGTCTTTTTATCGAGTCTTGTATCACTCAACCTGCATATAAATGTTTATCAAGAAGGGCTAAACTCAACTGTGCACCTTTAATTTTCTTATCTATTCTTCTTCTCCTTATCTTCTATCACTGTTTTTTTTTTTTTACATTTTTGTGGCAATGTTAACGTTGTTATTATGAGTTATTGTGATTTTCCATGCTTATTATAAAGAATTTTACTCAATTTGGATTCATATTTGTTGTTTTTGTGCTATTGATTTTTTATATTTCTGTGTATCTTATTTGTAAATAATAATGATGATGAATAATGATTTTCAGCACTGTGTACTTTTAAAAGAGTAGTTTGATATTTTGTGAAATACGCTTATTTGCCTTCTTGTTCTTAAGAATTAGACAAGAAGAATGACGTCCCTCTCGTAACTGCAACTGGTTCAGTATTCTGCTGCCAGGCTTCTAATGGTCATTAATAAAAGGGAGCACATTGCACCAGTCCTGGCATCGTTGCACTGGCTTCCCCTACAATTTAGAATACATTTTAAAGTTGTATTACTCACTTTTAAAGCACAACTTGGTCTGACCCCAGAATACATAATGGATCTCTTAACACCCTATACGCCTGTATGTGGTCTGAGATCATCTGATCAGCTACTTCTTGCTGTTCCCAGGTCCAATTTTGTGACGAGAGGCGATCAGGCTTTTGCTGTCAGGGCTCCCAAACTCTGGAATGCACTTCCTATAGAGATACCATCATCTAAAAAAATCGTTTGAAAACACATTTTTTTAGGATAGCATTCCTATAAATAGAAGACTGGGTATAAATATATGTATGTATACATCCGTTTCTGGACGCATGTGTACATTTATACACATTGATGTATATATACTGTTTATTTGTTTTATCAACTTGTCCTACAATTTTACCACTTCTACTATTATTGATATGTTTTGTGATGTTCTGTTTTAGCAGTTACCATATCTTTTGCTTTATTTATCTGCTTTTATTGTCTTGTGAAGCACTTTGTAACATCTGTTTTGAGAAGTGCTATAAAAATAAATGTATTATTACTATTATTATTATTATAACTGTACGGTGAATATGAAGCTACAGCCGGCTGATGCTTAGCTTAGCATGAAGACTGTAAACAAGGGGAAACATCTAGCCTGACTCTGTCCAAAGGTAACAAAATCCACCTGCACCTCTAAAGCTCCCAAATTAACACACTGTATACCATGTGTACCATAGACTGTACATCATTTTCAAGTAATAGAACATGTGGCAATTTGATGATAAATGTAGTTATAGACATATTATGGTTAGATGTTGTGTCTTTCTAGCCAAACAGCTACTGAGCTGCAGCCGTGCTTGGCTCGTGATTGGCTCGGGTGGGTGTGTGGGCGGGACATTGAAATCAGACTCTGGCTCCAAATGACATCAAAATCTTAAGATGTGCAGCTCCCGTATCCGGGATATTTTGGCTTCACTCTTGTGCAGTCGAAGAAAGTGGAGACGCATCATCCATCTATATATAGACTCTATAGTTTGTACATACAATTTGTGGTTTGTTTTTGTTTCTGGTTCTTTATGCTTAACTGATCCGATCGGCTGCTGGTTGTAGCTTAGTATGTAGCTTATATTTTGTATTGTAGTATTTTCTGTACTCGATCTTCTCATGTAACTCCGAGCAAAAAAAGCAAATAAAGAATATTTCGCTAAAATGTCAAGCTATTCCTCTAAAACGACTGAAAACGTGCTGCTGTATTTCTGTTGTATGCAAATTATATTTCATGTTATTGTATGATGAATGCATCAATAAATCATCTAACGTGTGTCAGTTCAGTATGATCACATGCAATCCTCACTGTGATGGGAAGTTCACACTGGCTGCATGAAGAGTTACCGGCTCTGTCCACTGGGTGTCGCACCAGCACACATATCGTTGTGGCCCTTCTCAAAATGACCCCACACTGACCAATTCCTCTATTGCTTTACTGTTATTTATCCGTTTCTCTGAGATGAGTCAACAACAAGCTACAAGATGAGTTGTATTGCACTGACAAATTGAATTTGTGCTAAATGTATAAGTCTATAAAACCCTCTTAATAGCATATAAACACATTAACTGAAGCTATAAAAAGCATATTACATTTATAAAAAAGGGTAAGGGCATATCCTCATCCTTCTATAAAGATACAACATTCAGACAAAAAACGTAGCTTCCCAGTTAATTAGAGATACAAAAACAACACAGAGAGAGCAGACTGCTTAGGCCGACCCTGCTGATTAGAACATAGAAGGCCTCTGTATTACCACTTGATAAACAGATAATATCAAGCACATGATCGGCTCCCTCCTCCGTCTGCACAAAAAGATGTTTGTTTCGGTTGGCAGAGCAGGGCCTATCTTAGAGATGGGTCTCTGTTGTTGCAGTGTTTGTGTACGGCATGGCGGAATTACTATAGGAAGTTAGGAAAGTCCCTGCTAAATTCGTACTCATTTGTTTCTAAAGAGGTTATTGATAATGATTATAACTCCATTGTAAATGGCAGGAAATCACTGATACCGTTTCTTTCATCCTTGCTCCAGGTTTACTGCTCCTGAAGTGATTTGGCCTCAGCATTGATTAGTTTGTTGGAAAGGTAAAGAATAAAACTTGTTTGCCTTTGGGGGGAGCGGGCTCAGCTATGCAACATGCATTAATGCCCACCACATGAGTACAGAAATACTTAGAGGAGCTCTCCAGGAGAGCTGCTTCTACTGTGGGCAATTTGGATCTCCTTTATACATGGGAATCCCAATGGCAAATACCTCAAAAGGCACTTATCAGCTCTTAAAAATGACCCAATGTCTTGACATGTAAAATCAGAAGTTGGCCCCTTTAATGCAATAAATCAAGAGTGGTTTACTCTTTACTTGAATTGAATTTGTGGCCACAAGAAAGCAGCACAACAAGCTGTAAACATTATATTATAACCTTATAACGTTGATATGGTGAACATGTTAGCACACAGCAGCCTTTTTACACATCCAGCTGACACAGAGCAACGTTAACGTTTATTTGGAGAAGGGCTGTCGAAGTTAACGCAATAATAACGCGTTAATGCAAATTTGTTTTAATGCCACTAATTTCTTGAATGTATTAATGCAAGTTGGGATTTGTAGGTTGTAGTGGGCTCAGTTTTAAAGCTAGAGTGAAGATAGAAACTACCCATAATAACCATGTCACACTAGCTTGTCGGGAAGGAGGCTAAATAACGCTCCAAACTTACGCTACATTTTGACGTGGAAAAACTGGCATGGCCATTTTCAAAGGGGTCCCTTGACCTCTGACCTCAAGGTATGTGAATGAAAATGGGTTCTATGGGTACCCACGAGTCTCCCCTTTACAGACATGCCCACTTTATGATAATCACATGCAGTTTGGGGCAAATCATAATCAAGTCAGCACACTGACACACTGACAGCTGTTGTTGCCTGTTGGGCTTGAGTTTGCCATGGTGTGATTTAAGCATATGTTTTATGCTAAATGCAGTACCTGTGAGGGTTTCTGGACAATGTTTGGCATTGTTTTTTGTTGTTAATTGATTTCCAATAATACATGTATACATACATTTGCATAAAGCAAGCATATTTGCCCACTCCCATGTTGATAAGAGTATTAAATACTCTCCCATTTAGGTACTTTTTGAGCAGATAAAAAAATGTGCGATTAATTTTTCATGAAAATTGAATTAATCTCTATTAATGCGTAGATTACAACATTAGCATCTATTTGGAGTCACGTTTCTAGCGACCCAATGAATGTAGTATTCATTCTCCGTTCAGTTCTGTTTGGCCTCCATCAACACCTGACGGATTTGTCACCATATGTTTGCGGCTAACTGTGTCTGTGTGCTGTTTTCCGCTGACCCCGATGAAGACCACAAGCCAAAACGCACTACAATAAAGTTTTTGTACAGGTGTTGCTGGAGTTTTGACCTCTTCACACTTTTTTTCCCTTCTACATGCACCTTGGAAGTAGGTGATGTGCCACAAACCCCCCAATCTGCTGTTTGGTGCTTAGAAAGTGGATTAAGTGAGTTTTTGTAGAGCTTTTCCACTGAAAACAGCTGCCTGCAGCAGCAACTGAAAACAAAGCTAATGAGAGTGAACCAAAATATTAAAGTTCCACACCATAAAACGAAAAAATAAAGGGCTGAAAGGTGCTAAAAAGCTCCGTATGGGGTTGAGGGGAGCTGCAGAGGCAGGCCATAATTCTCGGTTTCCTCGGTAAACATAGTCATCCATTGTTACTATAATTATCGATTAGAACAGCTTTAAACAAGAATACCGTTACCAAAAATAAGTTTATTCAAGTGTGCTATTAGTATATTTCTTTTAAACTAAAAATAAGAGCTTTCGGTTTACTTTTTATAGGTATACTTAACAAAATGTTACTTGAGTACACTAGGCTTATACTGACAAGTATACAGAAAGTTTAAGTATATTTGGCTTATACACATACTGGCGTATACTTGGCTTGCAGTTGTGCTTACTTTTTAATAGAGCAACTATTAAAGTTTGTGAGAGTTTGTAAACGTATAATTTGATATGAATTTTCTTTAATTCATCAATATTTTTTACGTTTTTGCATTCTCCGTTCACCGCGGAGGCATTCGAGAAAAACAAATTATATATTTTTTTCATCTCATCACAAAACATCAAGTCAAATAGCAAAAGGAGCAAGTCTCTTTATGTAATACATAAATCATTGGCCAAGTACTATAAGTTAAAGAAAACTTAGAAGTATACTTGCAGTAAAAACAAGTATACTAGTATACTTTAAAGTGCACTTTCGTAAACTAAAAAGTGGGCTACAAGTATATAATTAGTAAATCAACAGTATACCTAGTATAAGTTCACTTGTAGTATAGTTCACTTCATAGTATAGTTGCAGTAAAAAATACAACTTAGATGTAAACTAGTTATGATGTAGTCAAAATGTACTATTCTTACATTTATAGTACAATTAAATGTATACTTTTATTAATTAAAAAGAGGGACAATTTAGTCCCAAGAAGTATTGAAGTAGTACACTTACAAGCATATTACTAATACATATTAGTATACTTACTACATAAAGTATACTTGGGAAATATACTTAAACATTACTGAACTTTACCTCATAAAATAAACAAAGTATAATACTTTTTCATAAGGGTACTATTTAAGTCTCCAGTTATTATCATGATACTTCAGTCGATGCTACAAGTAGAAAGAATTTCCCCCAATAGGAAACAGCTGAGACGAGGAAAATTGCAGAAAATTTTCCATTTCTCCGTGCTTGTCACAGTTCACGGCTGGCCTGCAGATCTACTCAACTACCAACCTTATATTTGACGCAACCAGATTTGATTTGTCACACAGCCTGGCCGCCCCCACCTTATCTATGACTGTTAGAGGGAAGCAGCAGGCAGCCAGCGAACCAGAGTCTCTAGTGAGGCCTGAAAACATGTTGGTATGTGGACACAGTATAAATCCAAACTGTCTGCTCGACAGCAGAGAAAACAGAATCCCAACATTAGAGCTTTTGTCTGGTCCCTTTAGTGTCCTTTATTATAAAGCAACCAGAGTTGAGGTAGGCTAGTAAACATAACGCTGCCTTCTACATGATTCCTTTCAAACACTGCTGTTTCTAATGAGTGCATGCATACTGTGTGTGCACGTTTGTGTGTGTGTGTGTGTGTGTGTGTGTGGGCATGCCTTCGCATATCTATACACTTAATATGACGACTCAACCAACATCAAGGGCCACATGCAGATTATATATTCTTCACTTGCAGTTTGAAAGGTTAAAGGCCAAGCTGATGGGTTGTGGTCGTTCTTGACGGTCGGAGGAATGTGAGGCCGGCAAACAGCTCACAGACGGGTTAATAGCAGCCTGGAGCCTCAAGAGCCGCTGGAGTCAAGCTTTTACTCAGACATCTGTCAATTATCTGTCCGTTACATATTAAAAACAGACAATAACACTTCAAACTGCCCACTGTGTTACATCACATGTCTCCAAACATGCCAACCCCTTGTTGTTTTATTCGTAACTCACCCTACAGGCGAGGGTCCGCCCTGTGTGTGTTGCTCTAACAGGAAGTGTGTGTGCAGTGCAACAGTGTCCACGACAGTTATTGTGTATTCCATTGAAAGTCTTTTCATCCAGCGGTGTATTTATGGTCCGCACTGTGACGCACACAGAGAGAGAAAAGACCCTGAGTTTTGCTTTTAAAATGTTATCCCGAAATCTCTTCTCTAAATTATATAAAACCTTCTGGCATTTATAACAAACTGCTGTTTGTCTCAGAACACATAAAACAGAGTGCGACTTTTTGAATTGATTCAGTATTATTGCATGTCTTAATGGAGGTTTTTGTTTTTCACTCTCCTGTTGTGTTCTGGTCAAATTTGACCGTTTTACAAGTGTACTCTCTGAAAAATGTAGTTCATTTCATCTGATTGTCATAAAGTTCCATAACGTTGTCCACACAGGGCACCTTTCATTACATTTTGGGTGTTTTATTTAACTTTTGTACACCTGAGGTAATGACCAGTCATTCAAAATGAATGGGTGAGACTACAATTAGTGCCACAATGCAGGGAGCAGAACAGGCAGGAAGGACCCAAATGCAGAAACGGTCAGAATCAATGAAGATATTTAGTTAATAAAAACCTTACAAACTGAGAGTCCAAGATGAACCGAGGTGGTTTAAATAGTGACTGACTAATTGAGGAAGTGAGAACAGGTGAGCAGGAGGTGAGGTAAGTGCAGAACTAATTGGGGACAAGTGAAAGTGATCAGAACAGGGTAGACAATCAAAAAGGCGGGAAACAAACAAAGGCCTGTAATAAAACCAGACAAAGACACAAAGAGTGAACTTTCAAACTAAAAACAGGAAACAAACTCTAACAAAAACCGAGGACCATGACAAATTAGCGTATCAAATGGAGTTCAGGCACATGATCAGATGGACACACTTCTTCTCCAAGACACCCGCATGCATGTGTGATTGAAAACACACACACATTTTAACAATTTATTCATGTCCGCATAGAGAATAACGATACAAGGACAAACACACCCATACCTCAGGCATTCTCACAAACAATCACGACATTGTTTCAATAACATACTTTACAGATCTTTTCTGGTATATGAAGCTTTTTTGAGGCCTTGCTCACAATTCAATCTGCGACAGCACAAAGACCAAAGGATATACTGTATGTGAGGCTCTGGAACATATCTTTGATCATGACGAGTGGTTGGGGGAGAGAGGTCAAGAAACAGTGAAGATGCATTCAGAGGAAGTCATGATGAAGACAATGAAGAATATCATCCAGACCAAGAGAACGTGAACAGATGTTACTTTGTGCCACTACTTAAAATTTTTATATAGTTTCAAAACAAATGTCCTTGTTAATTTAAACTTTGACACAAAAATGGTCTGTGATAAATAGCACAATGTATTTCATGAGTATTTGTTATAGTCAATATAATCCATGTCATGGCCATAGCCGTGCCCAATTCCAAACCACCCTCTCCCTATACCCACTTCTACTCCGTTTGCATGTTCGTGTGGAGGGTCTGCCATGTTAGGTGCCATCCCAAACCAATTAGCGGGGAGTGGAAGTGGGTTATGAAACACTACAGCGAGCCTGCATCGATGCCAACTAAACAGCTTCCCTTACTAACGAAGAACAACGCCGTTTTGTGTTCGTCATGGAACACGTTCCGTTCAAGAATGGAAGCTCCACGCGACCACAGGTACAAACAAAAAACTAAACTGCTCAAACTACAATAGAAATTTAATATTGTCATACAGACGTCAACAACATAAAGGTTACGTTAGAAGGTTGCTTCATTGAGCTGTGCGTGTGACTACAGACAGAGTTCACTCCGCCACGGAGTGGGAGGGTGTAGGGGCCGGATTGGGATTGGGCTCTAGTGTTTTTAGTGTTTCCATCTCCCCTGTGTTTCCAGCTCTGTCTCTGTGTCTGTGTGTGAGCGTGGTCCTCCTGGATCTCCTGGATCCCGGCTCTGCTCATTATATTAGACAGTCTACACTTTGACTGATGTCTTTTGGATCAAGTGTTTTTGAGAAAAGGTGGGCAAAGTAACGCCTCCGCCTGTGTACGGAAGATCATTAAGCTTAACGGTGTTCCGTACAGAGCGCATAACATGATTTCAACAGCGATTAATGAAAATTTGAAATGTCAAAATATTCAAATGATATAATAAACGTTAACTTTATTGACCTTTTATTAAATAACATGGCTGCAACATCAATATTGGGCACAGGATTACATGAAAACAGCATCTGTGTTGACAGAGTTGCTGCTGCAGTGCCAAGCAGTCAGTGTGCACCATTGATGTTAAAAATGTGCATTTCAACGCATTTATTCAACAAAGGGTCATATATTTAACAACTTGTGATAGCATAATAATCATTTCATACAGACTACAGTTCTGTGAGAAGCATAAATTCTGTTGAAATGTACATTTTTGCTCCTCTTCACCTCCTCTCTCAAGCTGCTGTGGGCGTATCTCACAAACTGACTGAAATCTCACAGGAACAAATGGAATGAAAGAGGGGGAACTGAGGATGACACCCATGTACATTTTATGCATGATCTGGAAGTATTTATTCAGCAATCGAAAATGTCATCTGTACGGAACATGGTTGGTGTACAGAATATAGTTAGTGTGCGTTAGTTGGGCTACGAAAGACCAACGGAGAAGAGACGTCGGGTCTTTAAAAAGGACAGCAGTGCCAGGAGAACATCAGGTATGATGTTCATGTGTAGGGAGGACACAGCATTGTAGCGTGTGTTTAATGACAACCAGTTACTTTTACTATTTTCTGTAAAGTTTAAAATGTAAGGCAGTTTATGGCACGGAGTGCAGGGCAGCATTGGACTACAAATAGTTTAATACGGTTAACTGTGTAGAAAAAACAAAACCTTGTTACTGTGGAAGTACTGATCTGCCTCAGAGCTTTTCAGATTGTTCATCGTTTCAACGTCTGTAGCAACAGAGTCAGTAACGTAGCTAAATATGCTAGTGTAGGTTATCTGAGGCCAGTAGAAGGCAGAGGTATGATCACATTATCCCGTTTGAGCTGTAATAGGTGGTGTTCACATGTTTTACTATAGTTTTAATACAATCACTTTAGGAGAGAGGATTCGTGTACTGTTACCATGGAAGAAGATTCAGTGAGACGACGCGCCGGAAGTTACGCCCATTATTCACGCAAGGCATCATGGGGGCTATAGGAATAAGGTGGATACACATGTCTGCAATCAGCCAATCAATTCTCCCAGTCTGCACGCCTGCTTCTCATCAGTCTCATCAGCCCTCCTTCATCATCAGGCTGCTCTCATGTTTCTTGGGATTGTTTCCCAAATTGCCATCTCTTATCCCTGTGCCTGCCTGCTCTCCAACCCACTCAACCATCACCTCTGGCCTGCTCACGTCTTTCTCTCTCATTCTTCCATCCTGTTCCAGCCATTTCTCGCCGTCCTCATTCCCTCTGTCTCAGCCAGCTGCCTCACCGCTCATTACTCCTCCTCTCCCCGTAACCCTTCCAATAAATCCTCTATTCAACTTCCTTCCCCTGCTTCCCGCGCTGCCCAGCGAGACAATCCATACATTATGCTTTTTTTTACTCAAAAATGAGCTGTATGAGCTCAGGTCAAACAAAAAATAGCAAATTCAAAATGTGTAATGTTCACAAAGTTGATAAAAAGATCAAAACACAACATTAGCTGATAATATGTATATGTATATGTATTATTATGGATTTATAATCAGCTATGGGTTGGTCATTTTGGACCAGGAACAGAAAATGAATTAATATGACACAAACACAACAATCAAGTTTGATTTTATTATTTAGCAGAGATGATATCAAGAAAATTAAAAAAAACAGATGTTTCATAGAAAGCAGCAGGATTCTGAAAGAAGAAAAAAAAAAAACAGCATTATCAATGATAGAAATCTGTTACAGCACGTTTTTCTCTGCACAACAGATGATTTCTATCCTTCGTTGACCCCTTTATCCTGGCGCCTCCTGCTGATGTTAATCTCTCCCTGCATACTCAGTTGTTTCCTCATAACTTCATGCAATATTTCGAATGAATTAAAGCTGATAATACTCCTGCGGTTATGGTGCAGCTGTTAGGGCTCATAATTTTAACTCAGATATGGATGTTTAGTGCTCTCATATATAATTACAATGTTCTGATTATGGGAGAAAAATGTTTTTAAAAAATGTGGCTATGCACGTTGCCTATAGGGCACCCAGGGGACCTGCAAGCCGTCCCAAGACTGTGGCACCCAGTGGACCTGCCAACCCCCAAGACTGTGGCACCTAGTGGATCCGCAAGCCGTCCCAAGACTGTGGCACCTAGTGGACCCGCAAGCCGTCCCAAGACTGTAGCATCCAGTGGAAGTGCAAGCCGTCCCAAGACTGTGGCACCCAGTGGACCCATAAGCCGCCCCAAGACTGTGGAACCCAGTGGAGCCGCAAGTCGTCCCAAGACTGTGGAACCCAGTGGATCCGCAAGCCATCCCAAGACTGTGAAACCCAGTGGACCTGCAAGCCATCCCAAGACTGCAGCACCCAGTGGATCCGCAAGCTGTCCCAAGACTGTGGAACCCAGTGGACCCGCAAGCCGTCCCAAGACTGTGGCACCCAGTGGATCCGCAAATCGTCCCAAGACTGTGGCACCCAGTGGATCCGCAAGCCATCCCAAGACTGTAGCATCCAGTGGAAGTGCAAGCCGTCCCAAGACTGTGGCACCCAGTGGAGCCGCAAGCCGTCCCAAGACTGTGGAACCCAGTGGACCCGCAAGCTGTCCCAAAACTATGGCAACCAGTGGACCTGCAAGCCATCCCAAAACTATGGCACCCAGTGGACCTGCAAACCGTCCCAAGACTGTGGAACCCTGTGGACCCGCAAGCCGTCCCAAGACTGTGGAACCCAGTGGACCTGCAAGCCGAGACAAGACTGTGGAACACTGTGGACCCGCAAGCCGTCCCAAGACTGTGGAACCCAGTGGACCCGCAAGCGGTACCAAGACTGTGGAACCCAGTAGACCCGCAAGCCGTCCCATGACTGTGGAACCCTGTGGACCCGCAAGCCGTCCCAAGACTGTGGAACCCAGTGGACCCGCAAGCGGTACCAAGACTGTGGAACCCTGTGGACCCGCAAGCCATCCCAAGACTGTGGAACCCAGTGGACCTGCAAGCAGTAGCAAGACTGTGGAACCCAGTAGACCCGCAAGCCGTCCCATGACTGTGGCACCCAGTGGAACCGCAAGCCGTCCCAAGACACCAGAGGCACCCAGAGAGCAGTTATGGAGCGGCCCTCAGGCAGAGTGGGCGAAGAGCGTCAGGCTTTTCATGGAGGGGAGAAACTAGTTTGACAGCTGGGGGCGCCAGAGAGACGCTGCACCTGCAGGTAAGTCTCCAGGTAAGTCTCCACGTAAGGGCTGTTACTATTCTTTCTATTTTCCGAATTGAATTGAATTTAGTTGAACTGAATTGATTTGAATTGATTTCAATTATTTATTTGAATTACTCTGTATATAATTTCTTTGAATTATTTGAACTGAATTTACTTGAATTGACGTAAATTCTTTGAATTGAATTTATTTGAAACCCCCTTATTGTCAATCTACCTAGGAAAACCATCCATCCTCTGAATGCTCTAGGTCTCTAGTTTGTGGCTGTAAAGTTTCATGAGGCTGTGATTATCCTAGAGGTCACCACAGGTCATTTTATACAGTGAGGTCACAATTCAAAAAATGGTCTCACTACAATGAAATGTCTACTGTGGGGACTAACATCATCACACATGAATATAATTTGGCTCATTGGATCCACAGGAGTTTCAGCTTTTACAGTAATTACCCTATCATAAAGTGTGCATGTCTGTAAAGAGGAGACTCGTGGGTACCCATAAAACCTATTTTCATTCACATATCTTGAGGTCAGAGGTCAAGGGACCCCTTTGAAAATGGGCATGCCAGTTTTTCCTGACAAAATAAGAAACCAACAAGAAGAGAAGATATGTTTGTGACCTTTTAATTTACTTATAAGAACATTGGACACTCTCTGTTAAATATGCATCTCTGTTATGCCATGTAAACAAACAACGTACCTACCACCTGTGCGGTCAAGATCAGACTAGAGACGTAGCCACTTAAAAAATGGGTGAGTAGAACTTGCTGTCTTTTGACGTTTGTGTTTTTAAAACAGAAAACACAGGTTTTATACTGCGATATTTACTGAAAATGCCATACAATACAGCCAACAGTAGCCTCAGTAAACTTTCAGGCTCCTGCTGATCTCCCTCCAGCCTGCTGCCACGTTATTTAGTTTAGTTTGTAGTGAAATGAGGAGGTATCGTATCAGATAACTCCTCATTGCAACTTCACCAATCAGCCGTTACTCATCCGTTGCAGAGCTTTCAAAGTGAGCGACAGGAATAAATAGAAACAGGTCGTCTGACAAAAGTTCAGCTCTGCACAGCGCTTCTTCGCTCCTGTGTCGCATTCTGTTTAGAGGGTGTAATATGTAGGCGACACTCATCCTAATACAATAGACCTCACTATATTCCCTCTAGATTTTTTTTGTGAACCCCCAACCTTAAAGTTCAAACTGCGCCTATGTTGTTCATAACAGCAGCCACAGTTGGCCAGAGTTGTCATTCCTCCTCTCGGCCATCTTGCCAGAGGCACAATTCACGAAGGCTTTTCTTCTCTAAACGAAATGAACAAGACTCCTCTGGAGAGCTGAATGTAGCAGCTCCATACCAAGCCTGAGTGAATTCAAACACACGGGTCAGGTATTCTTTATGAAGAAAGAATTCTGTTTCTTTCACCATGTTTCACTTCATTTTATTGCCAAAACTGTGAATCGATGTTTGGCAAAAACTTGAGCTTGGAAACGATGATTAATACAGAAAGCTCTTTGTTCAGGGTCAAAAGAAACATTGCTTTGTGGCTCTCAGTTTGAGTCTTTCTCTGAAAACAGAGGCAGAAAACTTCTTTGTAAATCAATGAGGTGAATAAAAGAGGATTAAGGTTTACTGAAGCAGTGAGCACGGAAATTAAAGCAGGGTACAGAATTCACTAACACACTGTAACAAGCCCAGTGTGGTGCAGTGAAACTGGGTCATTCTGGTAATACCAGACTCCCAGTCAGGTTTTCTGTCTCTTCCACATTCTTCACTGTCTATAATGCATAGTATTGGGCTGTTTGAAGGCTGTCCTTGTCCCATAATGAATTGGTTAGGAGCTGTATATACGCACAGTGTCTAAGCAGGCTGTCACGGTTTTTCCAGACCAAATCGACCACTGTAAACAAATATTGGCTCCTGAGGGAGTAAAGCTGAGGTTTGGCTCTGAAACCTCCTGCCACATGGTGGAAAATCAAACCCAGCAAAAAAATTATAAACACTGGAAAAACAATTTGTCTTCATTCAGATGATATTTCAACAAGTCATTTTTTATGAATTATCTGCGGATTCATCGTTGTCCAATGAAACCATATTTCTGAAATTCCTGAAAGTTTTATGAAATGGAAAAAACAGCCTTGTTTTAAGCATTATGGCCATGCATTTGTTAAACAGATTAATGGGTCTTTACAGGCTTTTAGTAGCCAAAAGCATAGGTGGATTATTTTTAACCCATAAAGAAGCATTTAGACAAGTTTACCTGAAAATTTCACATTCGCAAAAAAAAAAATATATATGATTATCACTGGAGAGCGAGAATATGGAGCCCCAAAACTGACAAAATGCAGTTGAAGGTTATCAGACAAGTCAAAAATACTTACTTAATAGCTGAACCGTAATATAAAGCTTCTTTTGTTGATTTCCAATCAGTTGGTAAAATAAGTTTATCAAACTGTGTGGCTAGCTATAGCTTACCTGAAAACTCAGGTAGCTAAACACATGAACCTATTCAGCTAGCTACCTAGCTGAAGCTAACTGTAATCACATAGGTACAGTAAAGTGCAGGTAACTGTAGTCATCCCTGTACTGTACTGTGCTGCTGAAGCAACACTTTATAGAGAGACAAACTGAAACCAGAACTTTGCGATTCTGTTTCAGAAGTCCTAAACCTTAAAGGGTAACTTGAGCATTTTTCAACCCGGACACTATCTCCCTATGTTATTGTGTCTAAGTGACTAATGGGGACAACAATTTCTGAAATTGGTCCAGTATTGAGGGAGAACGCTGCAGCCACCAGCCGCTAAACAAGCTGTAATGTAATCCTCTGGGGCAACCTGGTACCGTCAGTTTACATCCACTAAAAGTGCTTGTTTTTGCCACGGACAGGCTCAGATTGTTAATATATGTTTCTGACAACATTATGGAAAGGACTCTACAGAGAAATCAAGAGTTTTTCTTACCTTTCGGTGTTTTCTGTTTGTTATCATGTGTCTCACTCGGAGAAGCCTCGTTGTGAAATGTTGCGTTGCATCCACATTGTAGAAATCATCTAAATATTCAACCATGACATTGAAAATCTTTTAGATAACATACACTTTCTGTACTCCAACACAACAAACTCTGACAACACCTGTGCCCCGTGGCACTCCTCTCTCCACTCTCACTCATGTTTCCACCGTTATCTTCTGGCAACAAGTCACATGACACAATGACAATGGAAAGGTAAAAAAAATGTTTTATTTCTCTGTAGGGTTTTTTCCATAATGTTGTCACTTATAATAACAATCTGAGCCTGTCAGTGGCAAAAACAAGCACTTTTAGTGGACTTAAACGGACGGTACCAGGTTGCCCCAAATGATTACATTACAGCTCGTATAGCGGCTGCAGCGCTCTCCTTCAATACTGGACCGATTTGTGAAAGTGTAGTCCTCATTAGTCACTTAGACACAAAAACATGGGAAAATAGGGTCCAGGTTGAAAAATACTGAAGTGATCCTTTAAAGTGTAAATTCATCTCAGCAATATTTTGTAGGGAAAAGGGAAAAAAAAAAAAAAGTGTTCTCTTTTTTTACTGATTGGAGGTTAAAGGAAAAGTATAATTATACAGTATTTCTTTTTGAAGTCCGTTTTGAATATGTAACTACACAAATAGTGTTGTTAAATTGATGTATTCAGTTATTATGTTGAGTGATCAGATAGCATTTTATTGCTTTTTGTCAGTTTCCGAAACATATGCACTATAGGATCTTTTAAATTTTAAAAGGACATATTTTTTTATTTGGCTATAATTGAACTGTATTGAATGTGTTTTTAGCCTAATTTGGCATCATATCTGTGAATTTGTCCGTCTTTAGTTTAGTTTAGTTTTTTGCCAAACAGCGACTGTTGAGTTTACCAGCAATTTAATAATGCAAGAAAAGTCATACTGTCTGCTTCCATCTGGGTCACCTTGCCATGGTAAAAAAAAGATAGTTGCATAATGGCATCCCCTTTACCTCATGTCTGAAGTTGGTATTGCTTACAGCCTTTTCAAACAAAAGTCTGATAGAGAGATAACCACAAAATATTTTGTATTGACGTCAGTGGGCGGCAGAGGTTAACTACAGTGCTAAGCTGTAAACTGAAGATGGCTATCATCACAGACACACGACTATGAAGTAATTAATGTTCCCTTGAATTCAATTTAATTCAACATAATTTGTTCATTCCTTGTTGAACAGTTTAAGGCAAGTAACTCTACAAGGAAGAAACCACACAGAATAATATCATTACTAGACATTAAGACTAAACAAATTAAGGATGGTCAAGGTTAAGAACATCCATAATACAACACAGTCGTACTGTTCGCAGGCACTGGTACGAGCCATAAACACTGTAAAATGTCTGTCCCTGCTGTGTTTACTGCTGACAGGATTTATGGAGTCTGGTATAAAACCCAAACTATTTTTGTTTGTTTTACATGTGGGGCTTCTAAAGCCCCTTTTCGTGAAGAAATCACCGCAAAACAAGACTCAAAGTGTGGTGAACTGAAATGACATGAAAAACAGAAACATCATTCACATATTTCCAAAGAAAGAAGGACAAATACAAGAAAATAATTTATTGTAGAAGTAGACCAAACTAAAATTGGCAAAAACTGAACAGGATGTCAGTACTGAAAGAAAATATAAATTTAAATGACAAACAATGACGAAATCATTGTGAACTAGAAACAATTTTAGTTGAATAAACAATTTTAGTTAATATTGCTGTAGCCTAGTTATCTTACAATGAACCTCAGATAAGATGACTGTTGAAGTCTTTAATCTGGTCGGTGCAATAGTCAATACAATCTCTTGACCCAGTTATTGCTTCTAATTTTTTACCATAATTCTTACCATAAGAATTCAAATCACAGGACTAAGAATCCAAAACAATTACCCTGTTGTACCAATGTGTGTCAACGTTAACCACGCGCAAACCTTCTGCATCAAGATATTACGCAAAAGGCTGCCCCTGGCTTCAAAGCGTAAAAATATGACGAGTGATGAGATCACTTACTGCTGTTCCCAGAATCCTCAAAGACTGTTCTAACCATGTGGATGGAAAAAAATCCCCGCTGCATATTAAAATTATTTTTTAGATGTTTCCCTGGTTGCACTTCATTTTCCTGGTCCAAACAAAGATGGTAGCCGCAAATGACATATGTCCATGCTTAAAGGCCTAGTGTGTAAGATTTAGTGTCATCTAGCGGTGAGGTTGCAGATTGCAACCAACTGAAGCGTGTAGAAGAACCTATGTTGACCTTCAGGTAAAACGCCCAGGCCCTGGGGCTTAGAGGGAGCGTCCGGAGGTTGCACTATACACGGGCTCGCAGCAGGCACTGCGGAGAGGTAGAGCGAAATGCCTCTAATCGCGCCGTTTAGGATGAAAGGGCCCGCAAACGTTACCTCCCGGAGGAGCATGCTGCAGGTTGGAAGGGCACCCTCGAGGGCACTGCATCACGTATTTCTCTACTGGAAGGACACCCTAGAGGGCACTTCATCACTCTTTCTCCATTTAAGGGAACCCTCTGCCCCCCTCCCTGAGTCCATCAGGTTCAATGAACCCTAATGTATGTACACTGGTGTTTTCCACACATGCTAGGGTTGTAAAACCCTGGAGACGTCTTTAACATATTTCAATGATAGATATATGGGTAATCCTCAGGGTGGAGTCCTACATGCCCGGTAGGATTTAAGGAAACGTAAACCCCGCAGGCGTGAAGCGGAGGGTCACTAAAAGCTTCAGAAAGCTCCTGTAGGCATGTGTGTGGGTGAAAGGTCGGGGGGGAAGATACCAACAGGGCTTAATGTTATTTACTTTCTCCTTCAAGTGGCCATTGTGTTCGCTTGCACCCATCACATGACACCTGGTCACAGTCTCCTCATCAGAGTTGTCCTCAGCCCTCCACTTCCACCATCACAAAGACACACACACACACACACATAATCATGCACTCAGACTCACACAATGGCCCGCTTGTTATCCCCACCGAGTGTACAGGAAGCCTCCCCTCCTGAGTTGAGTTGACTGAAGAGGGCCCAAATCATGATGTTGGCATGGTCCATCATGTGCCCCTTGCTGACCTCCAAATCCTCATCAATACAGGCCATTGAAACAGCGCTAATTTCCTCTAATTAACTGACAACATCACCTCTCATCCCGCTGCTATTATCTATGTAGTCAACATTGACAGTCAACACTGAAACAGAGAATACGGTCATACTCAATCAGTCACTTCTGCAGCGCTTATTTGTGTAAAATTCTGTATTATTAGTGATTAATATGTAGTTAACCGAAACAGTTGTTGCCATAACAAGACAATAGCTGTCGCTATGTTTTTCACAGAGCTTGTAATCAGTAACGTACTATAAAAACGCATGATGATACTGTTGACCTGGCGCTCACTTTTGACATTTCCAGATATTGTTTTTTTATACTTAATTTCTAATTCTATTTGGAGTAAACTTGTCACGGTCTCCAGGTTTTATAGAGTTCAGATGCATGTTTGTACAACATGAGGAAATGAAGTGAACTGAAGTTGAGTATTCGACAGTGGAGACACTGAGTCTGACAGTTTGATGACATTTTACTTTTGTTGTTTCAGAAAAGCCGCGCCTTTTTGAAGTTAGTTCTGCTGATGACACGCTCATATATTGTTTAACAAGATCATCTCTTACAGTTGACACATTAATGTGTGTAATTAATGTCGCACTACAAACATTCTTTGGCTCATGAGGACCACAGAAAAACCCTGTGTGAAGTAGGCATTTGAAATATGACAAAGGACACATTTTAAGCCTGCTGCTCCTCCTCTTCCGTCCCTGATGATGGTGATGATGGTACACGCTGTTTTTCGGAGTCCTCCAGCGGAGGAAAGAGAAATATGAAGCAGATGTCCAGCTGGGTTTGCGAGCACAGCCAGAACCCCAGCACAGCGTCCATGTTGAGAAGCCGGAACATAAATTCTGAC
Source organism: Sebastes umbrosus (assembly GCF_015220745.1). Lineage (NCBI taxonomy): Eukaryota > Metazoa > Chordata > Actinopteri > Perciformes > Sebastidae > Sebastes > Sebastes umbrosus. Next base: position 26,042,530 of record NC_051277.1, read on the forward strand.
GGGATGTTGAATACTGGCAGCCAAGGTTAAAGATTTCGTGACAGTTTCTTTTTTACTGGCGTTGTCCCATCAGGTTGCTTTGAGAATTGACCTGACCGGAAGCTTCACATTTCACAAGCTCAGAGCCTGAACCCCCCCGGTGTTAAAAATCTGTTTGTGCAAATATGTTGTTCTTGCCTGGTGGTGCCTCATTCTAAAAGATGGACCTGGACCTCCATCCTCCAAGAGATTTAGCCTCTCTATCAATTTTACTCAATCCAAAGGAGCTTATTGGGATGGGAAACATATGTTTACATTACCAAGCAACTGTGAACTCTCTCTAGGTTCCATGGTGGAGAGGAAGTCGTGTTGCTCAACCTCTTATCTGTTTAGCGATGCCGGGAAGCTGCTTGACATCCTCCTGGATCCATCTTCGTAAAGCCTCCTGAGGCAAATTTGTGATTTGTGATTTTGGGCTATACAAATAAAATTGACATGACTTGACTTGACTTCCTCCTCTCCTTTCCTTCCTTTAACCTTTTGCAACTTCCGTAATAATTTATTGGGAGTAACAACAGGCAACAGAAACATACAAATAGAGCACAAATGTAAATGAATGTCCCTTCATATTTCGGTATTTTTCCCCCAAAGCCCCCTCCCACCCAACTCTCACCCTTTGCCAATGCAAAAAGGATAAAGACAAAAAAAAACAAAGTTTAATTAAATTTGAAAAAAGAAGAAAATAAGATGAAAAATTAAATAAAAAATAAAGTACACATTGACAGTAATGATAATTATTGGATGAATCCCAAACTACAGATAGAATAGGCTGATAAACTTTACCATGTACAAATGGATAATTTAACTGTTAGTGGTCATTTCAGTTTACATAAATCAAACTTTTATGATGTCATACAATTTAGCTGATGGGGAGAAATACATTTCATATGCCATAAGTCTATTAGTCTGCCCAAGTACACTACGTCCAAATGAAATTAAAACATATACTGCAAAAAATACAAAACACAAGTGGTCTTAATCATACGGAAGCATGGTCAGTCGGTCAAAATCGGTCAGCCCTTCCTCTAACCTAATTGTTTGTAGTATAAAAGAATCAGTCACTGTGAAAGGTCTTTGCCGTACATGTACCACGTATACTTATTTGACCGATAAGATAACTGGCAGCTTTGTGTACCCAATTACGCCGTCTGCCAGCCAGTAATAGGACACATGAGGTGGACGGTGAGCCCCACAGTTGCATAAATGACCCAGAGAAATGACCCATGCGTACACAAACACACTGCAAACACACTAGAAGCCTCAGTACACAAACAGCACTTACATGAGGGGGTCAGTGGTGGCCACACACACACATTTACACGCACTATGGCGACCTTTCAACTGGAGGACGGACGACTTGAATGCATCTTTGTGTGCAAGAATCTGCTGAAAATGTCCTTGAGCAAGACATCTGTCGTCCACTAGCCGATGTGTGCGTCTTTGATAACCGAGCCCATGCTCTGACCTTCCTACAGAGGGGGCATACATAGGTAGGTCAAAAAAATAAAAATAAAACAGTGTTTCCCACACACAAGCTGCTTAAAAGGAAATTCCAATATTATATATTATATATATATAATTACTTCATTTCACTTTGTAATATAATTTAAGCTATGCACATACTTAATGGCTTCGGGCGGGATGTGAAAATAGTGTACTATTGGGGTGGTTTCCACCAACATTAAGTTAGAATATATTCCAATAAATTGACCTTTCATCGTTTCTGAGGAGATGATTGAGTTTGACAGGACTCTGTGTTGAATAGGCTCAGTTTGGCATGCAATGACTGATATAGGACCAGAGTCAAAACCAAAATCATATGGAAGTTTATGACAAGTTGTAAGTTGAAACTCTTTTCCCCTATTCCAATTCTTATCCTGTCAACGCTTTGTAATAAAAGACCTGTAAACGCTTACATCTGCTCACGAGAGTGAAAACTTTTAACATTGTCTAGAGACTTTTATTGTTTTTCATGACTTCAATTATACATTTTATTGTATCCGAGGTTTCGAGTTTTCCCAAAACAGAAGACCAGAGGCGATAGGATTATTTGGGTTTGCGGTGGAGATGGTTTTGCTAAATGGGTGTTACTGTAAAGGAGAGACTAATAAAGATTACGGAGTCTTTATTTCTTCAACTTCCTTAACTTTGTCTTCACTATCAACAATCTCCACTGGCGTGAGAAACTTTTAGGAGAAAACACAATCAGCCAATCCCCAAGCTGTGTCTCCGTGGCTCGGTCAACTACGGTGTAGCCTACGGCGTAGCTTTGGAGCCTATATGCACATATAGCCACTGTAGGTACGGCGTGACCCATTAATGCAGAAATACTAACGTGTCATCATGCAAACATTGCACTCTCCACCTCCGTTGTGGAGATTAAGGAAACACAACCCTGGTGATGCACATTGGGGAAAGCTGCAAAATCCTCCTAAATCTCTCCAAACCACTTAAAACACTTAAGAGTCCAGACGAAAGCAAACACTGAGAGTCGCTCCCTGGATTTGCTATTGCAGCAGTTACTGAAGATTTGGAACCAAATCAATTAGAAGAGGAAAGAAGAAGAACTGCACCATCCCAGAAATTAACAAACATAAAAGACAGAGGTAATGCTGCATTCAGATGGAATCAGACATACGGCAGACGGCAGGCGGACAACACGACACGGGAAAAACACACAAATAGTCAGATGGAATGAAGATGAAAAAGGCATGATTATATGTTGCTATGGTGATGTCGTATTGTTTGCAAATAATTATTATTTTATTTTCTGTTATTTTTCTAGTAATGCATGTAGCTATAAAATGCATTTTTTTTTCTTAATATTCAATTGCATACTTTAAAAACATTCTCCTTGTGTGAGGGAGCTACGTAATACCCGGTTGTAAACTCTGTCACGGATGACGGAAAAAAAGTTAAACTATCTTAACTTTGGACGGCAATGTCGTCTACCGTTGCCAGTATTTTCTGACAGCCTCACCTAATTTTAACTGTCCTGCTCTCATCCACTAATATGATATCCGGTTTACCACCGTCTGCATGATTCCACGTGAATGTGATTCATCTGTCCATACAGTAAGCAATAGCAAAAAACACCCAGTTATGTACTAACTGTTTATCTCTGTTGAAGTGGAGTCATGCTACATACGTTTGAAACAATATGTAAGTAATGTTTGTTAATGCTGCAGATTGTCACGACCTGGTTCTCAGGCTGTGACAAAAGAAGGGAAACCGCACGGCTGTACTGGGAAGGTCAGATAGTCATATAAATTACAACAATATACATTAACTACTGTATATGTATGAAACAGTCATTAGGTCAGTAGTGTTAGTTAGTGAATGTGTGAAAGTGTAGTCTTGTATGGTATAAGATAAAGATTAGTGTAACTAAATCAAACCAAACAAAAGAAAACAACTGCGAAAGGGAGAGCCAACAATGGAGCGAGAGAGGGAAGAAATGGGGACAGCTGATATATGAATGCTTCCTGGATGGACTGGCCAGATGCACCCACTGGCCAGATGAACCCAGTTGCACTAATACGATCTCCGCCTAGCAGGAAGGAGACACAAAGCACACGCAGCAGCCCCAGGGAAAGACACAAACCTACAGGCCATGGAGGAGGAGAGAAGCTTTTGATGTAAAAATGTAGGTTTGTTTGGAAAGTTTCAGGAAGGCCAATGCTGAATGCTTGCTGGAGTTTCCCAAATCTCTACAACCGTGTGCAAAGTATTATGACCCAGGTTGAAAAAAAAATACAGATACACAGTTATGGCTCATAATATCAGTGTTTGGGATGTATACTGTAGGTCAATTGGGTAAAGTAAATCATTTATTTTCAGCAGGGTTTGATTATAAAAAACAGATTGAACATGAAAACCCTGAAAAAACAGAGTGAATGGGTTTGACAGAAAAAGCCCAACTGGCAAACGCAGAGTGTCGTTCTGCCTCATCACGTTATTTCCTCAGAAAACCGAGTGAAGACAGACAGAAGTGAGAGGGAGACCAGCTGCAGGCTGCAGGCTGCAGTACATAATAGATCCAAACCAGTGAACTCATGATGCAGGTTTCTTGGTTACGCTGGAAGCAGAATAGCAATATGGAAAGCACATGAGGACGTTTTGTCAGCTGTGGATCACCATGAAATCTTTGGTCAAGGGAAATACAGCAGACACTAAAACAGACAGAAATGCTTACAGCACCTGCACCATGGCGTGCTGGATGACATGGCAACGTCTGTTTTTCTGTTTCACTTTGCAGTCTTATCCATTTCCAATCTGTCAGTCTGTCTTTCTTTCTCCATCTATCTCTGTCTTGCCGTTTCAGATTCTTACTCCCTCTTTGTCAGCAACCGTTGACCTTTGTCTTTTAGGGTAAGTGCTGAAGAATGAACAGATTAACCGACGGACAATGATATCTTTGTGTCGACCGAAAGAATACACAGCATATACGAGATGACTGAAAACTATTAAAATGTGTATATGCAACACCAAATTTATAGCAAGCTGAATGTACTGTATGGAAAAAATAAATCATTTCATTTTAGTGTTTCCTAACTAAACAACAAAACACCTTCCAGCCCTTGAATTTATCTCCCTCCGTCTTGCAGCTGTCTCTGTGTATCAGCAGTTTCCTGCACAGGGGAATAGAGGAAGTACCCACCCATCCTGACTCTGACACTATCTGTCTTTGACTTTCATATTGTTGCTAAACAGGAAAAAAAAGAAAAAACCTTCACCCTGACGCTAACATTGTGCTGCTTGCAAACGTCACTCAGCTAATAATAAACCGGATGTGTGCAGCAGGTCTCCCAGTTGTTGATGTCAGCCGGGAGTCATTGTTCCTAATCCCAGGGGGGAACCGGGCAGGGCGGCTGGGAATTGGTACAGTGCGAAGGGGGATAAGAAGTGTGTGTGTTTGTGTGTCTGGCGTTCATATGCTGGAAGGATAAGGGTCTTTGGGGTTATCAGGGGAAAACCTGTCAAACATCACCTCCCCAAAAAAGAAAAATCTTTTGCCCCCTACAACATCCATCAAACCTGAAAAGGTTTAACTGAGTGTGGGAAGTGTGATGCTATACTGCGTGTGTGTCTTGGTATCCTCACGGTTCCACTACTTTCATACTTCCATGTACAAAGAGGCCCTCTTGATATGTTGGTAACAACAGGGGCCCCTCGTTGGTATGACCTAAATATGCTCTACATTATGCTTTACGCTGCAGGAGGAAGAGGGTATATTTAGATATGTCTATGTAGGGATTGTTTACCACAACTATATGTGAACTGCACGCTTCAGAATATTTGACGAGACTGTCTTTGACATGTTGTTCTCTTTGGTGGTCTTTGTGACCACTCCCATTGGGAGTGAAAGTCACAATGGGTTTTCTTTTTTTCAGCACCGTCTTTCATAAATAATATCAGCAAAACTGACACATTCCAGCAGATACACACACACACACACACACACACACACACACACACACAGCTATATATTAAAGGTGCAACATGTACGATCTGGCCTCAATTTTAGTTTAAAACATTGAAACAGGACTTGATCAAAACCGAATATATGGCTGGACCGTGTATGGCCAGTCTGTGAATTTATGGCTAAATTGTTATACAAATAGTCAGTGGTCATATCTATAATGTTAATCCAGCGGTACAGGTCCATCAGGTCCGGCGAGGACACTAGGGGACGCGTTGCTCCACTCAACTGTCTGTTCAAGCGGTGACGTACCCTATCGTGGAATGCATGTGATTGGTCCCTGGTTTTCTGCCGGCCATTTCAAACAAGAAACAACCTGCTTGTTATCTTTCTGTTATTCCGTCTAAACAATCCACCAAAATCTAGTTCTGAAACATTTTAAGCGCGAAATAGGCGATGCCACTGCTGAATCTCGTTTCATTTTAGAACTAAATCGCCTAGTTTGACAGCTTGGTCCAAGTTTCGGACGCAGCTCATTTGCCTAAAGGATTGTTCACTGCCGTTTAATTTTGAAAGAGCAACGGCCAATGAGGAAACTCCAACACTTACATTATCAAAAGAGTGTGAAGAAGTAACAGTTTTGACGTTATGCCAAACACGTCAATGTATTGTGCTGCAGAGATATCTACTGCCAACCAGCAAGGTGTGGCCCGTATACATTCTTGTAATACCACTTGTTCCTCGAGAGGCGATAGTGAGTCACTGTAGCGCTAGTCTGCCCCAAAGCATGGTCAATAATACATCCATGGTCCGTGTGCATTTCGATAGTTTGTTTATTGGATTAAATCCAAAGTGGCACAAACGAGAAAACGACTCTCACCCTTGCCTCGTCCTCGCTGTGGTGGTCTCCTGGCCGCGGGGAGTATGAGATAAAGGTGCGGGTCATTTTCTTGTTTCTGCCACTTTGGATTTAATCCAATAAACAAAACGTGTTTTCCATTAAAGCACCTCTAATGTATTGCAGACCGAGCCACAGGACAGATCGCTACCTTATGTCGCTTTCTTACATACCAACTGGAGGATAATCTCCAACATCATTCACTTATCCTAAATTGTAGTTTTCTGGAAGCACCTCATCATTCAAGTGCAATGTAAGTATAACATATTCATTACAAACTGTTTAGATCATATCATTAGGAAAAAATTCATCTTAATAATTCTTAATATTACATGCACTGGACACTGGGAAAAAAACAACCCTGAACCCACACTGAATTGGGTGCTTCCATGTGTACACCAAAGGATAAAATGTCAACAGTCCCTTGTTGGCACCGACCCAAGCAGTTCTCACATATCCTAAACTCCATGCAAAGGTTTCCTCTGCAATGCTCCCCATTGTTTTCTGCCTGCTGCCATTATACTCTCGAATAGCAGGCAGGAAAACTGGAAAAATGATTAGAGTGTTAACAGTGTTTTCTTAGGAAGGTTTATGATATCTCAACTCATCCTCTAATCCTGTTGGTCCTTTGCCTTTATTTTCAGCTTTATTTTTTACGTCCAAAGATCAACTGCAAATCCAGCAATGGAATGACAGGTCCACCCATCTCTCCGTTTATTCATTTTCTGTAGGGGCTTAGGGCTGGACCCCATCCCAGAATGGTTGTTACATATTGTAATACTTGTTCTATGATGACAGGAGAGCTCTGTGTCTCTGTGCGATCACCCACAACACTGAAACAATATAGTGTTAAGCTATGGGTGAGATGTCACTCTCCACCTAACCCAGCTGCAAAGCAGATGAAGGGAAGTCAATAATCCTGCAAGACAGAAGACTAACTAATGTCATCTGCTTGGTTTCACACCAAACGTGCATAGTCATGACCGGGGCTTGCCCATCTGGGCAACTGGCACGTTAGGCATGTTAGGTGCCTTATTTACACGGGAGAAGTTGGCCTTCAGGGCTTTCTGTCAGAAATCCCTGAAAGCCAACTTCTCCCGTGTGCAGACTGCGTCGCCCAACGGCTGCTAACAGCTAACAGCTAATCTTAACTCGTTCTCCTTCTGCCGATTTCAACACAGATTTGTGGCTCACAATGTAGCTTCACGCTGTGGGTGCATTCGTAAATAGTCACTCTGAGCGCCAGAGCGCACTCTGTCACAAACAGGACCGTACGTAAATTCAGAGCGCTGTTAGAATGTACCGTTACCGTTCAGTTATTCAGAGCACCTCAATCTCAGAGCAGCGGAGTGTACTCTGGGCACTGGAACAAAAGCATTAATGCCGATCTCCCGATCACAGTTTTTTTACTGAATATCAGGGCATTCCTTATAAAGATCACATTTATTTTTCACTCGCCCGATCACAGAGTTTACTTGCCCCTGGCAAGCTGGCAAGCATTAATGTCGAGCCCTGAAGACAGATCCCTCTTTAGTAGAAAGGGAGCACACAGAAAATTGAGTGACTCCTCTTTCCTTTTGGCATTTTCAAAGTGAAATCATGTGGCACATTCACCATTGGAAGTCTACACCACTGTATCAATGATCCCACATGCACCAACCTGTTTCTCTCAGGATTTAATAATTTGAGAGGCTTTTCTCCACTGGGTACCAAGCCCATCATGTCATGGTAGTGGGAAAATGCTTCCCAATATTGGGTGACTGATGAGTCCATGTGTACCATAGCAGTTTTAGACCATGGTTGAGGAGAGGAAAGGAGCACGTACAGTATAGTTTCGACACATCAGCCCACATGCTGCTCAGGACTGGAATTTAGACCACCCTGAGAAAATGGGCCGACAGAGGCTTTCAACTAGCTTTTAACCAGTGATGGTTGAATGGTTTGTTGATAAGCAACCACGGTCCAGTTGTTTGTATCTCATCCATGGCTTGGAAGGTCTACAGGATTAACAGTGCTCATTTCCAGTAGCCTGAATGTGGCAATGGTACTGTGGAGTCCAAACTCCACCTTTTTGACCTCATGACGCAAATCCCCTTCCAATTCCGTCAAACCAAAACACGAGTGGTTTTCCTCCCCAGACATGATCCTTCTGCCAGGACTTTATAGGCATTGAAAACCTGGCATAGTCCTGCTGTATCCCCAAACCTTTTCTTCAACTCAACTGTGAAGATGATAATGATTATGTAGTCTATGCCATAGCAAAAGAGATGCATTTCCTAGCATTGAAGAGATCATGTTTATGTGTCTTGTCCACACATTTTGAAAAGGTGCGGGGGGTAAGGATATAGCTGTAACATTTGTAATAACATCGTATTTATAGGCTACTGGCTGTCAAAGGGAGTTTCCAATGTCTGGAACATGGAAGTAAGTACCTTTCCAGATCTATGATCGTAATAAAATCACACCAGTTGGACCAGTTTCAACATTTCTCGCAGCTAAAAGCGTGCAAAATAGTCTATGCACAATTTGTACATTTCGTGAGAACGGATCCAGGAGAGTTTTCATGCCTCGGTTTTATTGGCCACTTGAAAGGAACCAGGATATGGGGCATTGTGGTGGCCTCGTGGTTAAGACATGAACCGTATACTGCGATCGCAATGTCCCTGGTTTGATTCACAGCCAGGGACTTTGGTTGTTGTTGCCCCTCTTTTTTACTGTCTAACGCACATTTAATGACCTGATAACAGTCGAATCGTGTGACCTTAGAATAAGGGTAAAAAGAAAATACACAGTACACAGACCTGTGTTCCCATCCTTCAGAAGAAATACAGAAATAACATATTTTTGTAATAACTCTTAGGAGGGGGCATCCACTTCCTCTTGAGACATCACAAGTGCCTCCCTACTGTAACTTGGGGGAGATACTCAACGTTTTATATGATATATGAGTATATAGTCCAGCCACAGCATTCTTTCCATTGAAGGAAAGATGTTCCAACATTAGGGAGGGCAGTGCATCAATCATTATTAGAGCGGAACATTATCTTCACAGCCATGCGGTATGAAATGTCCAGAGGGATCAGAAGTAACGATGCCACACCTCACAGCAGATCAACGATTGAGGAAACCCTTGGAAAAATACCCATTGTTGCGAAGATTGGCCAGGGCAGGAAGCTATCAGTGCACAATGTCGTCATTGTCGGGGGATTGATTTGATGGTGGCGCCGAGCCCAAACAGGAACTTGGCCAGGCTGTTGTCATGATTGTAAACCATCCAAGAAACTGTGGATGAGGTGTTCAAGGTTGACGCAGCCCTTTCACTAAGACGGAATGGGTTCATCTTGATTTGCTGAGCACATTCTTTTCCGAAATTTCAGGCCCTGTCCAAACGTATACAGATATTTTTAAAAACAGATTTTTTCGTCTACATTTTGGCCTCTCGTCCACACGCAAACTTTTGGGCCACAAAAACAGATATTTTTGAAAATGCCTTCTAAGGTGCAGATTTTTAAAATCTCTGGTTACTTTGTATCTGTGCGGACGTGTAAAACAGAGCATTTGGGAAACGATGACGTCCTCTCAGCATTTCGCGCATGCCCATTGTTGCTTTGTGCAATGAGCATGCGCCAGAAACAACAACAAAGATGACGGACTACCGTCTTTTTTACGTTTTGTTAGCACTGCTCTAACTACTTAGTAACGTTACTTTATATTTTAAAAATGTTACAGTCACAGGAGGCCAAAGCAGGGAACACATTCGAATGGTGATTGAATGTGCTTGTGCGATTGAAGGCGAGGTTTGGAGTACTCAGAAGGGCTATGGACATAAACCTGAATGACCTCCTCTTTATTTATCATGTAAAGAGACAGTTGATGACAGCAGAGTGTTGACAGTCATGCAGTTCGACCAGGAATCCCAGCCCCCCCACCTACAATGACTGTTATTCAACTGACTGTAATGAAGCCTAAGGAAAGGGAGTGAGAAGGGTGGTAACAAAATTACTTGACCCTTAACTTGTGATCTCACTTATGGTGACATGTAAATATTACGGCGAGCATTTGGAGTCGTTTTTGTGTTCGAGTGTGGACGGAGATATTTTGTAAAACGAAGGTTGTGTGGACAGATTTTTTTGTTTTAAACGGAGGGGAAAATATCTATTTTTTTAAATACCTGTGTAGACAGGAACTAAGCGCTCAAATATGCGAGGGTGAGTTTAAGGACACTGTGTGAGCTGCATATTTGGAGCGGTCATGTTCGGCTTTGAGAATGACGCACAGAATCACACTCAAACATAAACCTGGTACACACATCACTGGCTTCAAGGATTTGGTCCAACGGGACATCGGATGCACGGTGAGAGCATCCAGACAGCTGCAAGGATGGAACATTGTACTGTATGTGTTTGTGTATGTGTGTGTGTGTGTGTGTGTGTGTATGTGAGTCACAGGACAGATCAAGCAGATTTTTTTAATTTAGGAATCTTTTTGTTGAATTTCAACATAACAACAAATGCATTTACTCGTCACAGCACAAATCACAACAAACAACATCACAGTCCGACAAAATACACTAAGCCCGATGTACAAACTGATGTACATACACGTACAAGAACAAAGTAATAACACACACAAAAAAGACTCTTTGAGGGTGGTGATGGAGGGTCATGGAACCTTTACCTAATGTTTGGACACAAGATTTTGTTCAAAGTAGGAAAAAGAAAAAGCATCCAAACTTTAAAAAAATGTCTTCACGTTTTTTTCGCTCTTTATACTTCGTGGTTCACAATTACGTGGATTGCACATAAATTCATTTCGTGGGATATACATGTTTATGAATTACAGTGCATTTATTTTTCATATAGCTACGAATGCTGTATGAGAACAGCCTGACCTGTAAGTGCAACTGTTCCAGGAGATACTCCAAATAATACAATTCCTGGGTCTGGTTGGGACTTCTTACTAGGTTACAGATATTAGAACATGTTTCGAAGATGGCCAACCAGAATGGTACAAGATTTGGGCAGCTCCAAAACACATGGTACAGAGTGGTTTCATCCTGATGACAGCTGGAGCAGGTCTTATCTAATCCTGGGAACATCTTTGCCAGTCTGCTTCTGCTTATGTAGTCTATGTATTACCTTAAACTGTGATAAACCATGTCTAATGCATACGGATGTAGAATGAACTCTTGAAACTGCAGACTGTCATACTCCATCAGAAATGTCAGTCCCAAAGTCTTTAGCCCACTGCTCTCTGAGGTGATTCAAAGGCGGGGAGAACATTTCTTGGGTTGAACTGTATAGTTTGGATATCAGGCCTCGCTGCAAAGGGTCCCAGTCTAGAAATTCCTCTATCCAACCTTGTATTGGTGGAGATGGGAAGGGAACAAAAAGCTTCTTAACAAAAATCACATGCCTGGAGATATTTGAAGAAATGGGTGTGAAGAATGTCATACTGTTTTGTCATTTTTCAAAAGGGATGGAATTATTGTCTAGATAGAGATCTCTTACACATCTTAATCCCTTCCTGGACCACAACTGGAAGGTGGAGTCTCGGAGAGATGGAGGGAATAAGGCATTGGCTGTAATAGTAGAGGCGGCGCCTGTTTATACTTGTAGTGAGACCTTAACTAAGACCATATTTTCAATGTGTTATTCACAATGAGGTTGGTCTGGTTTTGTCAGGTTCTTGCCGAGAGGTGATGGTGCGCAGAGCATAGATGCTAAAGACAGCCTTCTCCATCTCAACGCATACTGGTTTATTACTGTAGTGAAATTGGGATACCCAATAAACCATCTTGTGAATATTGGAAGGCCAATAGTAGTGTAAAAAAGTCTGGCAATGCCAAGCCCCCATCTGCCTTCTCCAGATATAATACCCTAATCCTTGAGTTGGATTCAGTCCAGATAAAAGATTAAATGTATTTGTCAAGTTCTTTAAAAAAAGATGTTGTGATAAAAGCAGGTATTGTTTGAAAGGATAAGAAAAACTGTGTTCAGACTTTACAAAATGTTCCTCTTCATTAAGCTTTTGCTTTTTCTTGTATAGTCTTTTGTTGTGAAACTCAATTACTGGCAAAGTAGGACATTTAATTATCTTCTGTGTCTCGGTGTGTGTGTGTGTACTTGTACAGCTATCTTTGTGAGGACCAATTTGAGTTTTAGACCTTCGGAGTGAGGACATTTTTGGAAAGTGAGGACATTTGGGCCGATCCTCACCTACAGAGAGACCTCCAAAGGCTTGTTTCAGGGTTCAGACATGGTTTTAAGGTTCAGGTTAGAATTAGGTTTAGGTTAGAGTAAGAGTAAGGGTTTGGGTTAGGCATTTAGTTGTGATGGTTAAGGTTAGGGTAAGGGGCTAGGGAAGGCATTATGTCAATGAGTGTCCTCACAAAGAAACTAGACTTCTGCACCTCATCATGGCTCTGTTTTCAGGCTTTAGAAAATCTAGCCCGTGACGGGAGACTTTGACCAATCACAGGTCATTTCAGAGAGAGAGCGTTCCTATTGGCTGTGCTCCGGTCATGTGATGAAGTTCCTTCATCAGATTTCACAATGGCGGCGGTGTCACAAACTTTCTCATTTTACAGACAAACCGTGCACTACAAGATGATTCTGAAAACATTTGAGGCAAGGAATAGGCATTAACGTAACATTATATTGATTCATATTTGATCAGCGCTGCCTAGTTTGACCGTTTGGTCGGAGTTCACGAGTGATTGACAGCCAGCTCTCATAGACGGCAGCTGGACAGCGGTCCTCAGATCAGGTCTTACTGCTTGACACCAGAAGACACAGAGGCACATGATTTTTTTCAGGTTACCTGTTTCATGTACTACTGTTAGGATATAGCGAACGTTTTATAACTTTTTTTAATCATATTTGCTCCAATCTCCCCTACTTTAGCTTTAAAGCACTTGCTAGGATGAATTTTTGAGTTTGACCCGACCCAAGCGTCTCTTCATATATGCTACCATCATGCACAGATTAAAACAAACATCCTCTCAAAGACAATTACAATGCTGTTACCACCTAACCAAGTTATTAGTTTCAGACATAGATTTACAGTCAACAGACACATTTCCTTACACTTGTCTTCAGAGTCAGTGGGAAACAATCACTGCTCGGGCCGCTCAACCTCAGCTGATTCATGTCAAAGGTTATATTTAAACCTTGAGTGCTTGATTTAGCATGAATCATTGCCATTACATCAGCAGACCCAAATGCGGCGTGTCTGTGATTTTTTTAATTTTCTCCCACAATCCATATCATTAGGCCTTTTAAAGGACTTCAGAATCCGGTCTGCCGAGATTCGTTCATAAAAACGTATTCATGTAGTGTTTTTTGAAAGATTCAAGACAAAAGACAAACAGTCCTGCTTGTATCTTGATGTCTTTCAACCTTCTCCAGCGGGTTTCAAAGGATTTTTAAGCCTCTTAAAAGTTCAGGGAACTTTTTTTAACGCATGGATGAGCATGTAATCCTTTATATGAAGAGAAAACATGAAAATGAGCAAAACTGAGTTACAGTTTTTTCACATGATCGTGGTCATATATCATTACCAGACAAAAAGACAAAGCCTAATGTGATTTGAGAAGGCGCCATGTGACTGATGTACAGGGCTCTTTTTTTTCGTCATGTGTTATTTTTGTTTGACCATACTGTAAATGAATCCTTATGTTTAGACACTGAGACACCCAGTTGTTAGAAGCTAATGTTGCGTGACTGTATATGGTGCAAACCCACAGATATTTACTTTCAAATTCTTTTCAAGACCCCAAATTGCGCAAAGATGCCTCAGGAATATCTCAGGATGAAGTTGCGGAAAGATTATTTATAAAATCATGCACAAAACAGGAAGTATTTGCATTTGGTGTGATAGTTCTGCTATAGTGATACAGTGTGGGATTTTTCTTTTTAATTTAGAATTCGAGATTAAATGAAAAATGCATTTTTAACCCTTTTAGATCACTTCCCTTGTCATACTGTGCAACTATTAAACAATATATTTTAAAAGAATACATTAAATCAATTTCTTCTTATTTTTATATCAAAGTCCAATCATTGTTTCTTCCTGTAAAACAAATATGACGTGTGCTTACGTAAGCTAGTGCCGACCAATTTCAACCAATAATATCATGACATCCATTCATCAATCAATTTGTACATCAGAGAATAAATAACTCTAATGGGTAAATCACAGAGGAACAAATGAACTGACAGAAACGTTACGGTAATTTGAACTTTCCAAGAAAAGTTACAACAAACACTGAGGGCATTGAGGGAGAGGGAATGTTAGAAACAGAGACTCTTTATAAGGTCGAGGACAACATCTGTACGCCCCAGGATGGTGCAGAGAGAAGCACCCTGTCCTGGAAATGTTTATCAGCCTTCTCCCACTGGGCATGAGCCTGGAGATGGAGCCCTGCATCGCTCTTTAGCTCAACTCAAAGACATAAAGTGGGATCATCTCTCAGGCTTTCTCTCTCTCTCTCTCTCTGTCAGCCTTTGTTTCTTTAACTCTCACACATTTTGAGGTGAGAAAATGAATCTTGTTCATATTCAGAAGATATAACATATCAGGAAAATCCGTACATACTGTCCCCGACCAATTTGGTGCCCGAGGCAAGATTTTAGCTGGTGGCCCTTGCACCGCAGCCCACCAATCATTGTGTTCATACACTAAAACAGAAGCTTTATGTCTTTGAGATTAAAGGGGAACTACGCCCATTTTCAAAATTCATACATGTTATTCCTATGATCTAAGACAGTCCAAAAATATTAGTAAACATGGACAACTCTCTCTCAAATCCAAAAACTAGAGTGCTAAAACTCAAACTTGTGATGTCATAGGGTATAAAGTGTGGAGATGCTCCCATAGACGATGAATGGGAGAGATGTTTTGGATGACACTGAGAGCACCCAGGGGAATAATCTGAATATATGGGAACATTTTCTGTTTCACAACTGACAACACTACAATAGAATAAGGCTAATTTGGGTATAAAAAAAATAAAACAAACATTCAGTGTCCACAAAATCAGTCTCTCATTCATTGTCTATGGAGCAGCTCCAGACTTTATAGCCTATGACATCACAAGTTTGAGACTTACTTCTCTGGTTTCTGGCTTTGAGAGGGAGTAGCTCATATTCACTTATATTGATTGAACTTTCCTAGGCTACGGAAATAAGATATTGGAATTCTTAATTCGGGTGATGTTCACCTTTAAGTTATCACACATAAAAGAAATAATTTTCTCAAAATGATGTAGGTTATTCCCCAATTACACAAACTCGATTTATTAGCTATTAGGGTGATTGGGGTGATGCTACGTAGTTATGTTTTTGTGTGCTTTCTTTTATAATATTTCGAAATGATAGTATTAAAATACCATCAGTAAAATAGTAAATGTAAAGCTGCATTCACACCAAACACAAAGTGAATTTTCGCACTAGACGTGCCAGAAAGGAAAAGAGGTTTACCTCCACGTAAATACCAACAACGTTTCATCTCATGGCCAAAATAACCACCATTACTGCTTTGTACATGTTGTGGTAGTCCCGTCGGAAAACCAAATCTGTCGTGTCTGGGTTCATAACATCATCCGGCGACACTCAGGTCAATTTCACTGAGCTGTATTCACCGTATCTAGCAAAACACACATCGCTAAAGCGGTATGAACCCAAAATTAACAGATTGTGCTGTGATTTAATTGCGATAAACAGATCAAAAGGATGCTAAATATAATACATAATGATGCAGATTTAACTGAATTCATGCTTTGTCAGGTCTGTGTCACGATTTGGAGAGCAGAACAAGCAGAGAGGACCCAAACGCAGACAACAGCAGGATGACTGATGCAGTAAAAGATTTAATAAACAAAAGGTTTACAAAACAGAAAATCCACAATGCAGGCAGGTAACTGGCAAAAAAAACAAAACTCTATGCATGACGAAAGACAAACCAACAAAGGAACTGAGGTGGTATAAATAGTGACTGACTAACCGGTAAGATAAGTGAGAACAGGTGAGGTGAATGCAGAACTAATTAGGGACAGGTGAAAGTGATCAGGGTGGGGTAGACAATCTCAAAGGAGGGAAAACACAAAGGCAGGAAGTTAAAGAAAACATGACACATGAGGAGGGAACCTACAAAATAAAACAGGAAGCAAACTACAACCAAAACCCAAGACTATGACAGTCAAACAAACGCTTATTTTCTCTGAATGGAGTTTGGATCAATCAGTGCCAAGCTATGCAGCTGCTCCATCAACACTCAACATAACGTCATCTAGGCATAAATACGGCAGCAACGTTGTTGTTTATACCATCTGTGGTTTATACACATACGTTTATACACAGAGTTTTTCGTCCGGTCTCTGTACAAATATGATGTACTACCGTAGCTCTGGGTGTCCACAGACGGCTACAATATGTTTTTCCTCCATTTCTGATTCAACAATGTCAGGACGTCAGTGACGACAGGAGGAGAATTTCAACGCTGATAGGCTTATGCAACACAGCGTCATGCAAATTTCTCACTCAAGTAGAAATATTTTAACCTTATAATTTAATATAATTATTTAAAATTTAATTTTGTGTTGCGTCGCTCCGCACAACGCAATCTCGCATCTGTTTGTGTCGCTGCATCTGTAATTGAGCCAAGTGAAAAGTGTGCTTCACGCTTGGTGTAAATGCCCCATTATAAATAGTATTAAAAAAACAATTCTACCATCATTTGGGGGCTCCCCTATTGATGGATGGCGCCCCTAACATTCACCTATACTGCCTATGCTGCCTTTGCCTGCACTGGCTCTGTTCCTGTGAAAGAGGATGAAGAGTGTTTACCGTAACTATCCGACTGTGTCTGTCTACCAAGGCCACGTATATACAGAGCAACAGGGACAACCGCACGTCCTCTTCCATCACACACACACACACACACACACACACACACACACTGACACACACAGGTGCAGAGCAATGCAGTGTTGAGTTGGGGGGAACTAATGTGTGTAACCATCTGTATAATGGTTATAATGTCTGTTAATGATTTAATAATGTCAAACTGTGTTAATGACAGTAATGATGCACCAGGAATAGTCAACCTCCCAAAATAGAGCCTGGGATGGGTGTCATTAAACAGACTCCACAGAAAGGCCCTTTGTTTAGTATGTGTGTGTGTGTGTGTGTGTGTGTGCTGGTTTAATGGCAGTGGTGCTGGTGGTGTGAGGGGTGGGAGGTTTTAAGAGCTTGTTCCTGTTTTTGGCATGTCACATGCACCGAGAAATGAAATGTGAGTTGTTTTGACCATCTGAAAATGAACGTGCAGAACATCATGCACACACAATTTCTGCAGTGTTTGTGTGACGATGAGTGTGTTGCAACTTTTCAATACTTTGAACATTGCAGAAAATGGAAGAGTTGCAACAACATCAAAGATGGAAATGACAAACCGGCCATGTACAGCTACAAGTAAATGTAACAGTTGAAGGCCGACGTCATTGTCAGCACCGCCGCTACACAAAATAAGGTGAGGCATCACCATCAATGCCTTCAAATTATTTATTCAATCAAAAGTTGCAACACACTATGACACACTGATCATAGTGGGGAAATTTTTGGTGGTAAGCATCCTTCCTCATTTTCTGCCTTGAGGTAACAAATGAACAAATAAATAAGGAAATACACTTTTCACCCCTGTAGCTCTGTTTCTCACACTTTTTCATCGGCCCGGCTGCACTTATTTGCTAATAAAAGAGTAAATTGTAGTGACACTGACTAAACAACTTTAAGCCAACAAAATCAGGGACCAATTGTTTATTAATATTATAATAAATACAGTTATTTATGACAATAAAAATCTTGATTTTTGTCTTAAAACCATTGTGATGTCTGATGTGTGTTGCGGTTTACGGGGCTAGGGTTAAGGTTTGGGGGGGTTGAACCCTAGCCCTATGGCGGCAGTGGGGGGTCTCCATATCTAAAGAACAGTCCCTTCTTTAAATGACGGATTCATCAACCTGAAATTGTTGTAGGTGATCTCAGTTTTGTCAAATACTTTACTGTTGGATCAGTGCATCAGTAATGTATCCGTCAACATGTTTTAAAAGTAAAACCTCTTTCACTAAGCTAGAACTATATAGTCAGACATGAAAAATGCAATCCCTTGAAACTTAGAGAAAACATATAGTAGCTATAAACTATAAATCATTTTGGTAGATGCCTCAGGGAGGCAGATGTGGAGAGTGTATATTTTGTGATTTAACGTAAGATCCTGCAGGCTGAACTATCCCCATGACAGCAGCGCACTATTGAAGATTTATTGCACGTCAGAGAAGACAACTCCTCTTTCATCTCCACTGTGTAGCCTTCACAGCACTATGTAGACCCTACACGCCATCGGCCCAATAACCAAAATAAGTCTTTAATTGTTTTTTATGTGTTGGAAACTGGTGAAGCGTTGCGCATTTCAAGTTTCAAGCTTCAAGTTTCAAGTTTATTTGTCATATGCATTTAAAAGTACAGTGTACAGTGAAGTGCAATGAAATGCATTTTACCCTGGCTCTCTCTCTCAGCCCTTAAAATCTATAAATAGTACAGTTGATAAATACTACAATAAATAAGACAACACCTGAGAATAAAATTATAAAACAACCTAAAACATCCATAAAACAATCCACAGCTCTGCATTCATTTAGTGCTACTTCTCAGTAGTCTGACCGCCTGTCTGAGGGTGAAAACTGTCTCTGAGGCGAGAGGTCCGAGCTTTAATGCTCTGTAGGTGCTTCCCTGAAGGGAGATAAGAGAAAAGACTATGCTGGATGACTTGTGTCCTGCATGATACAAAGTGCTTTCTTCATGCAGTGAATGGTGAAAATGTCCTGTAACTGTGGTTATGGTGATCCAATAATTTTAGATGCTGTTTTCACGGTCCTCATCAGGAGTTTGTGTTCATATGATGTAATGTTGCCAAACCATACCAGTATGCATCCAGTTAAGATGCTTTCTATTGTGGACCGGTAGAAGTTGATGAGGGTTTTTGTGGACATACCATGTTTCTTTGAACACCTCAGAAAATAAAGTCTCTGTTGTGCCCCTTGTATGACACAACTGATGTGCAGGGACCAGGAGGGGGAGTCAGAAATATGGATGCCTATAGGAACTTGAAGCTGTTTACAATTTCGACAGGAGTGTTATTTATATCAACATTGATTGAAGCGTTGCGCATTTTTAGGTCAAGTAAAGGTTCTTAACAATGCATGTTGGCTGCACTGTTAAGAATTTTCCAGTAAAATAACAGTAAAGAACTGTCAGCAGGGTTGCCTTTATGTTACTGTAAAATTAACATTATTATACTGTTGCTGAAATTTACAGCTTTGTACTGTTAATGAAAATACAGTTTGAACTGGTTGTTTTTTATTAATTTCACAGTATTTACAGTTAATTTGCTGTTTAAGGATACATTATATAGCTGTTTTCCCACCTTTCTTTCACATTATCTTATTGATTTGTTTTTATGCACTATTTAGGTTGTATTTTTTTACATACATTTTAATAAACATTATTTTTTGCCTAGATGAATAGTCTTAGCAGGTTAAAGACATAGGAATAGTCACACTAAATACAATTAAAAGCACTTGTTATCAAAAAAGGCTATAATAGACTTGTTGACACTTTTCCCAAAAATGTCTGTCTCTAGCTGGCTACAAGCACAGAATGCAAACCATAACAACATGTGAGTGAAGAACAATAAAGCTAATTCACTGATTTTACAATCATGTACAATGTACAAGCCTCTCATGTGCAGATCAGGTCCCATCAAGCTGTTACTGATGATACTTCAGACAGTTGATCAGCAGTAAAGTGCTGTTTTTTTTAAGAATGCATTATAGTTCAGTTAAAAAACGGCCTATGAGCGTAATTTAACAGGTTTTCTTTTGTATTAACAGTAAAGCACTGTTTTTAGCAATAACAGGTTAATACTGTTGAAATCCTGCTTTAAATTAACAGCAATTGTTTACAGTGTGTAGTATAGTTGCGTCTTGACACAGCAGGGAGTGAAGGATGCTGGTATCTGTAACATGATTGGCTGTCTCTGCAGTCTCCCAGCTCGTGGCTATAAAAGCCAGCAGCCGTCACTTGGTGAGTCAGAGCTCAGCCGGAGCGCGTCTGGACTCACTGGACACACCGTGAACTCTCACTGCTGGAACTCAAAGGAGAAATCACAATTATTCACTGAGCATCAGGCCAACTAGCGGAAACTCTGCTGGAATATTGATCATCGGGGAAACTTTTGCTATTGTTCACTCCACAAACACCGGTCCGGTAAGTTTCACCTTGATTTAGACTAATCAAAGAGTTTAATTGTGCATGGTCAAAGGAGTGGTTTGACAGTGCCAGTGACTGAATACTGCGCCTCTTTTCATGACTTCTGAACTGGACTGACTCAATGGAGAAAACTTTTATTTTGTAGGAAAAGGTGCATCTCTCTATATGTTTTTGTTTTTGTATGTGTGGAGTCTGTCTTAAACTTAATTATAGGGCTGGTGATTTGTCTTCGTGAACCATTTCACATTTTCATTAATGCAGAATCA
The DNA here is from genome assembly GCF_015220745.1 of Sebastes umbrosus. Taxonomy (NCBI): domain Eukaryota; kingdom Metazoa; phylum Chordata; class Actinopteri; order Perciformes; family Sebastidae; genus Sebastes; species Sebastes umbrosus. The sequence continues at coordinate 26,063,485 of NC_051277.1, forward strand.
CAATTTTGCATGTCAAATAATCCTAGATTTCATTGTTTTGTTCACACACCCTAGAATTTAATCTGTAGCACAACAGTGCAGTGTAGTTAAATTAGTGACTTGATCATTTGTTAATGGTGAACAACAGGAATTCCTGATACAGCCAGCATTAATGCATGCACTAAATCATCATGAGTCATGCATTAGTTACGCATTACCTAACTATATGATTTGTAGGGTACAAATCATATAGTAGGAAAAGGTGCATCTCTCTATATGTTTTTGTTTTGTCTTGTATGTGTGGAGTCTTTCTTGAACTTAATTATAGGGCTGGTGATTTGTCTTCCACTTCACATTTTCATTAACTGAAGAATCACAACTTTGCATATCAAATAATCCTAGATTTCATTGTTTTGTTCACACACCCTATAGAATTTAATCTGTAGCACTTTAAGAGTACAACAATGTAGTTAAGTAGTGTTTAACTAATGCATGACCTGTGATGATTAACGCATTAATTAATGCAGGATGTATCATGAATTCCTGTTGCTCACCATTAACAAATGATCAAGTCACTATGACTTTGTAGTTCACATTTAGTCCTAATGGATCATCAATTAAGGGATGTTCATTTACATTTACTTCATTAATTATTCCAAAGACTTAACAGTGGATTTCAGACCTATGCATTTGCTCAACAAAACACCATTCTCATAGAAATATAAAGCTTTAAAAAAAAAAAATCCAACTGGTCTTTTACATGTTGCTGCATGACCCAGTGGTATTTATATCACATTTACTAGTTTTTGTCTTTTAAAATTATTCTTATTTTGTTTGTTGTGTTTGAAAGAAGTGATGCACGAAAAATGCTTAATATTTCTACATTCACAAGCTTTGCAAGCGTTGATTGACAGCTGCTTTAGAGACTCATTGGCTCTGACTGGTTGTAAGTCAAATGTGCCATCTCAGTCAGGGAGTATTGTAGTGTATTACAATACAGTAGCAACAATCTGTGAAATGGATGGTTTATTTACATTTTAGCACTCTCGTGCCATTTTTAGGAAGAGAGGAATTTGCAAATGTGATCACAAATGATTCATTTACCAAAGCAGAGATGTATATGAAGAAATGCTAAAATGGTTCCTTTCTCACAAAATGTTAATACGCTATCAGGACAGAACATTTGCAAACCACACTCGGCTTTAACTACTTCAAATGGTACAGCAACTTAACAGATTCCTCTCCTCTTGGGTGCGGTGGAATCATATAACAAGTGGACATAGTCACCGTGACGTCACCCATTGGTTTGTGGATTGCAGTTTTGAAGCCTTGAGTTCGGCATTTTGGCCGTCGCCATCTTGGTTTTTTTTGCAACCAGAAGTGACACTAGAGGATGGAGCTAAGTACAGCCGAATGCTGAATAAGACATTTTTAGGCGACCAAAATGTTATAATTAACTTTCATGAACTGAAAACACACTGTTAAAGGGTTAAAGTTGTAAGACAAAAATGCGGACAAAACGTCCAGACCGTACAACGCTGTGGTAGCAACCTGTCAATCACAAGGTGGCCACGCCCTGAAGCATACCCTGCTTTATGGTCTATTTGACTCTAAATGGGACCATAATTACTAAATGAACATCATGCTGTATTGAAGAAGACTTGAAATTAGCCATTGAGACCATAAATTCATGTTTACAATGTTTACTGAGGTAATAATTCAAGTGAGAAGTAGGGTCATTTTCTCATAGACTTCTATACAATCAGACTTCTTTTTGCAACCAGAGGAGTCGCCCCCTGGGTGGAATCTTGCAAATACCATCAGGAGCACTGAAAGGAGGCAGAGGAACCTGATTTTTTCCCAGACTATCTGTCTCATGTACTACTGTCAGGATATAGTGACAGTTTGAGCAAATATGACAAAAAGTTGTTTTTATTAAAGTTACCAACTGTAGCTTTAAGCGTGAACAAATCACATAAAGTCATACAGTAGTGACTTGATCATTTGTTAATGGTGAACAACAGGAATTCATGATACACCCAGCATTAATTCATGCACTAAATCATCATGAGTCATGCATTAGTTACGCATTACCTAACTATATGATTTGTACCCTTATTATAAAGCGTTACCATTTCATTTTTACAGTGATTAAACTCGGCTTTACATGTTTTATAAGCCATGTAAAGCCGATGTTTTAGACTGAAGGGCCTCAAAGATGCTCTCATGCCATCATCATTCATGCAGTTGCGCAGATGGAAATAGAAGGCCTGCTGTGTTGCAGCTCGTATCACTTACAGTGCTGATGGATCCACACCAGACACATTTCATGACCTGCAGCTTAGTGCAGCACATGTATTGGCCTTATGCAGCGTGATGGATGGACGTGATGGATGGACGTGATGGATATTATGTTGTTGCCCTCACAATAACATATTTACATCAAAAGAATGAAACTATGTCCAATTCACTGGCTTTTTGTCTTATAGACCAGATTTATTGGATCTTATTGTCTATGGAGCAGCTCCAGACTTTATACCCCATGACATCACAAGTTTGAGTTTTAGCTCTTTAGTTTTTGGATTTGGGAGAGAGTTGTGCATGTTAATTTATACTTTTTGGACTGTCTTAGACCATCGGAATAACATGTATGAATTTTGAAAATGGGTGTAGTTCCCCTTTAAACCGTTGCACGGAAGACCTTAGCAACCAAAGTAAGGAAAAAAAAACTTAAGGTACCTCTGATTCTATCTTAATCGCAACATGGCGGAGTTCATAGTGATAAATGAAGAAAATGAAAGCATCCCGAGAAGAGTATGTGACCGGGAGGACTCATTTTACACTAAAGATTTGACAGGTAGTTAATCCTTGATTCGTCCCGCGCTGTGTAGAGTTTTATCACTGCAGCTGAGCTCTTCCAACCCCTTTGCAATTAATGATTGCTGTATGGTTTTGGGATCTGTCCAGTCAGTAATAGGCGAGGTGTTACTTGAATTATTTCCGTTGCAATTATCTCTAACATTTGTTGTTTTCTGTTGCTTGCTTGGTATTGTATTCCTCCAAAAGTATAATCTTCTCCTCTGGCCAATTTGGTTTTCTTGCCTTAACTAAGAAAAACATTTAAGGGATTCTGTACAACACCGTTAAGTAAGTCCCTCAGCATAAATTAAACCTTAAGTGTCATACTTAAGGAGAAAGTTTAAGGTGTTTTGTGTAGCCGGCCCCAAAGGCAACTGGCAGAAAAGCGATATTTTACACGTTCAAAACAAATCAAAAATGAGTCTATAAACATTTAACAGACACAACCGTGTAATTAAGTTCAGTGGAGCTGAAACCCAGCTGGTGTTTTTCATTTTGAGTCATCCGCTCCCATCTTTATAAACATTGTGACTGCATGTGCATCGGTGTTTGCACTTTTACTCATGTGCAGCATTCCTGTTTTGACCATAAGGTGTTCCTGTTATTCCAATCTGGTGATGGGGGGGACAAAATAACAGGAACACCTTGCAATGTCAATACATTACAACACCAAACACTACAAGCTCAAAAATTACCACAGGGTTGAATCAACACAGGACAGGAGTGTATTGCATCAGTGTCCTGGATTAGTTTTCCTGTAATTATATTCCCATTCATGAAAATAAACAGAACTTTGCACATAGTCCTATGCTAAACTTCAATACTCAACTGGCATTGTTGGCCAATAGTCCTGATGGTGGCGTTAGAGCAAAAGTTGGAGACTTTGAAAATTAATAACAAATCAGTCGTATGTGCTAGCACTTTACAACTTTCACCAACATATAGGCCCGAACAAGCATAAATGTTCAGCTGGCAGAAAGTCCATTCCTCTGTTTTTCTCAAAAACTGTAAACTGTTTATATTTTTTTTGCTCAATTGACACCAAACTTACAACGTTGCATCTTCCTCCACAAACAATCCAGCCAGATTTCTGAATTATCAAAAATTGAGCCCACAGTGCATCAGAATGTTTTATTGTAAACAGCTTCTGCAAATTCTCACTAAATAAATCTCAAATGTTCATGAAAAAAATGACAAAATTTAGATGTCACGGTAGATGTAGTGCGGTAAATTGTGTGTATGTCAAAAACTGAATTTTTGACAATATGTTGAATTTTATCCTTGTGTAAACTATTGCAGTGAATGGGAATAGATCATCTTTAAACATCAGTTATGGAGCAAACAATCTTTGTCAAAATAAATTACAGACATTCTGGATTAGAGACACATGATTTCAAAGATATTTTTCATTTAAGATGTTTTAAATAATTTTGGTCCGGACATTTCTCCTGATGGACCCTCCTGTATTTCCCATTTGTCTTCTTCTTCTTCTTCTTCTTCTTCTTCTTCTTCTTCTTCTTCTTCTTCTTCTTCTTCTTCTTCTTCCTCCTCTTCCTCAAAATGCCCGGCCCTGACTCACTGCTGTGCATCAGCTGTAATGTTTGAGTTGTATTTTTGTGAAGTTTTTCATACAACTAAACAGTGTTGGGAAAGTAACTAAGTACATTGGCTCAAGTACTGTAATTAAGTACAATTTTAAGGTACTTGTATTTTATATGTGTATTTTCATGTTATGCTACTTTATACCTCTACTCTGCTGCATATAAAAAATATATAATAAGTGTATAAACTACAATATATTCTTAGGATTAAACCAGTAGTTCCCAACCGTTTTGGCTTGTGGCCCATCGTCTTGTTTCAGAAGTTATCAGCCTCACAAAAGAGACATTACACCCCTAAACTTCTCACATGGTTTCATTTAATTACTGTTTAAATGAAATCATGTGAGAAGAGTCCCAAAGAGGTCAAATTATCCAATATTTCACCAAGAAAGCAACAATTAGAGAAAAGTTCAAATCACCGCAACTCTGCAGATTTATCTTGGGACCCTTTGGAGGGGCCCGCCCCCTAGGTTTGGAACCATTGGAGTAAAGGTATTATACGCTAAAGTAATGCATCAATAATAATCTTGCTAAATGCTGAGTTATGCTTTGACCCGGTTATTCTATAACTTCATTAAATTATCAAACCACTGGCATAATATTAATAATAACATTAAGTCATTCTATTTCACAAGCTCAGGCTCAAAGTCACATTTTCTTCTAATACTGGGCATTTGTTTCTCAATGTTCCATTCAAATATAATCCATTTTGCAAATTCATTCACCCTCCCCACATCTTTTACTGCCTTCAGGTCAACCTCATGACTCCTGTTCTCTCAGGCATAGTTCCTCAGCTCTCACTCGTTCTTTCCCCTCCTCTGACTTTTCCTGTTTCCTCCTATTGTTCTTCCTAAATACGGTACAGTAGATCAAACTGTCACTCATCTCAATCATGGCCTCTTTTCTTTCTTTCCATTACGTTCCTGCATTACAGTGTTGTTGTTTTTTTACTTTTCTAACTCCTTTTTCTCATTTCTCATACTCCCCTTCCCATACACAAACACACATTTTTTGAACTGTAACTTCCCCTCCACTTTCACCCGGCTGGTTGCCAACATTCCACCTCCTTCTTTCTTTCTTTCTTTCGAGCAACGCCAGCACAGCTCAAGGTCAGAGATAAAGCCAAATGTATTAGATTAAGAGGATCAGTCCAGTTAAAAAAACTCAGCTTTCCAATTAGATCAGACAAGCCTGCACTGACATGGCCTAATGAGGTATCATGTTATACCACACAAAGGCAGTATTCAGCTGATAGAGAGGAGACGTAAGGACGGACATTTTTCAAAACTGATTTCTTGTGATGTGTGTGTGAGTGCATCCATGTGACTGCGTGTCTTTGTGTGTGCGAACAGAACGAGCCTCTGTGTTTTTGAGCCGAATTGGGCTATCAATGCCAGTTGCGTTTGAGAGTGTGTGTGTGTGTGTGTCTGTGGGTGTGTGTGTGTGTGTGTGTGTGTGTGTGTGTGTGTTTGTATGGTCTGTAAGTGGAGTTTTATAAGTGTAAGCACGTTGTTAGATGTGATCGTTAAAAACAAAAGCATTTGTTCCCTAACTTTTTCCTTTCCAAAAGATGGTGTCAAGAGGTTTGTTTGCACATCAGTTGTGTGAGTGTGTGTGTGTGTGTGTGTGTTGTGCGCCCTGATTGCCTGTCTAGAGATATTGCCGCCATCATCAATCATACTGAGAGACGCCCGAGGGCATTCGGGGGTACACATGATTCTTGAAAGGCTCAGAGCCCAGCTAGGGTCCTCTGTGAGAGAAAGAAAGTATATCTGTCACACACACGCACACAGAAGCACTGTTTGTCATCCAACCTATAACCTCAGTTATCACGTCTGTTTTATGTTCTCTTCTCTTTCTGTTCATATTACCCCCTCTCCTTTATTCTTAGAGATACTTATCCAATACACAAAAGTGTTCTCAGTGTTGTAATGCAACGTATCCTCATACAACGGTTCATATGATATCTTACAAAAAGTTATTCCCCATTTTCCTTCAAAATAAACTTCAGTTTTCTCAGAAAAACTAATTTGTTAGGTTTAGGCAACAAAACTACTCAGTTAGTTTTAGGCAATAAAACTACTTAGTTAGGTTTAGGCAAAACAAATACTTAGTTAGGTTTAGGCAATAAAACTACTCAGTTAGTTTTAGGCAATAAAACTACTTAGTTAGGTTTACGCAACAAAACTACATAGTTAGGTTTAGGTTACCAATATGTATAGCTACGAATGGTGTGAGAACAGCCTGTGTAATGACATACATTGTATATATGTACATGTGCTGTTAATGCTCTCTTGCTATTTAATGGAATATTGAAAAAATATCAGAATCAAAATTATTTTAACACCTGTTGATTCAGAACCACTTTCCTCATGAACAAGGATCAAGCTTAATCTGTTTGAATTAACTGCGCCATCGATACTTGAACCGTGTTTCTGCTTTGAACATTTACTTTAATCTGCCTGACGAAGAGCAGGATCAGGCTCCAGTAAGCTGAGCTCCCTGGTGTGTGGATGCTTTTGCCCTAAGTTCATCACCAAACATACGTTTGTGATAGTTCAACAAAGTTGCAAGTCTGTACAAACCTGATCCAGTACATGCAACTTTTTTGTGTGCTGATGGTTTGTCTACTCTCTCCGCAGGACAAACACGCTCGGACTCACAGACCCACGCCGCCAGGCCCGGAGCAAGGCCCAATGTGTGGATGTTTGTATGAGTGTCTTTTAAACGTGTATTTTTAGACCGCCTTGAGTTAGCGTTAACGTCTTGCTGCGTGAGTGGTGTGAGGCCGGTGCGAGGATGAGGGCCGTCGCCGCTCTGCTGTGTCTCCTGATGGTCGCCGTGGTCGGAGCCTCTCGGTTTGCCCGCGACACCCAGGGCGTCCCTGGAGCTTCAGAGACCTCCAAGAGCAACGCCTCCGTCCCGCTTCCGCCCTCACAGCCGGGCCGGCCGCGGGGCTCCTTCCCCCCCATGTGCATAAAGCCCACGGAGATCAAGTACGCCTTCAAGTACGTGAACACCATCGTGTCCTGCCTGATCTTTGTGGTGGGGATCATCGGCAACTCATCGCTGCTCCGGATCATATATAAGAACAAGTGCATGAGGAACGGGCCCAATGTCCTGATCGGCAGCCTGGCTCTGGGGGACCTGCTTTATATCATCATCGCCATCCCCATCAACGTGTTTAAGGTGACCACAGTTGTCCTTTGTGTCTGTCTGTCTGGTGTTTCCTCTGTTAGTCGCATATGACCGATGATCTCTGCAGGCCTGTTAGTTATTTTTGACTTTGTGGAACTGATGATAATGTTTCATAGTTAAATCGAGCCATTAAATCAAATGAATTTCAATATCAAATGATAGGATGCAGCTTTTGCACATGACATAAAATCTTGATTCAATCTGCAGTCTAATTTAGAACGACTATTTCCCCGAAATGAACTTTCACAGTTACAGATGAGCTGTTTGCAACACCTTTCTTGACACATCCTGTGGTTTATTTACGAGTTCATCGCCGCTACATTTAGTATGTGTTGTGTGGTTTTGTTAATTGACTTTTTCGGTGTAGACTCTGCCAACTTTTCCTCCACAACTACAAGGGACCATTCAAACGAAAAGCATTGCAACAGTTGGGGACAACTTGTTGATTTGAGGAAAAACTCCTTTGTTTTCCTCACTTGCCTCGTGTGTGTGCGATGTGAAAGCACCCAGCGGCCTTGGGTGTAAATGCAGTCACTGCCAAATGTTCACAACTGTGTGCCAGTGAGACGTTCTAAAAGCAAAGCCGAAAACAACATGTGATAGGATTTAAGTGATTGAAGCTGGAGTGCTGTGCTGCTTTTCATCCAGGCAGATCTGAGTAATAGTCACTCGGGTTCATGTCTTCTTTTTGCCTTAAAGGTCCTGTGTTTCAGGTATTTGTGACATTACGAGAGGAAATGTATGATACGTATAATGAGAAACAGGATCTGAAGAATTGATAACGGGTGGTTTTGAAAACTGGATCTAGGTGATACAACCTAGCGTTGCAAGCGACATACTGTACATTTAGGTACATAGGTGACTGACAAGTGCTAAGCTATCCATAATAATCAAATGTGTAGCCTGGGGACATTGTCCTTATTCTGAACTGATTTTATCACCCCTGGGAGATGTATGAGGAGGAATTGCTGCCGCAGTAATAATGGCAGACGCAAGGAGGAAGGGACCCCTCCGTGAACCCAGAGGACACTTCTCTCATTACAAATGTCTTTCCTCTCCATCTGCTTCTATTATTTTGCCCTGCAGCTAATAGCCGAGGACTGGCCGTTCGGCGTGTACATCTGTAAGTTGATGCCGTTCATCCAAAAGGCGTCTGTGGGAATCACTGTTCTCAGCCTGTGCGCCCTCAGTATTGACCGGTGAGTAGACTTCTATTACTCCACACACACACAAGACAAACGTAAGTGCTGAAAGCAGCTAATGCACACTTCTGTGTTTGTGTAGCTATCACGCGGTGACGTCATGGAGCAGGGTGAAGGGGATGGGGATCCCTCTGTGGAAAGCGGTGGAGGTGACTCTGATCTGGCTGCTTGCTGTGGTGCTCGCGGTCCCTGAGGCGCTGGCATTCGACATGCTGGAGATGCCGTACAGAGGCAACAAACTACGCGTGTGTCTGCTCCATCCAGATCAGACGACCAGCTTTATGAAGGTAGCCACTTAATTTTAATGGCATAGACACTCAAACAGCTGGATACTTACTGAACATTAACAGATGAAGGGGGGGTGGATTTATTGTTTATAGTTTATTATTTGTTTTTTATTATATTCAGGGAATGTGCAATATGTTAGTGTAGGGCATCTGTCCAATATTTTTGGGTTTATGTTCTGTTTTGGTTGTACAGTATGTGCTGCTAGCCGCCGGCTCAACCATCGCCGTGTTGAGAGCCATGTGGAGGCAATCTCTCAATCACAGATATGCTCTGAATTTGTAATTTTGCACCTTTAAGGCAAAGTTAGAAAAAAGATGTGGATGTTGCTCAACCTGCACCTGATGTTTAACCTGACCAGCCATATGGTTTGTTACCATAGACTGTATATAAAGATGGACAACACGTCTCCACTTCCTCCCACTGTACAGAAGTGAAGCCAAAACATACCGGATACGGAGTCTGCCATGTTGAGACTTTGACGTCATTTGGAACCAGAGTCTCTACAGTAGTGATTGGGCGTTGGAACCGTGATATCGAGGTCCCGCCCACACACCCGATCGAACCAAACGCGAGCCGAGCACAGCTGCAGCTTGTTAGCGAGAGAGTATCACAGCTGCCAATCATGACGTCTCGCCCTCTTTTTATAGCATGAAATAACTAATTAAAACCAAACTTATCAGAAAGATGAACACTTGAACATACATCTGCTTGATAAGAACTACCTAAAATGACAGAAACCATCTTTGGGAAAAATGTATTTGATGTGTGACTTTTTAGTTTGACCCCACATCCCATCCGCTAACATTGAGGGGGGCGGGACTTATTGCCTATACTGCAGCCAGCCACAAGGGGACGATTGCGATGTTTTGGCTTCACTTTTGGGGAGCTGTCACGTCGTCCTTCTTTATATACAGTCCATGTTTGTTACACAGAACCGTCATTGGAAACTGTTCAGAAAAGGGCAGGCACTTTAAAAAAAAACTTGGCAGGGGACTGGATGAACCATCTGTCAATCAAACTCATGCCGAAGCCAGTCGGAAGAAGAGTGAATACATCGCCTTCAGTGCTGTTCTTTGCTCTTCTTTCAGTGAAGAAATACACTCCAGTTCTGATATAACTGATGCTATCGCAGCATCTACGATAACCTCTTCTGGAACAGCCATTGTTGTTTAGAATGAACAGTCGCTTTGTGTCGTCTCACACACCTAAGCCACGGCCAGAGCTTCTCACAGGAATCATTACTTGAAGCCTGAGAAGATGGATTTTCATAGGACATGTTTGATTCTCATGACATCTTGAGAATCCAGCTGCCATCCAAGGAACTGATGTTAAGTACAAACAGGTCCTGAGCACCAACAAATACAATTAGTGTGTTCCTTTAATCAAGATTTCTTTTTTGTCTTTTTCAAGCTCTGTCAACAAGTAATTTGTTATTCCAAAAGAGAATAATACGATCCACACACACTGCATGCAAATCACTGAATCTGACTCACAACATTCACAGCAGGTTCATCAAACTGCACAGCAAGAAACAAATTGGAAAGACTTTTCCAATATGTGTATAATTCACATTTATTTAAACCATGCAGCGTCTGGATTGCAGGATACGGTGGAAATGAAGCATGAAGCTGCAATGTCTTTTCATGTGTCTTTTTAAATTAGGGAATTGTAATTTGAGTTTAGCAAGACCCAAATTCAGCCGGAACTGGTGGATTACTTTGAGAAGAACTGGTATTTTGGACTTAATTGAGGAAATGTCTTTAATTCATCAACAAAACTTTCCACAAGGGCAAACAAGTACAAAAGGAAGAATTTGTACCGAACCAAAACAGGTCTGAAACAAATTTAACATATTTGTACCAAATTTAAAAGTTGTGGTAGTGCGCTAACATCTTCTCTGTATTCAATCCAGAACCACTGGTCACGGTGTGTCATGCCTTCTTTCAAGACTACTTTTTGAAGGTCTTGGTCTCATTTGGGAATCGGCCACATATTTACTCGGTCTTGTCGTGGTCTCGGACAAAGAAGACTCTGGATTTTTATTTCAAGACCGGTCAAGAACACAACTGCGGGAACATTACTATTCACGTATGAATGCAACTAATAACACGACTCATCTCTAATTTGAAATTTTCACTGTTAACGGCTGTCATGCCTTCCCGTCCCCCTTCAAAAGCACTCCAAGAAAGTGAATGTGGCAGACTGGAGAAGAAGCTGAGGCTGTCTGGGAGGAGATGACCGCCAAACCTTCAGCAATAAAATGTGGCTACCTAGGACCACACAGCGGTACTGGGACTGGCACTGGTCTTGGTCTTAACTCGGTCTCACCCTGCCTTGGTCTCGGTCTTGACTTGGTCTCAACCCCTCAAAGTCTTGTTTTTTGTCTCGGTCTTGATACAGTTTGGTCTTGGTCATGACTTGGTCTCGGTTTGGGTTGATTTGACCTCAACACTGGTTTTATGAATAGAATATTGTTGTAGTAAGATAAGATTGATAATGAAACATGAAACATCTCACTGTCTGCATTATTATGAAAATAGAAGAGTGACGTTTTTTTTTTAGATTGAAATTTAAGGTTGTTTTTGTCTATAGGAAGTAGGGGTATGGGAAAAAATTGATACAGCATAGTATTGCGATACTTTGCATGGCAATACTGTATCAATACTCATACGTCAAGTATCAGCCTTTTCTTATATAAACTATTAACCTCTTAACAATCCGACTCAGTCTTAAAGCTAGTGAAGATATTAAATGAAACTAGAAGACCTAAGGAATCGATTTGTACCAACCATGTGAAACTTATTAGATAAAACAGATTTTAACAAACAACATAATTTGCAGTTGAAAAAGGTAATAAATTGCAATATATCTTATCACAATACTCAGCATATCGCAATGAGATTGTATTGTGACTTAAGTATCGTGATAATATCGTATCGTGGGGCTTCTGGTGATTCCCACTCCTAATAGGAAGTCCTGTAATTCAGTTCAAGAATCTCTGACATAAAAATGTAAATAATAAAGTGTTTCGGGCAAGAGTTACAGAAAATACAAGGCATCAGTTTCAGCTTTAAATCTTTGTACAATATATGTAAGAAACTTCCATAACACTTATTTCTTGCTGTACTTTTTTCCAGTTCTACCAGGATGTGAAAGACTGGTGGCTGTTTGGCTTCTATTTCTGCTTCCCACTGGCCTGCACAGGAATCTTCTACACACTCATGTCATGCGAGATGCTCAGTCGCAAAAAAGGCATGCGCATCGCCCTCAACGACCACATGAAACAGGTATACGTGCAGATGGCTCATTCAGATCCACTGTAACTGAAAACTTGTAAAGACAGAAGCAATCAGCATCAACGTTTGTCTTTTGTGTGTGTGTGTGTGTGTGTGTGCAGCGCAGGGAAGTAGCGAAGACGGTGTTCTGCCTCGTGTTGATTTTTGCTCTCTGCTGGCTGCCCCTTCATCTCAGCCGTATTCTGAAGAAAACAATCTACGACCAGAATGACCCCAACCGCTGTGAGCTGCTCAGGTACAGTAAGCGACGCAGATACACTGCAAACGTCATGAGGCCCCATTGTTCTCTGCTCAGCGACTTCCTGTGGTCCTTAATGTAAACTTTGCCCTTTTCCCCCGCCAGCTTCCTGTTAGTGATGGATTACATCGGCATCAACATGGCCTCTTTAAACTCCTGCATTAACCCGATTGCCCTCTACTTTGTCAGCCAGAAGTTTAAAAACTGCTTCCAGGTAAGAGGGTACACACTGGCAATGAGAATATGGTATTATTAGAAAATACAACCGACTGTATATGAAGATGGACGACATGACAGCTTCCCAAAAGTGAAGCCAAAACATCTGGATCGCCCCCTGGTTGCTGGCTGCAGTATAGGTTATAAATCCCACCCCCTCCATGTTAGCTGATGGGACATGGGCCAAACATGTAAGAAGTGGACGTAGTCACCGTGACATCACCCATTGGTTTGTGCACTGCCGTTTTGAAGCCTCGAGTTCAGCATTTAATATAACTAATCTATCCATCCCAGGCAGGACAACAAAATCCTATGAACCCATAAAACAAACTAAACAAGCTTGTGTCATTTATGCACACTACTTAACATTGTATCAAATAAACTGAAACATTGGACTGAAATCAACAATCAAGCAGACACAAAATTAATTTTGGGGAACAGGGCCCAGTGAAAAGGGAGAAAGGCAACCTTTTCACAGGGAGAGTTTGGCTTCACTTTTGTACATTGGGAGGAAGTCCATCTATATGTACAGTTTATGGGAAAAAAACAGTCAACAAAAAGCAAAAGCAAATAACTGTGTGTGTTCTTGCCCCGCAGTCTTGCCTGTGCTGCTGGTGCTACAGATCATCTCCCCTGGATGAACGAGGTTCAGGAGGACGATGGAAGGGCTCCTGTCACGGGAACGGACTAGACCGCTCCAGCTCCCACTCCAGTCAGAAATACACAAGCTCCTCATAAACGCACCACCACACACACCTTTTCTGCCAAACCCATGTTCCCATTGCGGGGAAACAGCTACCACTGCCAACAGACCAATGAGGAGAGAGAGGAGCGAGGTAGAAGTCACTTCTACAGGACTCACAGCAGGCTGAAGGACTCTGGACCCCAAACTGATGAATGAATGAATGAAATAACAGGACTGTACCCGTTCAGGCTGTGATACTAACTGCAAAAACTTACGATGGAACCGAGGCTGCATAAATCTGTTCATATTCCGACACTGAGGCTTGCGTAGAGGACTAAGAGTCTCTCAGTGGACCCACATGGTCAATACATTTATAAAGAATCTTTATTAAAGCTGCATGTAAATTGATGTACAGGATTATTTACAAGCAGCCTGCAGAATTATAATTATATCTAGCCTAAGTGCTTTATGTATGAATAACAGCCCTGATAAGTACTACCTGTTGAAGCTTTAATACCTCACAGGGAAAGAGAGAGGGAAACCGTGACCCTGAGTTACTTTCCAAAAGGTCTTTTTTTTTTTTTTTTTATAAAAATGCACGACTGTGCCTCTTCATATAAACACAAAAGCTGATTATCTGACAATCAACTGCATGCTGTCACTGAGCTCGCTGACGCCCATGTGCCCCGGTGACATCATAACAGAGAAAAATGGGCCCCACTGTCACGCGGAGAGCCAATTATCGGAAATCTTTTATCTGGAAACCATCGCCGCTTCAAGTCATGTGGAGGCCAGCTGTTGCACTGCAACGCTGAAAAACACCAGATGATTAGTCATGCTACGCAGAAGAGGTCATTTATGAATGCTTTCATTATTGCAGTATTCATGCTTTTGTACATGTTTCCACTGTCTTTACTTCTCTTACAATGTAGCTTCTATTTTTCTAAAAAAAATATATATATCACAAAACATTTGAGGCTTGTTTAATCTTCCAGCATGAGGTGTCCATTTATTATTTCCCCATATTTCACCTCCAGCGTGTGGTCATGTTACAAAGATGTTCCTGTGGCGGGAAATTGCTCGCAGAAGACATATCCTAAGATTGACCCATTTAAAAGCATTAGGAAGGAAAAAAGAATTCCTGTACAGCCAGATGTTTTTAAGAAGTGAATGTTTTTAGTGGGGATTACATTTCTTTAAATAGTCATAGAAAATTATTTAGATATATATTACTTGTTTCTATTCAATATAATCCAGGTAGAATCCAGGATGTGTTTAACTAGCGTAATTTGTGACAGAGAGATGCAGGCTGAAGAAGGATCTCATGATGAGAAAACAAAGGCAAGCCCTCAGTCGTCACGTACTTGTGACAAACCTTGTGATGCCACCACATCATGAAAAAAAAAAGATTGGGCTCTTTGAAAAGCCAGACAAGAGAATGGAAAAATCTGCAGGTTACAATTCATAAGCTAACTTAAAAACTTAAGTGAATCACTGCCAGTAGTGAGAGCATATACTGATGATACAAGCACAAGATGAATCCATTTTTGGGCTCTCACCACATCCTGACTAAGACACGGTGATGGAAACATCACATAATCTGAGTTTTCTATGTCAAATTGATGTGTCCTCATTTAAAAACAAATTTTTGCTGAGAAACCAGACAAGGTGTTTGTTCACGCTGAAAATAGATTTGATTTATGCAATATATTAATGTTCCATTGCCGTTGTATTAGAGTGCAGAATTCAGCTGGTCATGCAGTGTGTGACTCATTAACTCATCATATGTATTTATATGTATTTATAGCTACATCTAGAGGCGACTGTGTACTGGAAGGTCTTTGTGACCAAGCTGAGACTTTTAGAAGTAATTTGAGGTTGAAGATGAAATGTAATGTGAATATTGGCCCTGGTGTTTTACATTTATACTTTGTACTTATTTGTTGAGAGTATGCCGTAATAAATATTATTTTATAGCATTTGTGCTGTTTGAGTAATTTACTTAAGTCTAGTACATGTTCACGATGGAGTATTTGACCTGTAGTAGCGCTATGGAGATGTTTTTTTCTATGAGTGGGTCCCTGTTTTGTTTACCTTGGTTTCATACTATTCCACTGATTGATTGACAAGTGGCTGTACAACGTATCCTCATGTATATCTTACAAAAAGTTATTCCTCATTTTTCGTGCGTTTTCCTACGAATGTCCTGCAACACGTGACACACGTGTCAATTTCTGCTCCAGTCTTTTCCAAATAAACTTCTGTCTTCACAGGAAACAACTTGGTTAGGTTTAGGCAACAAAACTACTACTAAAGAACGTGGTTTGGGTTAAATTGACACCTGAAGTTGCGTAACTTAATTGAGGGAGTTGCGTGACAAAAACTACCTGGTTAGGTTTAGGAAAAGATCGACTTGGTTAGGTTTGGGAAAAGATCGACTTGGTTAGGTTTAAGCAACAAAACTACTTAGTTAGGCAACAAAACTACTTAGGTTGAGGAAAAGATTGTGGTTTGGGTTAAATTAACACCGGAAGTAGCATAACCTAAGTTCGGAAATTACATGACAAAAACTACTTGGTTAGGTTTAGGCAACAAAACTGCTTAGTTAGATTTAGGAAAAGATGCTGGCTTGTGTTAAAATAACACCAGGAGTAACATAACTTAAGTACGGAAGTTACATGGCAAAAACTACTTGGTTAGGTTTAGGAAAAGATCAGAGTTTGTGTTAAAATAACTCAGGAAGTGGCGTAACTTACGTATGGAAGTTACGTAACAAATAAATCAACGTTGACTTCTGGTTTCACGCGGGGTATGAACACTTTTTTACCTCCTGCCTACGCAGCTTTTGTCGCTCTTTTACTTTTCGTAGGTATAGCTACGAACGGTGCATGAGAACAGCCCGGGCTGTAATGCCCCAACGATATGCTGCACTGCACCAGCAAAGGCAGAGAAGAAGACGACTACTAGCAAGTAAACATGGATGTTAACAATGCTGGATTCTAAATACTTCAAATCTCGGCTTTAGGAAATGTTTTATGAGGAAGGAAATACGTTCAATACAATCAAATGTTGGAGCTCAGGGATACACTCTGAACGTGTTAGCCGACTCTTCAGTTTCCACAACTGTTTACAAAACGTGTGTTCAGCTGCAGGATATGACTTCATCTCAAACTCTGATTACTTTTGGACTGATTCAAGCCTCTACAGAGCAGATGGTATGCAACCTAACAGAAAGGAATGATAATCGTATCCAGTTTATGGCTTTTGGTCTGATATGACCCAATCCAGAGATCCTTATGTCTTCCACTATTACATCCAGTTCTAACAGTGTGTGTCCTGCCACTTTTCAGTGACACTAATTATGAATGACACTGCGCCTGTAGAGACTAAATTTATTTCTGGTAAAACAAAAGCACCTTTGAGGAATGTGGAAAGAATTACACGCTTACAGGCTGATTATAATATCTCTAAGAACCTGCTCAGTACATATAACAAAGAAATGAAAAAGTCTAGATAAAATGTTTTCATCTGTTTGGTAGATGATGATGTCCTTGAGATTGCTAATGCGTTCCTACTCTCTGAAATTTCCCCACAGGTCTCAAACATGCTATCATAACTCCAAAAAAGTAATCTTGATCCATTTATTATTTAGAACTACAGACCAATCTCAAACCTTCCATCCTTTCATATGTATCTGTCATATCAGTTTGGTTTTAGAGTACAGAAACTGCCCTAGTCAGTGTTGTTAATGATCTTCAAATTTGCTCACATATCACATACCGCCTCTTGGCGTCACTTTATTTTGGCATCAAAACCACTTAAGTTACCCCCGGCATCCCTTTAGGTTTAGGCAACAAAACCATTATAGTTTAGGTTCAGGAAAGAACTACATGGTTGGGCTTAAAACTACTATGTTAGTATAGTGAGAATGAAACTGAACGTTGTGAATACGGGTCACGAACGAACAGCTGATCGTAACGTGAAAGTGAAACTTAACGCATGGGGCATGAACCGCGGTCTCCTGAATGAAAGCCTTGTGTTTGTTGGACCCATCCACCTCCTTCGGCCCGCCGTGTGTCTTTTCGCTCTTTAAACTAGGTCACCAAAATCTCTCCTGCCGCACTTTCTCTGAGCGTGTACTGAGTTCACATTGTAGTTAATGGAACACCCGTTGCGTTTCATACCGGCACTAAAGAGTGCCATGTGTGTTGGTATAACACGCCGACGGCCATGACGAAGCCTCTGTATTTGACGTCAAACGGGCTGGGTCAGACAACCATGAAGTTTCTATTCTGGTACTTCTCGACCTCAGTCCAGCCTTCGATCCAGACAGTTGACCTTCTTCTTTGAACACCGTTTAGGCCTTAGAGGCACAGTTCTAAACTGGCTTTCTTCTTATCTTATTGGAAGATCGTTCTGTTTCTTTTAACTTTGAATTAGACAAAGTTGGCATTCTGTTTATTTATTCACAAGCTTTTAGTTATAAGTGCGTAGTTAAGGGTAAAACTTTTATTTTAGAATCTGTACTATTATTATTCCCTTTTTAATAATAATGATAATACCTTCTGATCTTATTCCCTTTTTTTATATACATTCTAATCTTATGTTTTTTTTATCTTATACGTTTTTGTCATTTATAATCTTTTTATTTTTAAGCATATTGAGTCCACCCATATTCGACTGTTATCAGGCCATTAAATAGGTTTATTGGTCGCTATAAGCACCATAGATGTGGGTCATAAGGAGCCTACTATGCCTACTATGTTGTAAAACTGAATGAAAACTTATGTTTTGAACACAGATAAAAAGGCTTCTGTAGGTTTATGCAACAAAACTACAACTTGTTTAGGTTTAGGCAACAAAACGACTAAGTGGAAAAAAAAATTTGACCATGTGTTTTGTGTCCCATCCATCGCCCCAAACCTCCACCCCATATGGAGTTTCACGCTGTCTATACTACAGCGCCTGACTTTCACGTATGCTCCAGTTATTATTACTGCAGTCGCTAAAGGTCGCTGTCGTGTTCTTTTATACCTTCTTTTGGTGATCTAGATGATAACACCTAATATTGGATCTAGTAGGCCCCTATTGACTCACCTCTATGGTGCTTATAGCGACCGATAACACCTATTTAATGGTCTGTTAACAGTCTAATTGGCTGTTGAGTCTACGGCTGTCGTATGAAATGTGCTATATAAATAAATTATTTGAGTTGACTCAATGTGTTTTGGTAAGTAACACTGAATGTAAATGCAAAAAATCTCCACAGGGCACCTTTAAGTAGGCTGTTTGGAAAGGAATTGGAAAGCCGTTTTCACTGTTTTTAGGCCATGCTGACTTTCTCTGTAAATTTGTCATGTTATGTGTTTTACATCTCTTTGGTTTTGTTTTTTTTAGCAGTTGCCTGAGTATAAGATTGCTTTGACAAATGGTAGCTCACCGGGTAGAGCGTGGCCGAGGCCCCCTTTGCTGCATATCATCCCCTGTCCGTCTCTCTCACTATCCAATAAAGCAGAAATGCCTAAAATTAATCTTAAAAAAAAGAAGAAAAGAAAATGCTTAAAAATTTCTCAACTTCCCCTTTAAAATCAGCGTACAGCTGTGGTATGGGAAAGCGGTGCACTCTTGACAGGAGCGAACATAAACAATCATCCGTGTTATTATCAGCCTGTCAGAGGTTAAACATTATGTCAGGGGCTTCATGTCTTTCGTTGTTTTTCTGGAAGAGACGTGACATTTGGTGTGCATCTGATGGTCTCTGAGAAAGACCATCAAAAGAAGCCATGACAAATGTGTTACAAATTACCTTTTGCAAGGCTTTTCTTAAATGATTGCTTTGGATAACTAGACATGGGCCAGTTCCAGACAAGAAACAAGTTTTCTTGGAAACAGACAAGAAATTCCACAATGGCAGGGTATCTGATTTGTTACTATATTTTCTTATTTTGCCTCAGAGTAATTCATAAAGGCTGGCTTCTGATGCTCAATGTCCTTGTTTCAACAGAAATATAGTAGTTCATTTTGTTGAGATTTTTCCCTGAGGTCACACAAATACACAGCCGCATTAATAAACCTCAATGAAGCATAAACAAAAATCTTAAATAACTGCATGAAATTAAATCATTAAAGCAACTATTGTAGAGCTGACAATTTTACAAGATAGATGTTTGAAAAATAAGGAGGCAAAAACAAAACTTATTTATTCATGTGAACCAAACATACACTGAATTGTCATTGTAATGTGTTTCAAAGGAACACATTACATTGTGTTCACATTGAGAACACATTACAGGTACTTGATATAAGCAAAGACTTCATGTACTAAATTCTGAGCTTTATGACAGCGGACATTTTGACCAAAACCACATGAAACATGGTGTCACGGGGGGCTGAGTCCTTAGCAGCAGGGTTCGAATGCGACCCGCGGCGCTGTGCTGCACGTCATACCCTCTCTCCCCCCTTTCCTGCCTATCTCCGGCTGTATTATCTAATAAAGGCAAAAAGGCCAAAAAATTATCTGCAAAACAAAACACAGCGCAAAACTCAATGTTATTATTTGATCAGAGAACTGTTTATTCACAGCAGTTTCTCTTAGTCGCTGTGGATTACATACTTACTGCACAAACAATATTTCAAGTCCTGTGCTCACCCTTGATGTGGTTTTGGACATGTGACGAGTTTTGGGAATTTCCCTTCTACAGCCTGACCTTTAAATTGTTGTCAAATGTTGAAATTCAATCATTTTGAAAACCAACATCGGCAGTTTGAGTCCGGATATCCCCACTGCAGTATCACAGTAAAACACATTCTTTCTCTTAGAAAGGAAAGTTGAATTATTAGCAATAAAAGACACCCTTGTGTTAATGTTAGCAAGAGATTAGATTCAACTTTTATGATTTGTTTGGCCTCAGTTTGGCTTTCTGTTGTCATATTGCCCTGTATTCTGCTTGCTATGTCTGTCAAAGCACTTAGTAAACTCTGTTTTTAAAAGGTGTTATATACAGACGTAGGCAAAATTGTTGGTACTCTTCCGTTAAAGAAAGAAAACCCCACAATGGTCACTGAAATAACTTGAAACTGACAAAAGTAATAATAAATAAAAATTTACTGAAAATGAACTAATGAAAATCAGCTGTTGCTTTTGAATTGTGGTTCAACAGAATCATTTTAAAAAACAAACTAATGAAACTGGCCTAGACAAAAAATGATGGTAGCCCTAGAAAAGATGTAAAATAGTTTGACCATAGGGACATATTAAACTAAGGTGTGTCCTGTAATTAGCATCACAGGTATCTTCAAACTTGTAATCAGTCAGTCTGCCTATTTAAAGGGTGAAAAGTAGTCACTGTGCTGTTTGGTATCATGGTGTGTACCACACTGAACATGGACCACAGAAAGCTAAGGAGAGAGTTGTCTCAGGAGATGAGAAAGAACATTATTGACAAGCATGTTAAAGGTAAAGGCGTTAAGACCATCTCCAAGCAGCCTGATGTTCCTGTGACTACAGTTGCACATATTATTCAGAAGTTTAAGGTCCACGGGACTGTAGCCAACCTCCCTGGACGTGGCCGCAAGAGGAAAATTGATGACAAATTGAAGAGACGGATAATACGAATGGTAACCAAAGAGCCCAGAACAACTTCCAAAGAGATTAGAGGTGAACTCCAAGGTCAAGGTACATCAGTGTCAGATCGCACCATCCGTCACTGTTTGAGCCAAAGTGGACTTAATGGAAGACGACCGAGGAGGACACCACTGTTGAAAGCAAATCATAAAAAAGCGAGACTGGAATATGCCAAAATGCATATTGACAAGCCACAAAGCTTCTGGGAGAATGTCCTTTGGACAGATGAGACAAAACTGGAGCTTTTTGGCAAGTCACATCAGCTCTATGTTCACAGACGCAAAAATGAAGCATACAAAGAAAAGAACACTGTACCTAATGTGAAACATGGAGGAGGCTCGGTTATGTTCTGGGGCTGCTTTGCTGCATCTGGCACAGGGTGTCTTGAATCTGTGCCGGGTACAATGAAATCTCAAGACTATCAAGGCATTCTGGAGCGAAATGTGCTGCCCAGTGTCAGAAAGCTTGGTCTCAGTCGCAGGTCATGGGTCCTCAAACAGGATAATGACCCAAAACACAGCTAAAAACACCCAAGAATGGCTAAGAACTAAACATTGGACTGTTCTGAAGTGGCCTTCTATGAGCCCGGATCTAAATCCTATTGAACATCTGTGGAAGGAGCTGAAACATGCAGTCTGGAGAAGGCACCCTTCAAATCTGAGACAGCTGGAGCAGTTTGCTCACGAGGAGTGGGCCAACATACCTGTCGACAGGTGCAGAAGTCTCATTGAGAGTTACAGAAATCGCTTGTTTGCAGTGATTGCCTCAAAAGGTTGTGCAACAAAATATTAAGTTAAGAGTACCATCATTTTTGTCCAGGCCAGTTTCATTAGTTTGTTTTTTAAAATGATTCTGTTGAACCAAAATTCAAAAGCAATGTCTGATTTTCATTAGTTAATTTTCAATAAATTTTTATTTATTATTACTTTTCTCAGTTTCAAGTTATTTCAGTGACCTTTGTGGGTTTTTCTTTCTTTAACGGAAGAGTACCAACAATTTTGCCTACGTCTGTAAATAAAGTTATTTTTTCTCATTAAGTTACACTCGGCTTTTACCAGCATCCCATATTTGCCACTTGTGGTCACAATGGCTGCTGTTCAGCAACAGTTTCATAGGTTCACTTTATGAAAGTTTCCTCTTTCTAGTGTTCTTTATGGTTCGACTCTTACAGCTAAAACTCGACTTATGCCAGGCACATTATGTCAGGCACACACACTCCACGAGAATCAAGACGATTTTGGGCCTTCTCAACCCCCCTCCCACCCCCGTCAGCAAAGCCCAGATTTTTTGATGGTTCTAAAGATTATCTTTCCAGATATTCCTGTGATGTCAGGTATGTGTAGAGTGTTTTATACATCACCCGATCGGCTCGGAAGTCCATCCTGGCCGCACCGATTTCAAATCGTAAATATTAATCAATATTTACGATCGGACATCCTGTTGTGTGACGGGTAACCCCGAGGACTGCTGATGACGCAGTCACGTGGGAAAGAGCGATAGCCAATTGAGAACCAAGCTCAAGTTGTTATGTGTGGGCTCTCTCACATTTTCAAAACATTTTCAGATTTGAAAAATCTTTTAGTGTGGGCCAGCCTTTAGTCATTTGTGGTCGTGTCTAGAAGGTAACCCGCAAATTGCGAAAACTTGCAAAATGTTGCAAAAGCTCTTACGAGACTCGCTGCCCGACGACCCATCCGAACCTCAACCATTCGAGGTCAATGTCTAACCTTAACCATCTTGCAAGAGTTCCGCAATTTGTGCGTTGCAGACATGACCATCATTTTTTGCAGCATTAAAGTGACAATTTGGGAAATAACATTATACTTATTCACTCACTTCATTCATTATTCGCTTTCTTGCTCAGTGTTTGATGAGATTATTGATACCACTCATAATTATTAACACTAAATATGAAGCTAAATCCATGGATCCTGTTAGCTAAGCACAAAGACTGTCTCTGTCCAATGGTGCTTGTACAGATTAAACAACATATAACATGTTAGTGAGCTTTAGAGGTGTTGGCAGGCAGACTTTTCTCCTTCGGACAGAGCCAGGCTAGCTCTTCATGCTAAGCTCAGCTAACTGACTGCTGGCTGTGGCTTCATATTTGACAGACATAAGCAGGTGACTAACAGAAGGATATGATTAACTTCAAAAAATAACTTGCACCTCATTATTTACACTCGTCTCCCTCTCTGTCTTCCTGGCACCGTATGAAGTCTCTCGCATCACATTCCTCTGCTAATAAAGACATATAGCTTCCACTTCTTCCTTTACTCGAAAAACACAGCTTCAAAGGACAGATGAGAGCAATTTAGTCTTCTTGTTCTAATAACACCAAAAAAAAGAAAGAAAATGAAATTCTTTGCTGATTATGTTTAAAATCTTTAATTTATTCCACTTATCATTCCAAAAATCCAGGATTGATGAACACAGGACTGATACACATTATGTTATCAATCCCAACATACTACAAAGAAAGAAAACTGTACACATGTTTGAATGTAAGAAGAAAACCTTCCATACTAGTTATTTATAGATAAATAAAAAAGGGACAAATCAAAGTAACACTTTTTTTTTTTTTTTACAGTTGGTTTGTCCGACAGCCTCATAGTCATGTGTGTGATGATGCTCTTCATTCCATGGGCTGCTCCTGCTTCTCTTTGAACTCATTAACTCTTGCCTGGAAAAAAAAATGAAAGAAAACAGTCAGGATTGGAGTTGAGACAGCGAGGGGAGCGGCGTTCCTTTCACTATGGGACTAATATATCCAGAGCCAAGCAGACAACTCAGGGTCTGTTCTTGTATCCCACACGGAAATATTATTATTCCATGATTGTTTGCTTCTGGCTTGCCCTCCTCTGTAGAGAGGTCAGAGCATCGGGTCAGCTTCCGAACCGAAGCCCTTTGGAGGGCAGAGACATTGAAACCTTCAGCGGCTGACACAGGAGGCTCCCTGCTCAGTACACAAGCCTTGGCCAAATTTTGGTTTGGTACTCAAATTAATCAATATCGAACCACTGCCGGTCAGTAAGAGGCTGGTGATGGACTCACAAGCTTACCTGAAAGGTGTTGAGAACGTGTTGAGCAACATCGCTGAGCTCATTCAGGCCCCTCCGCAGCGGCTCTGTGGCCGGAATCCCTCCTGAAACAGACAGTAGATACCTCTGAAGAAAACCACCAGCATTATTAGTGATTAAAAAAAAACAACGACAAATGATGCACGCACTTCGTGGGTCAATCGTCTCTACAGGATTCAGCCAACGATAGTTTGAGGGACCATTTTACAAAATTTGCAACTGGCAAGCTGCAATTTACAGCATGGGATCATAGACCGTACATAAGAAGTGGATGTAGTCACCGTGTCGTCACCCATTGGTTTGTGGACTCCCGTTTTGAAACCTCGAGGTCGGCATTTTGGCCATCGCCATCTTGTTTTTTTTTTACACGAGAGGGTGGAGCTAAGTACAACCGCACACTGAATAAGACATTTAGGCGACCAAAAAGGTTATAATTAACTTTTATGAACTGAAAACACACTGTGAAAGGGTTAAAGTTGTAAATCAAAAACACGGACAACTCCCAGACCCGACAACACCAGGGTAGCCACCAATCACAAGGTAGCCACACCCTAAAGCATCCCCTGCTTTATGGTCTATTTGACTATAAAAGGTACCATAATTTACTAAATGAACATCATGCTGTATTGAAGAAGACTTGAAACTAGCCATTGAGACCATAAACTCATGTTAACAATGTTTATTGAGGTAATAAATCAAGTGAGAAGTAGGGTCATTTTCTCATAGACTTCTACACAATCAGACTTCTTTTAGCAACCAGAGTAGTCGCCTCCTGCTGGATGTTAGAAAGAATGCAGGTTTAAGGCACTTCAGCATTGGCTTCACTTTTCAGACCCGTAGTGGCCCACTGCATTGAATCACTTTCTCTCTTACTCACTACTTAAAACAAATTACATATTTAATCAATGTCAAATTAATCTACAATTTGCACGGTTTTACACCCTGCGGCTCACATTACCGCAGTTTCACAAGCGTGTCGGAGAACTACGGTGGCCTTCAGGTAAAGTAAAAACGTGAAAGGCTCTCTCTAGAGCCAGCGTTTGGTTCGTTATCCGTTCTGGGCTACTGTAGAAACATGGAGGAGCAACATGGCGGACTCCGTGAAGAGGACCCGCTCCCTATGTAGATATATGAAGGGCTCATTCTAAGGTAACGAAAACACAACGATTAGTTAGCTTCGGGTGATGAAACACAAATGAAAACATAGTTTTGAATATTATATTCGATTTCTGCTAATGGATCCCCTGTTCCTTAAACAGGAGGCCCAGTCCGATCAAGCACTCAACCCAAGTCAAATAACAGTCAAGTATCAAAGTACAAGCTAATATAAAAAAATATTCAGAAATTCAGATATGCGAGAAAGTCTTTCACGGCATAATCAATTTATCAAAGCAATGAAACAACAATTCTGTTCACTCCACTGGAGATAAAATAGGAAAGCAAATGCTGCAGCAGCTGATGATAGAGCAAGTCAACAGGAAATGAAGAAATGTAGTGCAGTGCAGCACACATGTGCAAAACGTTACTTGTTTTTTCAGGCTCTTATCTTTACAAATGGAATGCTTTTGCTTTATCAGGTGTTGATTTCCTTTCCGGGAGGCATCACCTTAACGTGGTGGAGAGGTTCGTGTGACCCTATGACCCTGAGGGCTGTGTTGTGACCTTGGTAGGGTCTCCCATGGCAAATTGGTCTCAGGTGAGGGGCCAGACTAAGAATGGTTCACAAAACCCCTATGAATAAACGAGGCAGAGGAGGAGTTACCCGGCCTGGAGGAAGCACTCACAAATCCCCGGTTGAGTGCCGCTACGTTGGAGTTTACCCCGGTAGATGGGATGGTCGCCTCCCCACGCCTTCGGGTTAAGGGGGGGAAACTCTGACTGTTGTTTGTGCGTATGCACCGAACAGCAGTTCGGAGTATTCGGCCTTCTTGGAGACCCTGAATGGAGTCCTGTATGGGGCTCCAGTAGGGGACTCCATAGTTCTTCAAGGGAGACTTCAACACGCAGGTGGTTCCCCTGTTCAAAAAGGGGGACCAGAGAGTGTGTGCCAATAACAGGGGTATCACACTATTCAGCCTCCCTGGTAGAGTCTACTCCAAGGTGATGGAAAAGAGGGTTCGGCCGATTGTCGAACCTCTGATCGAAGAGGAGCAATGCAGATTCCGTCCTGGCCGTGGAACAACGCGCCAGCTCTCTACTCTCACCTATGGTCATGAGGGCTGGGTCATGACCGAAAGAACTAGATCGCGGGTACAAGCGCCCAAAATGGGTTTTTTTCAGGAGGGTGACTGGCGTCTTCCTTAGAGATAGGGTGAGAAGCTCAGTCATCCGTGAGGGACTCGGAGTAGAGCCGCTACTCCTTTGCGTTGAAAGGAGCCAGCTGAGGTGATTCGGGCATCTGGTAAGGATGCCCCCTGGGCGCCTCCCTTGGGAGGTGTTCCAGGCACGACCAGCTGGGAGGAGGCCACGGGGAAGACCCAGGACTAGGTGGAGAGATTATATCTCCACACTGGCCTGGGAACGCATCGAGATTCCCCAGTCAGAGCTGATTAATGTGGCCCGGGAAAGGGAAGTTTGGGGTCCCCTGCTTGAGCTGTTGCTCCCCGTGACCCCAACCCGGATAAGCGGTTGAAGATGAGTGAGTGAGGTGTTGATTAAACTAAGAGATTTTTAAATGTCACTCTATGCTTTAGTATATCTTGAGGTCATCTATTTGATACTGACAACAAATGAATGAAAAGAGCTGTTCATAGCAGTCTTGGGCCTCTTGTCCCGATTGTCATGGAGTCCACCCACCCATATCATTGTGGTCATGGTGGGGAGCAATAATGAAAGAAAGAAATATAGAAATATCTGCTAGCTGCATATGTGAAAGTGCAGTGGAAACTAGGGTTTTTCCTCATGCCTGAAAGGCAATTGTGTCTCGCTGTGCCATGGAGAAAAAAGATCCTCCAGGCATGCTGAAACATAGCTCAACAACAAAAACAAGTTTTTTTTTCAGGCTTGCAGAGTCCTTTCATGTGATGGGGCTGCTGTTAACTGTAGGCACTTTGTGCAAAGCGGATGACAGATTTTTTATTTTTAATAACAAGGCAAAAGGTTATCGTTTTCTGTGGACAAGAACAAGCGAGGGTGTATGTGCATGCATGTCGGTTAGTTAAAATCAGCCGCTGGCCTTTCTTCTTCGGCTGAGTGGACAAAGTGAATGCACCGGACTCCAATCAGCGTGTTTACTCTGCAACACAGCCCGAAAACGTTTCCTCTCTGGCCGTCCTGCACATGTGTTGACACATATTCTAAAAAGAAGAAAAAGAAGATGAAGTGGCGATGTTTTAAAGGGCGTCTCTCACCTCGTGTCTGGATGCGAAAGTTGATCTTGCTCTCAGACGGATGGGTGATGGTGTAGCCACAAAAATCCACATCCACGCTGACGGGAAACAGGAAAGCAAAAGCAATGTTAATGTTTTGCTTAAAATGGGTGGAGGTGTGTTAGTGTTATTACAATTTTTTTCCACTATCATCCCAGCTGCCCTGAACTGACTGAGAACTAAGAACACTGGGAACAAAGTGGAACCACACTGAAGAGTTCCTTTGTGATATTATTATTATTATTATTATTATTGTCAAATTGTCAGAATGACCTCTAGGAATTATGAGGAAAAAAACAGGCCCCTTCAGCAGTAGTCAAATCACAAATGACATAAATTAACCATCAGTCATACTCTTTGTTCTTCAAACGTACCACATGGAAGCGGAGGAGGTAAATATTTTTACATACGAAAAGGTCAAATCTGTGACCCCGACATGCTGAGTTTAAAGCAGCAGGTTGTAAAAAAAAAAAAAAAAAAAACAAAACACTTACGTCTTCATGATCATATATCTGAGGGAATTGCCTAGTGTATGATCTTCATCATGCAGAACAAATGTCACACAGCCCTCATCAGCCCCATCAGCCTGGACCTAAAACAAAAAAAAATAAGTAATTATTAAAACATAATAACACATCCAACTCGAAACAGAAATAAATACCTCATTCAGTCTTGTGAAGGGCTCATTGCATGGGTGGAAAAAAGTACAAAATGCAAGTCTCCCTCAAAAATAATCCAAGGCACACTGTAGTGTTTGAACAAAATTAAAATGCCTTTATTTTACATGGCAATAATTTTAACAAAATTACCAAATGTCCATTTTAAACAATTATTGGCATGTAAGATAAAGGCATTTTAATTTTAACAAAATTAAAATGCCTTTATTTTACATGGCAGTAATTGTTTAAAATTACCAAATGTCCATTTGGTAATTTGGTAATTTTGTTAAAATTACCAAATGTCCATTTTAAACAATTATTGGCATGTAAGATAAAGGCATTTTAATTTTAACAAAATTAAAATGCCTTTATTTTACATGGCAGTAATTGTTTAAAATTACCAAATGTCCATTTTAAACAATTATTGCATGTAAGATAAAGGCATTTTAATTTTGTTCAAACACTACAGTGTGCCTCGGATTATTTTTGATGGAGACTTGCATTTTGCACTTTTTTCCACCCATGCAAGACAGAATGAGCCCAATACACCTGAAGGATCTGAAGAGCACCTGTATGTGATTACCACAGAGACCCAGCAGCGCTTCTACTCCATTGTCTTCAGAAATAAATACCTCCTTAGAGATAATTGAGTTTGGAGAATCAATCACATTGAGAGGGAGCTATTATGCATTGCATCCAATACTTATCATGATGATGCACATTGGTAAGCATGAGTTGAACATATTGAACAGCATGTTGATATTGATCAATACTGCCCCCAAGTGGAGACACTCTGAGTCAGCTATGGACTGAGAAGCAAATGTAAAGCAGCTAAAGTGATTTACGTTTCGGTTAGCTTAGCTTTACATAATGTCACTCATGATATCAGTCCACAACCAAGGTTGCATTAAAGAGAGCAGCGTTTAACCTAGTTAAACGAGGTGTAACAACACTGTTAGCTACTGTAGCTACTGTTACCCACGTGGGGCGTTTACAGGTGTTATCTTTAGCTTCTTTAGTTGAGTATTTTCTCACAAACAGAGTTTAATAATGGCAGAGAAATATAGCTGTATACAATCTCAAAAATTACAAGGCATTATTGCTTTTTTTACCATCTCCAGCACGGGTTTCTTTTCTCCTTCTGCAGCCATGCTTCACATCCCCACTCTATACGTCAACACAGAGACGGTGGGGTTTCAGCCCTCACTGTTGTCTGATAGGCAAGGGGTAGGCAAAGCAGCTTTATTTGCATAGCACATTTCAGCAACAGGGCAAAGTGCTTTACATAAACATTCAAGAACATTGCGACAAAGTGCAAAAGACCATTAAGACATAATTAAAACAGTTATAAAAACATAAAAACATTGAAGATTAGAAAATAAAAACAAGCTAAAAATAAAAGCTAGGATAGAAGCTGAAATAGAGTATAACACACAAGAGTAAAAGCTCTGGTGCAGTATACGATCATTATCTGGTTTAATAAAAGGCAGCAGCAAACAGGAAAGTTTTAAACTTTGATTTAAAAGAACTCAGAGTTGGAGCTGGTCCTGCAGGTTTCTGGGAGCTTGTTCCAGATATTTGGTGCATAAAAACTGAACTTCTGCATGTTTAGTTCTGACTCTGGGGACACTAAGCAGACCTGATCCAGATGACCTGAGAGGTCTGGATGGTTCATAACATAGCAGAAGATCAGAAATGTATTTTTTTGCCCTAAACCATTTAGTGCTTTGTAAACCAGCAGGAGTAGTTTGAAACCAATTCTCTGAGAGACAGGCAGCCAGTGTAGAGACCTCAGAACTGGACTGATATGATCCACTTTCTTGGTCTTAGTGAGGACTCTAGCAGCAGCGTTCTGAATCAGGTGCAGCTGTCTGATCCATTCTTTAGGAAGACCAGTATAGGGGTAGGCAAAGGGCTTTGTCCCACAAAAAAAGGTGTTTGTTTTGTCTATTGTGCAGTACATTTAACAGAAACAAACACATGCAGTATGTGTGATTATAGAAGTAAACATTTATCAAATATTCAGAAAAATAATATCAAAAGAATGTGAAGAGATGCACATTTTTCTAGTGACTATACCTGACTTTTTTTTAAAGTTTGGATATGTCACTAGGCTACAACTTGGAATATTGTGTGAAAGAGATTCTTCTTGGTAGTCCACAGGTTGGAGATTTGCCTTTGCTAAAGTTAAACAAAATAACTACTGGTTTCAGAAAGCTGCCATCTGAAAAAACACAGAAAGTATTTCTATGATGCAGATTAAGATAAGATAAGATAAGATAAGATATTCCTTTATTAGTCCCGCAGTGGGGAAATTTGCAGTGTACAGCAGCAAAGGGGATAGTGTAAAAAACAAGATGCATCAGCTTAGCAAAATATGAACCATTTAAATAGAAGGAAGTATAAAAATAGGAGCAGTCTATACAGTATTGACAATAAACAGAATTGCACAAGTGGAAAATGATATTGCACAGTGAGAATGAATGAATGAATGAATGAATGAATGAAATTCCACCTGAAAATATCAGGTTATTGTCAGTGTTTTTGGTGTGTAAGTGGTCTACTGGGATCACAGCATCTTTCAATATTTGGATAATTAATAAAAAATGTCTGCTTTGTATCTTTGAAGGAGCCGAAAGAGGAAAACTTCTTTACAACTGATCACCCGATGTACTGCAAATTGTGTCCTGTACAGCTTTGTAGTCTGTGCTTTTTATTGTGTCTTGTATACATGCAGTGTATGAAGTAGTGATATAATGTTCTGACTTATTTTATTAAGAAACCATCCCTGCACTGTTATGTAGAATAACAATAGATTGATTTATCCATCGCAGCATTGGTGAAGTTGCCTGTAAGACTTAGACGAGGGCTCTAAATACTAAGCAACACCTCCGAACTGTCGCCATAACGTGACGTACGTATGAAACCTGTGACGACACATTGCGTGAGAGGAAGTTACAAAAAAATGTAGTTCTTAAAACGAAGCGATACAATTAGGTACGTGGCCTAAGGCATGTGGTAAGAACTACATTAACCACATAGCATAGGAATGAACTGGTTTTCCGGTCTGGAGGTCTGCAAAGCAAAGCAGAAGTCACTGGAAAGGGATTAGCTAGCTTGCTAGCAGACGAAAGCTCTTTAGATGTTGGGATTTGCGCTAAATTGGCTATTTTGAACAGCGCTGACAAACCGAGGTTTTTGATTTATTATTATTGTATGTTTCACTGTTAATTGCTAGAAAAAGCTTGTTGGTATTGCGACAGACAGATAACATTACCTAACACACGTCATGTACTTTGATCAACAACATTAGTAGCTAGCTAGCCTGTTGTTTATCTGGCTTTCGCTTTCATTTCTCCTGACAACTGGATCGTGTAGTTAATAACACTAGTTATCTCAGTTAGGCTAACATTACTGACGTGTGTTACACATATTCATACACATAATGTCCTCTCCTTTCTTTCTGTAACGTTCATCCTCTCTATCCGTCTCTAGCTCTGTCAGTAACACCTCACTGGTCTTATTCGTGTCTCTAGCTCTGTCAGTAACATCTCACTGGTCTTATTCGTGTCTCTAGCTCTGTCAGTAACATCTTACTGGTCTTATTTGTGTCTCTAGCTCTGTCAGTAACATCTCACTGGTCATTATTTGTGTGTTTCCAGCAAGTAATAGAGCCCAAACCCCCAGCTGTTGCCATGGCAATCCTGTTTGCTGTGGTGGCTCGTGGAACCACCATCCTGGCAAAGCATGCATGGTGTGGTGGCAACTTCCTGGAGGTGACTGAACAGATTTTAGCCAAAATACCATCAGAGAACAACAAATTGACCTACAGCCATGGCAGGTAGGATTCACACACACACACACACACACACACACTGCATGCTTTTATCTTTGTGAGGACACTCATTGACATAATGCCTTCCCTAGCTCCTTACCCTAACCTTAACTATCACAACTAAATGCCTGATCCCAACCCTTACCCTTACTCTAACCTACTGTAAACCTAATTCTAACCTGAACCTTATAACCAAGTCTGAACCCTCAAACAAGCCTTTGGAGGTCTCTCTGTAGGTGATGATCGGCCCAAATGTCCTCACTTTCCAAAAATGTTCTCACTGTGAAAGTCTAAAACTCAAATTGGTCCTCACAAAGATAGCTGTACAAGTGTACACGCACACACACACACACACACCTTACACCTCCATCTCACAGCAATCACCCACCCACTCCTATGCTGTGGCTACATGGGTCTGTATGTCTTTCCCAGTTTAGGGAAGTTCAGATCCTACTAGTATGTACAAGTGGTCATGTGATCAGATAATTATGACAGAAAGTGCACCATGGGTAAAAACAGTAGCAAACATACCTAGAGCTAGCTGTATGAAATGCCTCTTATCTGATGTACAAGTCATGAGTTCTCAGTGCTTTCCTCAGGCAAGTGTCAACAATTGTCATCTATGTTTACGCACTTAAAAACAGGCTATACCTGTCATCAGGTAAAGGAAAGAATATGTATTTAGCGTCTAAGATGTGTTGGAGTGATACTTCTAAACTACCAGTTAAAATGCAGTTTGGTTAGTTTTTCCCACTGTCCTCTACAAAATGATGTTACATTAATTTGAACAATGCACTATTGTAAAAGACGATCAGCCATGTAGAACTAATTTACTTGCAAATCACAACTTTAACAGACACTTGGGTGTTTATTGTTGCCAATAGGAGTTGATATGATGAACTCCTCTGAGTCCGACATTATTCTCCATCACTCAGGGTCTTTTTCACACACTTGTGAAACCTTGAAGAAGAGCTTTTGTGGACAAGTAATTAAGATTTTCAAGCAGAAATACAGCTGTTTCCACAGACTATTGAATAATCTGATTATTGCCTTATACTGTATATAAACATGCTACTTCAACATGAGAAGCCAGTAATTATCCTTTGGGTGGTAATGCCTACAAGATTAATGTGATTTCTTACATTATTAATGATGTAATGATTTGTTTGCTCAGTGTGGACTGTCATATATTAGCACACGAGCTGTAGAGATCACTTAAAGCTGGTATCACATGATACAAGTTAATATTTCCTTAGGCTTTTTACAGTGAATGTAGTATACTGTATTGAACTTTGTACTTTCAACTGTATATCTGTAATGTTGACAATTTTTTTCTTTTTTTTCTTTTTTAGCTATCTCTTTCATTACATCTGCCATGATAGAATCATATACCTGTGTATCACCGATGATGTAAGTATAAAATTGGCTCAGATATCTGTGTATTTGTTTGTTTAGGGGTCAGAGGGAATTTGAGTGATATATATTAAAGTCCCTTGAAATGCACTTTATGTGAATAGCTGAATATAAGGAAGAGTTCAGAAGTAAAGCTGAATAACGCAGCAGCCACTTTGAGAAACAGAAATAACATTATTGCACCCAAATACATCTCCAACCCACGTTTGGGAGGTAATTTATTGAGCCTATTACAACAGGAAGCAGAAAAATACACTCAGAGACACAAGGTAACAATATATTAATTTCAATGTACTTAAAATAATATTTCTTATAATTAACTTTTTTGTGTTTTACTAAAGGACTTTGAGAGATCGCGCGCATTCAGCTTCCTCAGTGAAGTCAAGAAGCGCTTCCAGACAACATACGGGTCGCGAGCTCAAACAGCCCTGCCTTACGCCATGAACAGCGAGTTCTCCTCAACATTGGCAGCTCAGATGGTGAGTATAACGAGAGCCTGAGCATATTCAGCAATGTTATCATGTGAGGGCCTCGTGACTGCTGTTTACTTCTGTAGTCATACTGATACTACTGAAGTAATCACTTAGATCAACTTTCCATTTCCTTCTTTACCTTTCTCTTTGTAGAAACACCACTCGGACCCACGGGGATCAGATCGTGTCACTGAGACTCAGATGCAAGTGGATGACCTGAAAGGCATTATGGTCCGCAACATAGGTGAGCTCCTCATGAGTGATCCCCATGGCACAGTAACCCTGAAAAGACCTCTTTTTATGCCTCTGTGCCGGCAACAGCAGGGGCCAGAGGTATTATGTTTTCAGGTTGTCCCGAAACAAACGGACACTTGGAGGACGCAAAGATAAACTGATTGGATTGTAGTGGTCAAAGGTCAAAGGTTAATGTTTTGGTCTACGATATAAAATACGTCAGTAAATATCCTACTTGTGAATTTTGAAGCCTTTATCTGTCTTTAAAAAGGCGGTTGCTAACAAGTGGTTAAATGAGACCACTAAACGTCGTCACGCCGACTCGTCCGCCTTTACAGCCTCGTTGTGTGTACACATGCTCATGCGACCGTGGTGTAGTTTGTTTAGGGGCGATGCTAACTTCCTAGTTGGCTTACAAAAATACGTCATCCCTGGAGCACTCTATGGGATAATAAGAAGAAAGTATTATTTCTCTGCAGGGTCCTTTCCATAATGTTGTCAGACACTTATAATAGCAATCTGAGCCTGTCAATGGCAAAAACAAGCACTTTAAGTGGATGTAAACTGAGGGTACCAGGATGCCCCAAATGATTACATTACAGCTTGTTTAGCGTCTGGTGGCTGCAGCGTACTCCCTCAATATTGGACCAGTTTCAGAAATTGTTGTCCCCATTAGTCACTTAGGACGCTTTCACAAACCAACATTTAGTCTGCAAAAATGTTTACTTGACATCTGGGCCGAAAAGAACCTACAGAATATGCTAAATATAGTCCACAAAAACAGTGACGTTTATAAAGTCATAAACTGGAGGAGAAGGGATTTGTGCACAGTAGATCAGTGCCGAGTCAAAGTGAAAAAACTTCGACAGCATCAAAGTTCGCGATTCCCTGCTTTGAAGTGGCAGCTCTCGAGAGTGAAAAGAAAATTTCGCTCCTTCCTACAGGCTAATTCTTTTTTAGTTTGGTCCACTTTGTTTTGTGCACTGTAAAACCGAACCAGACTAAATAGAAAACAAACCCAAAAGTATCAATTTTATCTCTGATTCGGACTAGCCAAACGGACTATGGCTTATGAAAGCGCCCTTAGACACAAAAACATGGGAAAATAGGGTCATCAAGTTGCATCAGTGACCGCTACGTTATGCTGTGCCAATGAAGCACTGGTATTTGTTGACCTTCATGCCCAAAGCAAATGTTCTGGCAATCAAATTCTGAAATGGTCTCAAATGTCAGTCAGATTTCACCAACTATCTTATACGAATCTCTTCACACTGGACCTTTATGTCTCCCAAGTTAACTCTGCCTCTCTTTGTGTCTTTTTACAGACTTGGTAGCTCAGAGAGGAGAGAAGCTGGAGTTGCTGATTGACAAGACAGAAAATCTGGTTGATTCAGTGAGTCTATCATTCTACTAGTTTTCATGATGCATGGTATTTGGCAGTGTATAAGTTTATCTTTTCACAGTTATATAGCACGCTACTTATACACAAATGTTGTCACTGATGTCACGTTCTCTCTCTACTCCATTTAGTCGGTCACATTTAAGACCACAAGTCGTAACCTGGCGCGAGCCATGTGTATGAAGAACCTCAAGCTGACTATTGTCATTGTGCTGGTGTGCCTGGTGAGTATGGACAGGAATGGTAACTAGTGAGATGTTGGTTATTAGTGGGACAGTGTAATGTTCTTTAGCCAATTTGGTGGATTATTACTTATGATATTAAATTGTTTTTCTTTCCATTAAAGCTGAAGTTGGTAACTTTGAGCAAATATGATGAAAAAAGTTATTTTTGTAAAACAGTCACTATATCCTGACAGTAGTGCATGAGACAGATAGTCTTTGGTTTTGGCTCAACTGTTTTCAACATGGAGCCGGGTCACAAACTTTGAAAATATTTTAACAATAAGTAGTTCCGTAACAAAATATTGATTCATATTTGATCAGCGCTGCCTAGTTTGACAGTTTGATCGGAGTTCACGAGTGGTTGACAGCTGCTCAGAGACAGCAAGGCTCCAGCTCGGCTCTGATTGGTTGTTTTTGTTTGGGTGCGGTAGAAACTTGCAAATGCCATTAGGACCACTAGGGGGAGGCAGAGGGACATGATTTTTTTTCGCAGATTATCTGTCTCATGCACTATTGTCAGGATATAGTAACAGTTTTATAACTAGAATAGAGCGCAGACCTCCGCCCCCCTCTCCGTTCAGCTTGCGCCATCATCCACGTGTATTTTTGTTTATGCTGAGATCAGCTGTACGTAGCGGAGCATCGTAAAACACTTCATTCAAATTGGACAGAAACAAAATAAAACTCACCTAAACCGTCGTCGTTACTCTTTCCAACAATCACAAAGTGTGCTTTGGTCGAACTCAACTGTAATTTCACAGAGTTTAATGTGAAAAAACGCAGAATCTACAGTCGTCCCCTTCCCGCCCCTCCCCGCTCTCTCTCTGTCTCTCTCTCTGAAGAAAGAAGGCGTGGTCATGCGTCATCAACGCGCCATCAGTTACACTGCGCATGTGTAATATCCTGTGGTTTTAAAGCTCAGGCTGATCGGAATTCTTAAAAGTGTTCCTGAATCCGGAAGGGACCCCTTCGAAAATGGCCATGCCAGTTTTTCCTCGCCAACATTTAGCGTAACGTCATAGCGTTATTTAACCTTCTTCCTCCTTAGGTTTTTCTGGTTTCATATGATACAAGTATTTTCACTCTAGCTTTAAAACTGAGCCCGCTACAACCTAAAAATCGCAAGTTGCGTTAATGCGGTAAATAAGTAAAAAAAAACAAATTTGCGTTAACACGTTATTATCCCGTTAACTTTGACAGCCCTAAAAATAACTTTTTTATCATATTTGCTCAAGGTTACTAACTGCAGCTTTAACATGAAAAATGACCTTGATATCTTAGCTACTACAGCTTTAATTTTCAGCTATGATGAGGCTCAGCTGTCCTGTAAAACTGCCGTAATTTACTTCACATCTTCATTGAAAACACATTGCAGCAATGATCTTTCCTAAGAGGGCTCCTCTGCATTGTTTGACATTGACTGAAGGAATTCCTCCTGTGTGTTGCGACTGTATGGCTCACTGCGTGATTAATCAAACAGCGGTGCAGGAAGTAAACATTGCTTCTGTCCTGTTTCCAGGTGGTCATTTACATCATCGTTTCTGCTGCCTGCGGGGGCCTCAGCTGGCCCAGTTGTGTCAAATGAGTGGAGGATAGTGGGGATAAAAGAAAAGGAGATAAAGGAAGAGGGGGAGAAGCGCCTGTTCAACTCTGCCCTCCAGTGGACACAAAAGGACACACAACTTTCCTTCCTCTATTCCTCCAGCTTCAACATCCCCGGAAAGACACACATGACGCTGTTCCTCCTCCTGCCTCCTTCTTCTTCCCCCTCTTTGATCGCGTGCACATTGACTTGCCTTCAGGACAGGGAGTCCCACCTCATCATACCCACACTGATGGGCAGCAGCCATGTGGCCTAAAACTGATGTGGAACAATAATCTTGTCTTATACTAGTCTGGTCCATTCATCCTGTCTCATGCACTTAGTGGCCTGATGTATCAGTTTGTGATACTGTCCTGCACCTCTCTATGTATTTAATCCATTCAGACTGATACCGGAATGACCCACAAAGATAGCAGAGATTGCATTGTTATTGTCCTGCTTTTCCTTTGATGCCAACAGGAATACATGAGACCTGCAAGTATAAATAAGTAGCATGTTGCAGATCCATCAGCAGATCCAATACAGTGTCTGTTCCTCTGTTATATAACTGAAAACTAATTTTTGACAAAACCAATGACGTATACTGTATGTCTCAAATGTCTAATGAACCATGCTGGTGGTGTCTCATGAACACATATTTTCTGATTTCCTTCTTGTTTTATCGCCAAGCACAGTCGTATATTCTAAAATGGATGTTGTAAAATACCAGATATGATCATATAAATAAATATTGTAAATTTGATTAATATTACTGACTCAAGAGATGTAATGGTTCTTTTAAATCAAGCCTGATTTTTGAGGAAATCTTCAATATCCTTTCCCACCTCAATAGGAGGTTTCCTTTCACCCTTTTAGGATGTTCAGTGTGCCCATATGTTCTTTCTGTTAACACAATGCACTTTTTACATTGTACATAGATTTGCTTCCTGGCATCATCATCATCATCATATGGTTTATAATCATGTAATATTTAATTATTGTACATCCAGATTTGAATTAATAAACGACCAAGTGGTTGATCCCTTCAGATGGGAAACAAAAGTTTTGATATTTGTGGATTTTATTTTGAAAATCTGACCTAATTCCCTTGATATGAGCTGAATTGGTGATCATTAGCTAATTGATTAACTGCTAGTGACTTAACTGTTAGTTGCAAAGGGACGCCAACTCATCACATTGTGTCAAAGTTCAAGCAAACAACACTTGTTTGTCACTTCTTCGGGGCAATATGAGCTGTACGACCGGTTTGTAGTTTTGCATTCTGACATTTGTTTGTTCAGGGCGCTCTGAGAGCAAGGCCTATTCTAAGGAGGTTAGGACACGGGTTTTGTAGGTAGGGTATGACGCATGCGCAGTGTGACTGAAACTGCGGTCGTGCGTTGCGACCAGACTTTACTGCGCATGCGTAATCCCCCTTTGACATGAAGTGTGACCTAGCCTCCTTTAATAGGCCTTGTCTAAGAGCGGGAAACTACCAGGTGAAAATAATGCTGTATTAGGACCTCGTTAGTGCTCCCGTCTGTCCGGTGACAGGTAATGTTACAAGCCATAAATCTGCTATTTTTTTGTTTAACTATACGCTTTTTATTAACCTAACCTAGTGGACAAGTGGTAAGGCAGTTTATATGTTTCTCCAACATTACTTTGCTACTTTAGTTCTTAGTTAGCTTGAGCTAATTGAGGTACCATAAAGTTCAACCTCCGGTCAACAGAAATTAACGTTTGTTAGCTTGATAGCTAGCTAGCTAATTAGCTACATTATGCTAGCTAGCTACAAGGCCTATGGAAAAGAGGCTAGGACACGCGCAATGTAACTGAAGCTGCGGTCGTGCGTTGTGATTGGCTCAATTTCGGCGAGGGCAGACAAGACTTTACTGCGCATGCGTTGTACCCCGAAGCTATGACGCGTTTCCCAGCCTCCTTCAGTAGGCCTTGGCTGCTA
Organism: Sebastes umbrosus; assembly: GCF_015220745.1. NCBI lineage: Eukaryota > Metazoa > Chordata > Actinopteri > Perciformes > Sebastidae > Sebastes > Sebastes umbrosus. The sequence goes on from NC_051277.1 coordinate 26,102,901, forward strand.
ATTGTCGGGTTTTTGTGTCAACCGCTGTTTTCGACCGTTGAAAGTCATGTTTAAAACCTTATGTAACGGTTGTTCGCCATGTAAGCTTAATTTTAACATAATAATAATGCATTATAGTAATTTTTACCAGTCTCTTCTGCACTATACTCACTTTTAACAGTCTCTTCTGCACTATACTCACTTTTAACAGTCTCTTCTGCACTATACTCACTTTTAACAGTCTCTTCTGCACTATATTCACTTTTAACAGTCTCTTATGCACTATACTCACTTTTTTAATAGTCCTGTATCACAGCTGTTACCCTGTACTATATTCATTTTTAACAGTTTTCCTCATCTCCTTGTATTTTTATATCTGGTATATTTTTTTGTACTTTGCACTGCTAACTTTTTTACTGCCTTCTTACTAACATGTTTTGCACTATGGACATGTGATGCTGGAAACTTGAATTTCCCTCGGGATTTATAAAGTTACTATCTATCTATCTATCTATCGATCTATCTAATACTAGTTTATTGCCTAATCTTTAAAGGTCTCAGCCGTGTTGTGTACATTAGTCTACTGTGTTTTAAACCATTTATGGACTTGACAGATTATTTTCCTTGCTACATATGTAGACTCCTACTATGTTTACTCCTGCTCTAATTATAGACTCATCTGGCTGGAGGAGGGCTCAAACTGATGTTGTTGTTGTCACCAATGACCTCTTGTGTTTACAGGAGCCAGAGAGGAGTAAGGTACTCAAACACATCCAGCAATATTCAGTCTTATTTTGGCTTTAAACCACACCTTTGACTACTGCAACGCAAAGCAAGGCAAGGCAAGTTTATTTTATATAGCACATTTCATACACAAAGGCAATTCAAAGTGCTTTACATATAAAAGCAAGATAAAAGAGCACAAAGTGCATTAGATAAAAACGAATAAAAGAATATTATTATTTTTTATTATTATTATTTTATTTAAAAGGGACCATGTACAGTTTAAAACATAAATGTCACCATTTGATGCACCGTACCAGATTATAGCTTTAATCTAATTCACATCTGTAGTCCCTTGGCAGGTCAAAACAAAGAAACATACTACAGTCATACAAGAAAGAACATACAAAACGCACAATACACAGCTACACACAATAGCACATCACAAAGTATGCTTGTCAAGTAAAAGCAAGTCATGAAGACCATGGAGGAAAGATCAGTGAGTACAGAGCTGAGCAGCTTTCAACACACGTTTTAAGTTGGTTTTGAAAGTGCTGATAGAGCTGCAGCTCCTCACATCGTCAGGCAGGCTGTTCCACTGATTTGTGGCCTTAACAGAAAAAGCTGAGAACAGTTTTTGGTCTTGAGTCTAGATTTGAAAGTGCTGCATCTTTGATTTCATCTGGAAGTTTGTTCCACAGTTGAGCAGCGTAGCAGCTAAAAGCAGCCTCACCATGTTTCCTTCTGACCTTGGGTACTACTAATAGATTTTTTTTCCCAGTGACGTTAGAGGTCTAGTAGGTGTGTACTGCTGAAGCATATCTGAGGGGTAATTTGGACCTACCCCCTTTAGTGATTTGTAAACAAGCAGTAGTGTTTTAATGTCAATTCTGTGACTTACTGGGAGCCAGTGTAGGGAATTAAGTACTGGAGTGATGTGATCAGTTCTTTTGTTTTTTTGTAAGCACTCTAGCAGCTGCATTTTGCACCATCTAAAGCTGTTTGATGGTCTTTTTAGGTAGGCCCGTGAAGAGACCATTGCAGTAATCGACTCTGCTCGAGATAAAAGCATGGATACGTTTTTCTAGGTCATGCTTTGACATAAGACCTCTAAGTTTAGCTATGTTTTTAAGGTGGTAAAAAGCTGATTTGGTTATCGCTTTCACATGATTATTGAAGCTGAGATCACCGTTGATTAAAACACCAAGATTTTTGACAACATCCTTTGCTTTAAGTCCCTTTGTGTTCAGATGATTAGCAATCTTAATTCTCATCTTTCTTCCCAAATAAGAATACCGTAGGTGACTGTGGAATCCATGTTTATCTGCTTTGCACATTTTATAACTTTTTAAGACCAATTTCAATATGCTTGTGGTGTTGATTGCACTGTATTGCAAGGTGAAATTATTTTGTTCAGCTATACAGGACAACACCACAAACCCTGTTCTCAAATGGTACTATAAAATATAGGTGAATATCTTGCACAATATTTCAGACTGAGCTCAAGGGTTAATTCTTGACCTAGAGCTTGTCAAAAAAAAGTCTTAACACAAGATTCAACTAAAATGTTTGTTCTTATGTGTTGCCGTTGTCCACCTCTGCAAATGCAAGGGATGTAAGAGTATTGCGATATTATGTTTATGTGTATTATGTTACTGCGATTCTCCAAAACACTAGATTTTTAATTAACCTCTTAAAAATTTGACGGCCCGCCGGCAGTCCCAGCCACTATTCTGCCTTTCGGCGGTTGTAGCGGGCTCAGTTTCATAGCTAGAAGTGCAGTGACGGTATAAACCTAAGGAATCCATTGGTACCAACCATGTCATACTTGCATGTCGCGAAGGAGGATGTATAACACTACGAAATTATGCTAAATTTTGGTGAGGAAAAACTGGCATAGCCATTTCCCCCCCTTTACAGACATGCCGACTTTATCATAATCGCTTTTTTTTTGTTGGCAAAAAACATGTTTTTTGAATGCAGTATAAATGTAATATTTTTGCCTATTCTAAAATGATGTATTATTTCTGAATACTGGGGTCCCTAAACAGTCTTGGAATTACATACATTTTGTATGACAGGAAAGTTAAGACTCTTGTGGAACTATATTCATGTGTAATGATGTTAGTCCCCATAGTAGCCATTTTACATAGTGAATGTTGTATTACTCAGATTTTATACATATCATGGTGTCTTTATAGTTTATACTATGACAGTTTTCCTAAAATTAGATTGGAAAAAATTGCAATGTATCACCTTGCTTACAGTATCACAATATATTGCAATATATTGAATCATTACCCCTATATCATGATACGTATCACCAGATTCTTGCCAATGCACAGCCCTAGGAAATGCTATGTGTATTCAGCATAAGCATCACAGTTTAGGCTAACTGAATGAATAGCTAACCAAGATACATTTGCTGACACATCTGACAGGTCTCTGTTTTTCACTAGATAGCATAGGCACAGCTTTCTCTTGAAAGCCTTTTTCTATTTCTTCTTGCTGAAGCAGACTGACTAATATTCTGACTGTTGAAAGACAGTGCCGTGCTATCCTTCTAACCGGGCTCATTGGTGTGGTTTTGTTCCCTGCTTTACAGAGGACAGCGTTGTCCCTGTGGTATGCTGGCTGGAATCCCCCAGCTTGACCTGCTGCCCTGTGGTAGTGTGGTGCAGCTCTGTGCCTGGGCTTTTGATGGCTGTCCCTGCTACTCATAACTGCTGGCTGTATGACACTGATACGTCCAGTCACCCATGCAAAGGCAAGAAAAGGCCATTCAAGGTTTTCTGCAAAGTGCCTCGGGGGCTTCAAAAATAGAGAAGCATTGTTCTGTTGATCTCACTTTCAGTTTTAAATGTATAATGCTATTTGAAGGCAGTAACTTGCATTGGATTTTTCTTGGACAGACAGGTACATAGTGGGGCCTCATATCAAACAGCAATGTTGATAATGAATCTGAGACAATTACAAAAATAACCCCATTTTATTTTCTGACAAGGCAGAATGGACTCTCAAAACACAGGGTCCAGTAGACCACACCATCGTGGGCAGTTTACAGTGAGTGTCGGGTATCAGGGATTTTGGCCGGTTAGCCTCTTGGTTTTGAATGTATTGTATACACTTTTACAGTGTACTGTTTAGGTGGCAACAAACATCACTGAGGTTTTAGGTTTGAACAGTACTTGAAGACCATGTCAAAATGCTTAGATTCGATAACTATACCCACTAAATAACAGCTTTTACAGGATATAAGACTCAGAACTCTGAGGAGATAATAAGCCTACTCTATACCAGTGGTTCCTTAGGGCCGTTCACATGCTGCGTCTAAAAATGTGTGGAAAATGCCAGCTGTGCCGCTTTCATCATTTTATCCAAGGTGCATGGGAGGTTGCGCTACTGTTGCGCCTACCATTACTAACCAACCAAAATCTGCTTGCTACGATGATGAAGTTGTAGTAATTTAGCTGTAAAAGCCTCACTGACTAAACTAAACAAAGTCAAAACAAAGAAATAGATTTCCAGCACCTCACGGTAGCTTTACTGCTCCATTTCTTAGTGTCAACTTGGCTGACCTTTCAACCGGATGTTGTGACGTTCTTGGACGGAAAGGGTGAAGCCAGTAAAATAGATAAAGCTCTGGGTAACCCTGCACTAAAATGATTAACTTCTCCTCCATATATTTACTGTACACTGATATTTACGGAAGGAAGAAAAGATATCTGCCGGCTGTGATTGGTTGTTCCTTGTCACGTGACATGCTGTGCGCGCTGCAGTGTTCCAAAAGTTGAAATAATTTTATCTTGCTTGCTCCTCGCAATAGCGTCGCTCCCGCGTTTGAGCGAGCCTGCCACGCATCTACATTAACAACGAATTTGAGCACGCAAAAAACGTGGCACGTGAACCGCCCCTTAGGGGGACGTCAAAGATCACAAGGGGTGCGCCAGGATTTGTCTTCTGAGATAATGATTGAAATTAGATTTCTTCATGTATAACTAAAATCATAATAACACACTTAGTGGTTAATTTATACAAAAGCCTGTACATTAAAAAAAAAATATTTAAAATAATTTATTGTTTTGCTACTTCAGGTAGCACTTCACTGCAAATCTATCATCCGGCTTCAATCCATATTTGTGGGCTTTTAGCCTTTCAAAAACATTTTTGCTCTCCCGCTTGACGCACACAAAGGGAGGCCCGCATCTTTAACACTATTATAGTAAATTAATTAATTGAAAAAAAAGATATGCATCTGCATTCACTTGGCGAATCTGTCAAGACGTCATCACTTTATTTATATATATTAAGAAAAACTCATTTAATACACTGAGTCACTTTATTGAAACTGAGGATTTTGTTTGAGGATTTGTAATTATTTTTAGGGTGATGAGTCTTTCTTAGATACAAGTAGGGGTGGCTTCAACGAAAATAGGTTGGGAACCACTGCTCTATACCATGATTTACATCTTCTCTCTAGTTAAGATTAGACTGTAGTTCCAGGGGTCAGGGGCCTTGTATAGATTAAGCAGAAATAGCATTTGGTCTTAGAGGTCTTAGACTCTGGTGTCACACCACTACTGCAGTGTTGGGATCAGGTGTCGAGCTGTTTGTGTACAACATGAGGCTGTGTCATCAGACAGTGACATTATCAGTGGAGGACTTTGGAGCACTTGTCAGCTGTAACCAACATTGTAATGTGCCTTGCCATCTTGGAGTAAGTGAGTTTCTATGCAAATTCTGGGTGGGAACAAGGAACCGAGGCCTCCTGTTATTCTGCTCCCCTTTTCACTTATCCCTCACTAAAAAAGCAGCCTGATCCATTCCTTCATAAAAGAGGGACTTTGGCTGCTTAGCAACAGTGAATGCCAACACTGGCAGGCCATGGCCACTCCCCCAGCACTGGGCTCGGCGTGGATAAGGTAACATGTTGCTTTCTTCCTTGCTTGCTCAATCAGTAAACTTGGGAGTGGAGCTCTACGTAGAGCACAATCCTTAGCTGGACCTTGACATGCCTGCACTGGGAGCAGTGTGCAGCCAAGTCACTGATGTGTCTGGCACAGTGGCTGGTCGGAGATATTGCTGATCCAGTGCTGCAGTAGGCCTACAGGGAAGGGAGGAAAGAAATAGAATCTAATGCCTGCACAGGGGGCACCCTCATTCTGGCTGTGACGTTACTGATGCACGGTTGACTCTAAACACGAGGAGGGAGGAGTGGTGGTGGGACGGGGGCTGTTGGTGTCTGGCTGAAGCACACTTGCACACCACTGCCTGCCCAGTTGGCTGGATTTAGCGCTTTGGAAGGAAAGCAGTAATGGGATTATCTCTGAGAGAGTAAAATGAGCCGGGTGAACCTGTAAACAGTGAGTGATCTGACGTGATGCAGAAGGCAAGACAGCTGACTGTGGAGAATGGCGGTATTGAGTTAGTTCATACTATAGTTGATCCATTTCTCAGTCCAAAGGTAAGTGTTTTAAAAGGTTTTTTTTTTCTGCAGTGTTGCTTTCTATTCGTTGGCTCAGTTTCTTGTGGCTTATCTTGGTGGTTTTATTTTTACATAAACATCGTCAGTTCATGGTTTTCTCAGGTGCAGTTGTACTTTACATAACAATGTAATGCCTAGTGATGTTTTTAACCAGCAAAATCACTGTTCTGCATTGTCATATTGTGTGGGAAGATACTGCAGTGGCGTTGGAGGGGCAGTTCTTCTTGCCAAGGTTCAATGTGCAGCAGTTTGCCATGGCTGTATAATATATTGTACAGATTGTAATTTACAGAAAGGCGTGTTGATTCTCTGCCGGTTAAACAAACATCCAGATTTGGACTGTTGGTCATGTTGATAAAAGCAGAGCAGCTTTCATATATCTTATCAGCAGTAGTGTCGAGTGTCCAGTAAGGCAGATTTAAATATTAACACCAAATAATTATTGTGGCATACTTATATTTTGAAAATGTCTTTCTCCCAAATGTTAAAGCCAAAGATCTCTTTAAAGACTAGACTAACACTCAGTTATTCCAGTTGAAGACTTCATTTATGGTGTGGTTGTTGTCTTTACAGACTGAGCATTGCTCTAAGGTTGAACATTTTCTAATTAGCATTTTGAAATGTGCATTATGGAGGTGGAGGCCAGAATTATAGTCGACAATGTATTTTGAATTTCTCTATTGAGGTCTTGTTTAAAAAATAATAATAATATATTTGAGTTGACATTTGCTGAATGTTATTTGTTGGTTCTGTTGCTTGCCAAAATTGGTTTGTAAAGGTGGCTGATATTTTGGCTATGAGAAAAAAACTGTCAATGTATTTATAGTTTAGTGCACCTCAAACTTGCAGCTATCTCTAGTGACTCCAGGGGTCCATGACTCTTTAACTCTTTAGTTACATCACTCACTTTAAGTAGAGCCTTATTTGCCTTTTATATACTGTATATGGGGGGGAAATGTCAACATTTTTGCACCCAGACTATTCAACTGGTGGAGTTTTGAAATTGCTACAAAAGAAACCTCTATCTTAGCAGTATTACACACAGATGAGCCAAAGACAAGCAGGCTGCCACTCAAGATTGAAAACATGAGGTTAATATGCTGCATATTATAAATTGAAGCCTCTCTTTTTCTTAAGACATGTACTATGTTTTATTTAGAATGCTCTGACAACCAAGAAAAACCCCTGAGCTCAGGTTTATTTTAAACTAAGTCATATGTTTTCTGCATTTTGTTTTGTGTTTCCTGGGAAGGTCATGTACCCTCACTGATCCTGCCCCTCCCTCCTCAACCAGTATATTCCCTGTCTCCTTGACAATTATGTTCCCATACAACTAAACTGCATTGTGAATTACGTTTCGAGGGTATTTTGTCCCGGATTGCATTTGTTTTTGACATCTGACAGTCTGCAGATGTTCTTGTAGGGAGGAGGTCGGGTCAAACAAACACAGGACTTTCACCCAGGAGGCCACTGCTTGTGTCCCATGTGAAGCCAAAAGTCAACATTCACTTGTTTTAATTTACGTCCGTAGCTTAAACCTGCAGTAGGCAGAATATTTTTGGCATCATTGAGCAAAACTTTGATAATAACCTTTCAGCATATTGTAATTGAAGTGTTCTGAGAGATAACAAGATTTCTGCACATCCTCATGGCTCTGTTTTCAGGCTTTAAAAAAATCAAGCCCGTGACGGGAGACTTTGGCCAATTTCAGAGAGAGCGTTCCTATTGAGCGTTTCTATTGGCTATGTTCCGGCTGGTGGGCTTTGCTTGGTATAACTGATCTCAACATGGCTGCCGGGTCACAAACTTTCTCATTTTACAGCTAAACGGTACACTAAAATATGTTTCTGAAAACATTTGAGGCGAGAAATAGGCATTACAGTAACAGTATGGATTCATATTTGATCAGTACTGCCTAGTTTGACCGCTTGATCGGAGTTTGCGAGTGATTGACAGCTGCTCAGAGACGGCAAGGCTCCAGCTCGGCTCTGATTAGTTGTTTTCCTCCGATGTGTGAAATCTTGCAGATGCCATTGGGAGCACCAGAGGACACAGAGGCACTTGATTTTTTCAGATTAACTTTCTACTGTCAGAATATAGTGATCATTTTATAAAAATAACTTTTTTAATCATATTTGCTCCATTTCTACCCACTGCAGCTTTAAATAATGCAACAGTCATTTTAAGCCAAACCATGATGTTTTTTACTAAACCTAACCAAGTAGTTTTGTAGCATTTTTTTGTTTTGTTTCAATTTACATTAACCACAAGTTTAAAACTGCGACCGTAATCCGGTGGAACATATATTTCCCTCAAAATATAATTGAGAATGCGGTTTAGTTGTATGGGAAAGTATTTTTTTTAGGACACAGAGTTGACTTGACAGAAGTGCAGCAGACTATGCACAATTTTTCTCCAAACAATCAATATATATGTTGGCGTTTCATTCACTATTTGGGGTTGATTACAACCCTGGAAAGTTGGACAAGTTTTTCAGGTTTTTTTCTTAAGTTTTTTTATATGCAGCAGAATGTCTGGAGTCTGCATACTGGAAACTTTCAGGCTGTTGGTGACTTGATATCTTACTCTCCGGTGGCACATGCCACAATGGTGCTTTTGTTGTAGTAGATGCTGGCAAGCTTAGCAGTCCAGTCAGCTTAAATAAACATAACAGTACACAACAAAGCAGTTAAGACTGCCGTTTACTTCTCATGCCAAACCCACATTGGCTCATTTAAGGCTTGTAACTGCTTGGCCAGCCTCACATTTAAGCTTTTATGAAACCATGATTCGGGAGAGACGGAAGGTGTGTCTGGTAAAACATATCTTTAGAAAGGGTACAGATATTTGGGTAATTTGATATTCAACAATCTAAATGAAATCACATTGTATCACATATTACAACTAGGAGATAATTTAGACTTGCATTACAACATTCCCTCAGCAGGATTCTGATGACTTTTGCATTTTTCATTGAGCTAAGTCATAAATAATTTGAGTATCCAGGTACTGTTACAATGACCAGTGACTACAAAGGCTTAGGAGAGCAGGCCAGAGCCTTTTTGGAGCCCTGAGCTAAATTTTACACTGGGATGTCTGGAGATAAGCCTATGGGTCAGTTCGGGACGCTCCTGTTAACATTCAGTGATGTCAGCATAGATTGTGTAGTAACATGGGTTATACAAATTTGACCTTTTCCCCTTTACAGATATTCGTGCCTGATCAACAAAACTGATGGATTACTGTGCTGCTAACCGAATGTGAGGCTATTCAGAGCTACAGAAGTATCCTGTCTGAACTCCAAAATGTCTAACGTGACATTTAACATGTCCACCGACCAAGTTGGGAGCACAGTTCTTCTGCCCCACAGAGAGGCCCTCTCCCCTGAGAGTCAGTACAGCATCTCGTCACTGTCACCTTCACCTGACACCAACAGTAGTATTTCAAATATGAGTGACAGAGAAACCACCAGCTCCCCTGACATCAACATGCTGGAGTGCTGCCTCAGCGACGGCTTCTCTGTGGATAACCCCTACAACAACACTGTACCTCAAGATAATGAATGCTGCAGCGTAAGCATGAACCTGAACCAAACCTTTACCACCTCACCCGTTAACAGCAGCGGGAATATCTGGAATGAAAACTTGAGTGTGATGAGCAGCCTTGAGATGGGATCGGATGAGTACCAGACTTTCATTAAGAACACAGAGGATGCAAGTAGCAGTGCAGTGATGTCTCCAGACTCTGCTGGGAGGGAAAGCCAGCTGAGTTCAGGCGAGACTTCCCGTAGAGGATCCACCGAGAACGACTGCTGCTCCCTGAGCTCTGGGGAAATGGTAATAAGGAGCAACAGTTTTTGTCTTGAGGACCAGTCCCTCTTAGTCTCTTCCCTGGAGGAGTCCTCTATGTCTCTGGCTGCGGGCTATCCCGCATTTCCGGCTGATTCTAACCTGCTGTCAACCACTCTGCCGGACGTCCTTGAAGAATCCACAGAAAGAGTCATTGAGAACATAAGCCATCCGTGTCTTGGCACGACTTTCATTCATGCAGAGCTCCCCACTGAGGAAAATGATATGGAAACATCCAACTTTCTTGTAGCTCTACCAAGTGAGAACGAGGGAGGTCTTTCGATGACCTTTGTCTGTGAAACATCTCCTGCCGATTGTGGAAAAGACGCTCAGGTTGCTAGTGCTGAAGCGGAGCCGTTGCCCAGTTTCCCTGGAACATTTACACCAGAACAAGGCAAGACCCTTGAGTCCACTCTGTCAGCTATACAATACACTGATAAGGATGTCCATACTTCCACTCCAGTATTAAACATTGGGAACATGATGCCTGGCTTCCCCTCCTTTTCAGAGTCTCCCAGTATTGGAAGCGCAGCCATCCCAGGACTGCACCCTGCTAAACGGCAGCAAATCTCTGGGACTCCTAACCGTTTGGTTGCAAGACTGCCGCCTTCAGCCAGCAAAGTCAAGAAAATGGAAATTAAGAAGTTTCCCAAGTCCGACTTCAGCAGCGTAAAATCTAAAGTCGTGACAAGAAGTGTGCATCAAATGTCAGCGTCAGGCCCTGCTTCACAGCACAAACCGCCACAAGTTAATGTGAAAAATAAACACACTGAAGCACATAGAGGAGCAACCATTAGGATTAGTCCTGCCAAGTTAAGGAGTAGCACTGCAGTTGTCTCACCACTCACCACCACTAAAATGGTCAATGATGCTCAGAGACAGGTGAATACAGGGGCTGATAATTTGGGCTTGAAAACGATTCAGTCATCTGGGCACAATGCTGTAGATGGACAGGGGAAGAGTAGAGCATCCCCACCTCACCAACACCCAGATGCAAGTAATCATGCTTCAGCAGTCCAATGCAGCTCTAAAACTGAACAAGCAGCGTCAAGCCAAGCAGCAGATGCCGCAGTGCAGCATTCTGGCAATCAGACCCTGTGCTTATCATCCTCAGAAAAATCCCCTGACAGAAGTGGCCAAACGGATCCCAAACTAGCTCCAAAAAAGGGCGTGCTAAACAAAATTGAGGTCAGGTCAGGCTCGGCTTTAGGTCATGACAAGCCTCCTGTCCGCAAGTTGCGGCCTCGCTGCTCATCGGAGAGTTCATTATTGTCATCCAGGCCACCCAGGGAGAAGAAAGCAAGTCTACAGTTTTCAGCCAGCTTTAGCATTCCCAAAGCTGACACCCACCTGAAGCAGACCAAACCAGGGAACCTGAATAAACAGGCCACAAACGGACCTGCTGAAAACTCCACCAGAGAGGCTAAGAGGATCAGCCTGGTGGTGAGTATGGATTTATAATGTAAACAATTAAAAAATCATTTTTACTTTCTTACTAGTTTTCAAGTACTGTTAATATTCATGTTCTTGCAGCTTTTTCTGTGGGCCACATTAAATCAAAATATTTTGGACACTGATTTGGTTGGAGCTGCCAGGGATCTCTGGGAAAATGTCTGTTTGTGTTGTGAACCATCAGGACCAATTGCATAGAGCTTAGGGACTGAGTGAGAAACTGCTCTCTTTGCAGGCAGAATTCAGAAAATCGACAACTGCGGGAGCCTCATGGGATGAGAGTAAGAGCAGATTTCGAGGACGGTCATCTCCTAGACAAACAAGAGGAGCACCACCTTCACTACTTCCAGCTGCCAGTCCCAGACCAGCCACTCTGTCTACCAGGCAGAGGCAGGGAACCCAGGGGAGGGATGTACACAAAACTATAGGGACACCACAGTCCAAGCAGAAGGACAGCACAGGTAAGTGGGATACATAGTAATTGGGTTAAATACTGTACATGCTTTGTGTTTTTTGTTATCGAGTTAAGCTGAGCCTGTGATGATATCGCAGGGGTCTTGAGAAAAGTTTAAAGTTGTTCTTCATTTGTTTCACAAATGGGAAAGTTGACCTATAAATGTTGGTAAATAAACATTGACAGAACGTCACAATCAATACCCTCATAAGTGGCTAAGCAGAGAGCGAAGGATTCCCTAACTTTTTCCTCTGTTTACACAACCGAGAGAGAGAGAGAGAATTGTGTAATAGGCCAATTTAACCCTGTGTAAACTGAAACAAGCACAGTAGAGAAGTTGACTTGGACTGGATTTGAAGGGCCGTGTAGGATTGAAGGCAGCACCAGAAGTACATGGTTTTGTGTGGGGTTTACGTACTGTAGCTGCAGCAGGATCCTTCAAAGCAACACAGTTATGTTATAAGTAGGGCTGTCAATCGATTAAAATATTTAATCGCATGATTGTCCATAGTTTATCGTGATTAATCGCAACTTAATCAAACATTTTTTTTATCTGTTCAAAATGTACCGTAAAGGGAGATTCGTCAAGTATTTAATACTCTTATCAACATGGGAGTGGGCAATTATGCTTGCTGTATGCAAACATATGCATTATTGGAAATCAATTTCCAACAAAAAACAATGACATATATTGTCCAGAAACCCTCACAGGTACTGCATTTAGCATAAAAATATGCTCAAATCATAACATGCCAACTCAAGCCCAACAGGCAACAACAGCTGTCAGTGTGTTGACTTGACTATGACTTGCCCCAAACTGCATGTGATTATCGTAAAGTGGGCATGTCTGTAAAGGGGAGACTCGTGGGTACCCATTTTCATTCACATATCTTGAGGTCAGAGGTCAAGGGACCCCTTTGAAATTGGCAATGACAGTTTTTCTTCGCCAAAATTTAGCGCAGGTTTAGAGTGTTATCTAGCCTCCATTGCGACAAGCTGGTATGACAAAAAACTGAGCCCGCTACAACCTCGGGAATATGGATTGCTTTAAAGAAATTAGTGGCTTTAAAATGAATTTGCATTAACGTGTTATCGCGTTAACTTTGACAGTCCTAGTTATAAGGTAGTGCTTTATACTCTTCAGATGATTGATAAACATTTTATTTATTTACAAGCTTGCCACCATCATTTCAGAAATAATGAACATGACGGATACAAATAATAAATAGCATTATTTAACTTTTAATTTGCGTAGCTCTGCTCCACATGCCATTGTAAACTGAAATGATTCAGGTTGTAGTAAAGCAGTCTCCCCATCAGAGGGTGACATTAAGCAGTTCCTGTAATAGACCTACTGTCAGCCTCATGATGAGCTCAGCCATGTCCCACAGGAACCGTGTTGGATACAAATGTCACCTCCGGTCTCTTGTCCAGGTCTTGGGGATAAACAGCCAACTCCCTCTGCCCTACTGCTCTTCATAGTAAGAGGAGTCCTGGGGAAGGAGGGTGGGAACTCTTCCTCTGATGGGAAGCCATCTGTACGAGTGGAAAAAGCAGGGGAAGGAAAGGGAGGTTTCGAGCTCAAAGTGAAAACAAAGTGTTGAAATCAAGAGTCCTGAGCACAGTAAAGCAGTAACCTTCACATGCATGCTCTGGCTACAGGGATACTTCATAGGGATGCATTATTTTTCTTAAACTTAACTTTTTTTTTTTGTTTGTTCATATTTGACATGTTTGCTGTAGAGTGTAAGATACATGCAGGTACGTTTTGTACAGTTTCTTTATTAAATGTATCAAGAAATAGGTAAGCTGTCGGGGATCATTTAAAGCTTTTCATAAATAAATTTTTACATTGTTTTCCAAGCTTTTAAATGTGCTTTTTTTTTTTTTTTTTTTTTTTTTTTAAACTAGTTTTGGTTATGGACAAATGTCTCTAAAATATCCCATGAACAGGACTCATTACCTGTTATAAGAAAACATTGTCTGGTTTGTTAAGCCTGATTTGGGAGTCTAGGAGCTCTGTAGATATTTTATTTGCCTACGTTTTTACTCATGATTGATACACTGGTAAGCTCAGTATGTGTATTTGTCCTTAATAAATAGGTTCATGCTGCTGACCTCCAATGTTTATGTGCACTCTATTGTATCCCAGGCAGTCAGAGAGTGCAGGCAACAGGAGAGCTGTCCCTTGGAACCGCCTCAACATCAAGTATTAAGCCTCAGCTGAATGGATCCCGACCTCCTCATACTCCCACTCGGCCCTCTCTTATGGGCCCTCCCCATACTCCTACTTCTAGACTACCACGCAAGCCCCCGGGGCCATCCAGGAGCCTTACTGAGGCCAGTACTCACATGAGCGAAGGTGCTGGGAATAGTACACAAGGTAAGCCTAACAAGGATTTACATTGTTTTTAGAAACAGGATGTTCAGTACCCACAGACAATTACATAAACATATAAAATCAGTTTAATGCAGGTGTTTTCTGGGATCAGGCCGCATCTGGACATGGAGGGGAGGGGCCTCTGTTCTAAATAGTGACCCACTTCAGGGCTGGGCTTGGATGTAAATCTCCCTGTGGCAAATCTTTCTCTGATTTAATAGCTCCACATCTGCCAAGACACAGGGGCTTGGCAACTAAAAAAACATTTATTTTAAGAAAGTAGACCATCTTTCAAAGCTATCAAAAATTCTGTATGAATGAGCTGAATTCCAGTCCAGTGCCAGCAAATCATTTTGTATTGTTGCTGAGCTTCGAGTGGTTCTGATGTGTTCTACTGTATTGGTATTTTATTTTCATACTGGTGTATTGTATGAAGAGAAGGAGCACTGTTAGACAGCAGGCTTTTTTTCCACCCAGCATCCTTAACAGCATGCAGGTCTGATTGGCTGAGAGGACCTATTTTCCAAACTGGGGACCCCCCCTCTTGTGTGGTTGTCAAGGCAACGGGTTCTATTCCACTCTAGTTCACACACAGCGTTGCCTGGAGGAGAGTGAGCAGACATACACTACAACCGATGTCGTCTGAGGTGCAGAAAAGGAGCAGTTTCCCTATTTTTCTTGTTATTAAACCCCAATGGCTGGTTACACAGGACTTCGTAGCTGCACTTGGACTGAATTTCCAGCTCATGTTTTCAACAGCTCCTCTTTAATAGCACAGAGCAGTGCAGCATCTAACTGTGATCTCACCCTCTTGACATGCCTGCTCATTGGATCCTATCGTTTTTGTATCATCCCTTTGTTAGCTGCGTTTAATGGAAAAGATAGAAAGCTTTGGAGAAGTAAGTGAGACTGGAAGATGAATCATAATTGCAGTATCCATGGTGAAAGAGCTTCTGAATATTTTAATCAGTTTAGCTCAGAGGACATACGTATGTATATTATGAATATGATGTACTGGATTTCGGACCCCAGGAAGTTTAGCTGGTGCCATTGGCATCCGTTAATGGGGATCCTTTTAAATAAATATTAAAATATTTTTTTTACATGGATGATATTCATTCAGTCATTGTTTATACATTTGATTCTATTGCTACCTCGTGCTATGGTCAATTTTGTCACAATGGTCAGATTAACATTACCCTTTGTTAATCTGATTCGTTGTATTTTACCTTGATGATTATATTTAAGCGCATTATTAAAATGCTTGTTATGGTCTGTCAGCGGTGATTACAGCAGTACTTTATTGAAAGCAGAGGTATTGAAATGCCCAGTGAATTTCAAGTGCTTTTACACAAACATGTGCGACCTTCAAAATTTCACAGCATGATATGTAACATTTAACCAGCACTTCTCTTGTTGGTGTTCAACAGTTTCTGGAGGAGCTTCACATAAACCATCCCCTTTCAAAAGTGTTGTGCTGAAAGCTAGACTCATCACAACCCCTGGGAAAAACACTGAACCATGTGAGGTCACATCTCTATATACACACACACACGCTTTTACATTTCAGACTTGATTTTTCCTTTATCTTGTTTTCCTGTACAAGTATGTCTCATTTTTTTTTTTATTTTAGTTTGAAGATATTGAGCTTAAATTCTGATCAGTCATTAAGTCCCTTTCTGAACTCCCGCTGGTAGAGTAAATGGGAGTGAGACCACATTGATTTTTACATCTTGAACTTCTTACACTATGATAAGAAAATGGCCCTGTTAAATCTGACTTGTGTTGAACTTTAAACCATCCCAAAATACTCAAGCTATTGTGACTCCCTAATGTTATTTGCTGAGGACTCTTAGATGTTGATTGAATTAAATCAGTTGTATCTTTGCTTTTCAGTAGAACAGTATGCTTGATCAAATTATCTCTAGTATAAAGCTGTCTGTGGTTGTGGTCAGTTGCCAGTTTGTGCTCCAATATGGGTCAGATTAACTCCTGCCGCTTGTCTCACCTGGATCTTCTGCTTGTAACAGCTTTGACAGCATGCAGATCTGCTGCTCCCTCCAGCAAAGGCGCTTCAAATTCTACAGTCAGTCCTCTGAAAAGGACCACTTCTGCAAGACTTGTTCGTCTATCTCCAAGTGGACCTGGTAAGAGTTAAATTGTTTCTATTTGATTTATGTATGTGTATTATCCTTTTTTTAAATATTTAGATGGCTTGTCATGGGTGTGCGATTGGTTTCAGAAGATATTGGTTATTTTGCTTTCTGTAATAATGGTGTAGTTTGACAACAAAAAAGGAAAATAGAAATGCAGTTTAAACCTCTATATTTTAAATGTGCTAATCCTGTTTAGTATTCTTGATAGAGACCTGATACATTATGATACTGCTGTATTTGTATCAACTACAAAGAGCACTGTCCTCTGCGGCCTTATCTTTAATTGATTTTCAAGTCTAGCATCTAATTGGAAGAATATTAACTTTTAATAAAAATACGGTAGTGTCTAGAAGATAACTTGCAAATACTTACAAAAACTCTCGGGAGAGTCACTGCCTGACGACCTAACCTTAACCATCGATCGAACCATCGATTATTGATGCCTACTGTAACCTTTTTTACCCAAGATTACATGCTGAGAAGGTGGAAGTGCTTTTTTTTTTTTTTTAAGCCCTTGGTGTCTACCGTCATCCTTTCAGGCTGCATACAGTCCAAACAAATACTTTGCGTTCCAATACCCATACTACCATATTATTTATATATTATATATAGATTTAGTATGTCCCAATACATAGTATGTCAAATGCAGTATGCTAAAAATACCAGGAGGTCATACTACATCCAGTCGCATTTTAGAGCAAGCTTTTCTGGCTATACTGACCCACAATCCTCTGCGCAGTGGATATTAGAGCAAGAGGGTCAAAGTTCAAGGCGCAATGAGTGACAAAGTAGTATGTCCCAATTGTATGCATACCGCATGCAACGGTACATACTTTGTAAGGGCAGCTGCAGTATGTACTAAAAGTAAAAACAAAAAGTATGCGATTTGGAATGTAGCCATAAGGTAGAGCAACCTGTATGTATCCTGTGAGGTGAAAATGAGGGCAAAAAAAAATCCAAAAACCCTTTTCTGGTGCTCTGAGTGCACGGTAATAATTAATTAAAAGCAACCCAGATAAGGATCAACATTTTTATCACCTCCTCTGTTCTCTCATCTAAATATAGTGGCTGGACAGTAAGAGGACAATGTTTAGAGGTTTTAGTATATCGGAAACTATAAAAGTAGTACGCCCTTGTGGCTTGTATCCATAGTGCTTCTACTTTCAGCTGAAACTACTGATTAACTATATAACTATGTATTTTAATGCTGCTCAGTGTTATGAGAAATGTACTTTAGTAAATCAGATGTGGCTTGTGCTCATTTTAACCAGAACATTCAAGTTGTGTTATCCTTTGTGTTCATCAGTGGCAACAACTGTTTCCTGTAAACATAATCACACTATTGCCCTTTGCATCTTTTTGGGCTCTTCATGTGTCTTCCTGTCGTTTACAGAAACTAGACGAAAAACATGTTGCATTATATAACACTCAATTAGTCAGCATGTTGTTTTGAGTCTTGGATTAAATATGTTTTGCAGTCATAGCTGAGGACACATTTTCACAGAGAGCAGTGCCAGCCAAGCTGTTTTCAGCTCAGCTCATCGGACAAAACCATGCCATGAGTCTGTCATCTCTTGCCATCCCCACTGCTGGTAACATAGGGAAAGAGTGGGGGGCTGCTGGATTATTTTCTCATTGGCTGCTGTTCTGCTGTTAGCTCCTCCCACCCCACCCCCTCTGCTCTCTTCCTAGCATCCTGGCTCTGCTACAGCACCGCCATCATTAAGCTTGGAGATGCTGCTTTGCTCTGAGAGATTCATTTGTTTTGGTGAATAGCTGAAGCCTGGCTTTACCAAGAGGATTAAGGGATTTTTAGGTTTTTTTTTCCCTGCCCCTATCACATCTATCAGGCTGTGCCACAAACCGCTGGCCAGCCTTTAACCTTCTCTCTATCTCCCTGCCGTCACAGCTGAGAATTAAATTTTGAGTTGGGAGACCTGCCATGCTGAACTGGGTGCCTTCACTTTTTTCAAGGCTGTCTCAGTGTTGTAGCTCTTACTACTGTTTTTTATTGATTTATTTATTTTTTGCCTGTCAGTTCTGCTATCACCTGAGGTGTGATACACTGAGGCACACCATGGCATGTGGTTCATAGCCAGCATCAAGCTTCAGCATTTGGAAACATTTTTCTTTTTTTTAAGTAATTGTTGGCTAAAAACTGTGGCCGTCTTGTTTTATTTTTGAAAGATGTTATGGTCTCCGAAGCTTTCCCTGTCGAACATCCACGTGCGTTTGACAGCCAAGGGTTTACTCCGAAACATTCAGCTGCTGTCAGGATGCAGGAAGAACACTGTGGTTTTCCAAGCAGGTCTGTCACCTATTTCAGTATCAAATATTTCTGCCAGCATTGTTATAGTTTTTGGGCGTCATTGTTTGTGCTATGATATTTAAGTCAAGCCTACCAGTATTTGCCTCACACGCAGACCTGTGCAGTTAGCCGTTTCTAAAATCTATTTTTAGTATGGCTGTTTACTAGTTGGCAAAGCAGGAGGTTCATCTTTCATTTACCCACCTTGGTCACTAAAATGTGTTACCCTGAGCAGAAGTATTGTAAGATACAAATCTTGAATTCAGGAATAATTGTTTTTTATGAAACATCAGAATTGTGTCCTTTAAGTCATATTGACATTTCAGGATGGCTTTTTATTATTTTTCAATGACTGTGCGTCAAATTGCACTTTGTTTTGCTCTCCTATTCACTGGGACACCCAGTACTCCTGTTTCACCCTGAGATATACCGAGGTTATTTTGGTTATTGGTCTCTAGGTTGAACCATGGGAACCTTGTTGTGATTGAACTGTGGGAACACAGTAGCTTCCTGTGGTTCCCACATTTAAAGCATTCTTCTCCTGCTTTGAAAGGTTATGACCAAATATGGTCATTTATTTTTGCAGTCTCAAAGGTTTTAATAACTCAACGGGATTACAGTAACTGTATTTCTTAATATATTTTATCTTATTTAAAGGTGCTATTGATAACATTCAGCCATTAGATGTTGCATTCTCCTCCCCCATTCCATTGCTTTTTACTTCACAACAAGTTGTTGCCAGACACTTACCGTCAAGCTCAGCCATTTATCCGTTTTTTCCACACTAACTGACGACACAGAGATGCGATGTGATACCAACCTCGTTATACCATTGGCTCACAAGCCTTGTTAGAAGTGGGAACAAAACGTCCGATATCTTCGACAGAGATGAGCAAAACATTCTTTTGGGACCCGTCAAAATTTCAAGAATTAATTCACAATCATCTTTTTTTTTTCAGGAAAAAACACACTTTTATTCAGCACCTTTCTGAAAGCTCTGTGGAGGTATTTTTATTTTTTTATTTTTCTACATAAAAATGTTATCAATAAGACCTTTTAAACTTAAGAAAGTATTATTAGTTTACTTAAAAACAAATAATTGTTTTAGTATATACAAAGGGCCCCCATGCCTCAGTCATTTATTTATTTTAGACAAGTGTCCAGTGAATGCTACAATGACAATTATTGTCTGGTATTGTGTCAACCAAGCACTATATAACAAGTGCCTGATTGTGAGGGGTCTCATCACCCATCATGCTTTGTGCTATGGTGTGATATCTCTTACAGCAGCGGAGCACTATGCCTCAGAGTCACTAAATCACTCAGTATTTGATGTTAAGATAAAGTGGTAAAAAATGAGGGCAACGTGTCATCAACTCTGTTCAGACACACACTGATGAAAATAGCTGCAGGTCCTCTGTTGCCATGGAACAGCAGTCAAAGGGAGAGACGGCCTATGTGCTTATATAAAGTCAAATTCTAATGACAGTGCAGATATGTGTGTTTATGGAAAGCAAAAGCCGCATTACAGTTAAAAACGCTGTTAAAATCGGAGATGATAAAGCCAGGGATAATACTAAATCCGAGAGTTTGCTAATGTGTGAATATATATTCTCTTTTGTTGTAAATACACCGGTTCAGAGATTCACTATATGAATCTCTAAACCGGCCATCTCTTAGGACCATTTTGAATTATTTAAAAAGGTGAGTGCATGATTTTTTTAGATTCAGCAGAAATGTGCATAATGTCCACTTCTGGTCTTGGAAAAGAGCACAAGATAATAGCTGGGGGGAAAATAAACATAGATGGGAAGATTTTTCTGCCAGTTCTCTTTATATGGATATGTTAAAAGAGGTATCACGAACATGGCAATTATCCCACTATTTGTTTTGATTGTCCTATGAGGGCTACAGCTGTAACTACATTTTGCTTCAAAAATAATTTAAAAAAATAAAATACATTTATGAAAAGATGAATAAACTATTACATACTGTTACATTACTGAGGGATAAGAGATAATAATAATAATACAGAACTCTATTTATTTATATAACACTTTTCTTAATGAAACATAGTGCTTCACAAAAGAAAATAAATTGACTATTGCATACTAATACATAACAGAGGGATAAGCGATTCACATGCTACTTACTAACAACTACTTATTTTTCATATTATCACATAGACAAATGTAATATTCCCACAATATGATGTGAGTCGCCACTCTGCAGTAGCTCCACAGCCTGAGTTTGTCTTTGAGGGTGGCTTTATTCTGCATGCAGTCATGTTTGTGGTACATGTTGGCTGTGATGCAGATGGTGTCCCTTTGTGCTCTTTGCACAGCCAGCAGAGGGCATCCTAATTTAAAGAAAACCTTTTAGGTTTATAGAACTGCAGCATCATCAGAATGATTGAAAGCTGAGCAGCGCCGCTCAACTGTTTGTTTGGATCTGTGACAGATATTTTGACATTTGTCATGCTGTGCTAATGTACTGTACATGATGCAAAAATAAAAGAAGAAAAAATATTTCTCTATATAGATATAGATATATCTATATATATATATATATATATATATATATATATATATATATATATATATATATATATAGATATATCTATATCTATATATATATATATATATATATATATAGATATATCTATATCTATATATATAGATATATAGTGTAAAAAGAATTCTATGTAAATTAGGAGGATGCAGTCAGTAGATTAAAATGGGGGATGCAGTTCATTCAAGACCAGAAAAACTGATTTCCGTCTGAAAAAGCACAACCTTGTGCTACAGACAGTACAAGCTCCAGAACATGTATGTAAAACTGTTCATCAATTACAGCGTTAGAGGCAACAGCATTCTGAAATTCATTTAAATGATATAGTAAGGTGTGTGTGTTTTGTTTGTCTTGAAGGCGTTGCCTGTCTTATATGCTGAACAGTTTACTTTAGCTATGAGACACAGAGAGGCCACTGAGAAACTAGTTTTTTGAGCTGAACTGCACATCCGGATGCGGAGCTGTGTAAACTCCAGTCTGTGGCATGAACGCAGCATATAATTATTCAGAAGAAATGGATCTGGCTTTTTTATTATCCTGTTCTCACATAGAAGCTTTTCATTTTGCTCCATTACAACAGTATTCCCTCTGTTGGAGTGTTATTCTCTCTGGAGTGTTATGTTGGCCCTATCTGGCCGGGGCTGTCCGCTCTGCAGCTCCTGGATCAGTTGAAGTTATTTCCTCTTGTTAGATTAAAAACCTTCTCCTCACTGCCAATAGAAACGGCAAGGTCTTATTATGAAAGACATCCAAGTAAATGCAGCATTATTTTGCTCAGCATATCCCACAGTTACATACTGGTGTTATTCTGGGATGCTTTAAAATGATACCCTGCTTAGTGCATCTAAATTTAACTTGAATATGCTCCAGGTTTTGTGGTTCTTAAAGGACATGATTATAAACACTTCATGGGCAGGGGATGTGCCTACTCAGCATTAGCAGAGCACCCTAGGGTGGATTCAACTACAGTGCCATTTTTAAAGATTTTGTCATTGTTTTTACTGTTCCAAATTCAATTGTAACTGTGTCAATATTTGTTTTTGTTTTTCCGTATCCATCTTACGTGGCTCTAACAGCTGTCATTTGAAATAGCAGACAGAGCTAAGTGAGTGTCCCCACAGGCCACTGGTGGAACAGTATATTCCACTCACTGGCATTCAGGCTATTCTCACTGCTGTGTTACATAATGCTCACTACAGTCTCCACACAAACAAACTGTGCTTTCAAAGATACACACAGGTGTCCAATATCAATGAGAAGTCCTTTTCCTCCCTCTTGACCACATGTATTGGTATCGAGTTTGTGTGTTTGGTGTCCTCTGCTCTGGTGTCTCAGTGTAGCAGAGTAAACAACGTCTTCTTCATTAGTAGGATTGACGATAGCTGTTGTATGGGTGTGATGTATTTATAAAACTGATGTAAATCAAAGCTACAGTAGCACGGCCTCGCTAAAATAGGTTGTCCTTGGTGACCAGTGTCTGCACAGCATTAGATTGAATCAGGATATGGAAAACTAATTGCATTCAGAGGATCCGTTTTATGTCCGGGCTGTCGGAGGAGCAGCACTGGGAATCTGGACTGCAGAAATACCCAGGGCTCTGACACTGGAGCTCGCTGCGTCTGTGACCCTGACAGGAGTTGTATAGGGTGGGTGGGGTGGTGCTGCTGTCAGACGAGCTGTAACGCTTATGGAGGGGGGTATGATGATGATCAACGTTGTCACAACACTCAACACATGTTCTTTCGCAGTGGACAAGAACAAACCCAAGGCCGGCTCCCGCCAGCAGCACCCTCAGCAGCAAGCTTCCCAACCGAACCAGCGTAGTGGACCTCCGGATGTGGTACCAGAGAGCGTTGCCAGGGATGGAAGAAAGGACCAGAACATCAAGCAGCTCAGGGGGCTCCTGGCAGCTAGTAACTGCAGATTTGAGGCCGCCGCCATCGTCTTGCAGCACACTTTGGCTGAGGTATGAATGTTTCATTTATGACAGGAAGTTAATTTTTTAAGTTTTATATTTATACTTATATTTAAGTTCTTTTTCCTAGCAAATTATCTAATGCATATAAAGAGAAGAAATAATGAAGTGTATTGTACAATTACTGCAGCTTTAAGCTCCACTGACCTTTTATTGACAGAAATGTAGAGAGAGGTCTTTCGATAACACAGACCTGTTACATATAACAAAAATATGCATTTGCCGTCAGTAATCATGATACTTCTGGAGATAATCGGCCCAGTTCAGTTTGTGGTATTGGATTGCTACTGTAATACGGCTGAAATCAGTGCGTGGCTCACATTACCATGTTATCACACAATGTTGCCTATTATAAAGAAGGTATCACAATATATGTCAGACCGTTATTATGAGGAATCACAATATCTGTCCAACTAGTGGAAACCATGCCCATAAGACTATTCAGAAAGCAGAAATCTTTTTTTACATAGTTTTACAGAAAGCTGAGATTAAACAGTAGACAAGTACTTAGTTTTAGCTTTAACAAATGGATTAAAAACACAGAAATGCCAACAGACCCAAAATGTCCAGAATGAAAGAATGATCGTCTTGATCTCAGATTCTTCTAAATATCCCCTCTTAATCTCAAAATGTACAGTTTGTGGTTTAGTGTACACAAAGTCTGACATAATTACAAGTGTTGCAACTCCTGCAAATCCTGTGTTGACACGAGGCAAACTAAATGCCATTTCTATTTACAGCAACAGCATGGGGGGGCGATTGTAAGGGTAAGGATATGAGCGACTGCACACAAAGACAACACAAAACAGCCCTGTTGTTGTCATCACTGAACAACTGAAGCAGTCCTGGATCAAAGAAAAATCCTGCTCCGTTTAGAAATTAATCTTCATTTCAGCATGTTTTTATGAAGATTTTATCAGAAGAGCTGAACTTCTATCAAAAAGCTCACCATGAGTCTTTCAGTTGTACCTTTTGTAGATTCAGAGGTTATTCAGGCAGGCAGGCAGGCATGCCTTTAAAATATGAATGTTTGTTTTGGATCTGTTTTAATAGTGGTGCCATGTGATTGGCTTCCAGGAACTGGATGCCCCGAGGGATTAATCTTCCCACAGTGCAGTGCAAACAGGCTTATCCTATCAACTAACCTCCACCCGACCCCAACCATCACACTCCCTCATTTAGTTGTTGTCAAAGCAAAATTATGATTTGGTGCTTGGATTCTGATAAATATATTTAATCAGAAGCTCTACAGTCTAATGAGTGAATTATACAATTAAATTGGCCAAATGCAGTTAGTCAAGATTTATATCTATGTTTTCCTGTAAACCTGGAGTAAAAAATCAGATACTCTGTTTGCGTACATAAAATGACACAAGCTATTTCAGACCCTCTGGTTAACTTTAGAAGTGTCCTTGTCAAATCCTTTCACACCATATGCGTTGACTGGAACGTACCGTCCAACTATAAATTGATTTAAGACACAAGATGATTTTTAGTGGCTCATAAATATAGTATTTAGTGTGCTAGTGTTGATGTCTCTATCAAGTAACATTGTCTTCTTCTTTATATATTAGATTTTATTCAAGAAAATTAAATTTTATCTTGTTTTTGAATTCAGATAGATTTAAGTGAGGAGTCACAAAACACTGTTACATGTGTATAACAAATACTGAATCTAGTGGTTCAGTGCTGTTAATTAAAATCAATGATGGGTAGCCTGAGGTCCAGATGGGATTTATGATATATGTGAGATTTGATCTCGTCTTCCACTCTCCATTATCCCCTGGTTAACAATGCTGTTGCTTTGACAATTGTCAAACCTCAGCAGCATTCAATCAACACACTGAGATAGTTTATCAGCAGTAATTGTAGAAACACTTGATAAACCAAGGTTAATTTGTATCCAGTAATATCACCAGTTCAGTTAATTTCCCCTGCTAACCCTGCTGCTATTATCAATATACAATATATAAAATCATGTATTTTTTCCTGTCTTACTTTGTGTTTGTTGATAAGCTTTATGTCCTTGTCAGATGAGGCCTGATTTGGTGGTACAAAGGGCACACATCAGGTCTGCCAGGACCTTCCTCTAGAGGCCGCTGGGAACTTGGCCATCACTCCTTTGCAATCCACTGGACCTTATCTGACATTGTTGCTACCCCTCTGACACATCAGCACGGGGAGTTGAGGCCAAATCCATTAAATGCACATGTGTGAGGCTGTAAAAATAACCTGCTTGAGCACATAAATCTTTATTCAGTTTAGCATCCCTGTACTGCAGATACAGTAGACTTGCTGGGCACCAGGGGGATGCAGAGGAAAAAAGCTACAATAGTTACCCTATTTCAAACCCTGATGCAGCTGTGGCGCTTCCAGCTTAGCAGAGTCTATCACACACACATTAGCAGTGTTTGTGGGTGAGGGATCATATACTTGTTGCTGCCGTGAAGTGTGTTCCAAAGTTCTTTAAACAAGCTGTTGTTTGCAAGCACTATGCTATGTAATATAACCAAGTGCCACAGGGACTCAGGAGGAAAGGAAAAACCAGAGTATCTTGAGAGTGTTTGTTTATGAAAATTTAACAAATGTGTGAACGTGGTTGTGCACTTGAGCACTCTGCAGCTGAGAACTATTTCAGTAAAGTAAACCAACCGTAATACAGAAAGTCACATTTATTTCCTTTGGCCTAGATTACAGCAACTCCATTTACTCCTGCTCAACTCCAGAGTTTGACACCAGACAGATCCCTTGTGGCAGCGCTCTGGATAGTTGCAGTTGTGACAGAGTTCATATCACTCCAATTTTAGCCTCAATGAGCACTGTTGTTACTTAATTTCTGCTGCGAAAAAAGGTGCAACAGGCAGAGATGCACCAATACTGATATTGCGCCGATACTAACGCACATAGCTTGCTCGGGTATCTGTGACAATGGGGCCGATCTATTTAATTCTATGTCTGTATATGTCTGATTACACGTGCACATGGCGATATTGGGTATTTCACGCTTGCTACACCAACAAGTTTTACAACTACTTGCAATATCTGCAAAGCCAATGTTTCGAGGGGTGGCAGTAGCACTGCAAAATATAACACAACCCACTTAATCGAGCACCTCCAGATGCATCATGCTGATGAGTTTGACGAGTTTAAACCAATCACATAGAAAGGACGCAGTTTACTTTGTCAGATGCATTACAAAGACGCAAGAAACTTCCCAGTGATAGTGTGAAAGTGACAATAATAGCAGAACATTTTGTTTTACAAAGTTAGAAAAGCAATGTTTAAATGAAGCCTGATGCTGCCTTACACATAACAGAATGATCCCAGTCACTGCCACATAGTGAGACATGCAGCTTATTAATTAAACACTGGTATCGGTCGATACCCAAAGCCCAGGTATAGTTTCAGTATCGGGACTTAAAAAGTCAGAGCGGTGCATACCCAGAAAAAATATAGGTATTCTGATTATGCAGTCAAGTGTCGAAGTTATTTTGACATTTGCTCCTCAGATTTTTAGGAGCCTTCTTACCGTCAACAATGAGCCATCAACATTTTTGCCTGTTGTAACTTGAGCTCACATTCCAGACATTAGAAAACCAGTAATAACTTATTTTTTAAGAATAGTGTGGAGAGTATTGACGGATGGATTTATGATTCATACAAAACAAGAGAAAATGTGTTTACATGTATCAGATGCTGACACATGCAATGTGACGGACAGCTGGTATTTATGGCACAGTGTGTGATTTCCAGTCACTGTTGTTTGACTCATATCACTGTGTTTGGGTGGCAGGGTTGTGAAACTGATTACGTCAACAAATATTAAATACACAACATGTTTTTTCCTCTCATAGAAAAGCAGCTGTCTCAACTTTAACTACAGCATGCTCTGCTTTTTTTCACCCCCGCCACTGGAGCCAATGATTCCAGTGGACACTACAATACCTAAAACACATAACTTGCATTTAATATCAAAACATTAATTCAATACGCAATAACAGATTTCTGTGTTAATGGACGAGTCTGTGTGCATGTAGTATGCAATGGAATCTTGTGGCCACTCATCAGACCAAGAATAGGACGCAGCTCCTTACCAGCGTAGTGTGAGAATGTCCCAGCTGTTGACTTGATATGGTTATGAACAGCAGCCAAACACTAAGCAAGGGCTGAGCACTGTTTCTTATCATCTGTTTGGATGAAGTGTGTAAGCACTGGACCTGGTTTCACATACCTTCTCTCAAAGAGCAAATGCTGTGAAACACGTTGCATTTCAATGTAGGAATGCAGGCACATTCCCACGTAACCAGAAAAATTATTTACAATCTCGCTTTACTTCACTTGCTTTCTGATATTCACTATATTTCTTGTAACTTGAAACTTGATCTGAGGCAATTAGTCATTGATCTTAGTCTGCCATAGAGTGTTATTCTACACCTGACATGGTA
Source organism: Sebastes umbrosus (assembly GCF_015220745.1). Lineage (NCBI taxonomy): Eukaryota > Metazoa > Chordata > Actinopteri > Perciformes > Sebastidae > Sebastes > Sebastes umbrosus. The sequence goes on from NC_051277.1 coordinate 26,130,677, forward strand.
TCATATTGATATACACTGGGGACATGTCTACTCTTTGCACCCAGCTAGATGTCCCTTAGAGTTGCATAGACTTTAGCAACTGAGCTGGTAAGATGGTTAAAGGGATAGTTTGGGTGTTTTTTGAAGTGGGGTTGTATGAGATACTTATCCATAGTCGGTGTATTACCTACAGTAGGTGACGGTCGGCACGCCCCCAGTTTGGAGATCAGACAGGAGTTACCACACAGGATCGAAGCAATGTACTGCTGTGGACGGGGCCGGCAGCAAAACGTATTTTAGACACCTAAAGGAATGTGTGTACGCTATATTTAGAATATTTTCACCTCTTTATTACCGTGAGACAGCCCTTTCCAACAGGGAACTGAAGCCATTGTATCCATCTATGCTCTCACCAAAACCACCAGACTCCATTGCAAAAACCTGTAATTTTACCTCGCAGAACACGTGGGTTACTGGTATATCACTGCCTCGATCGGGTAGTTTGTTTGTGCTATTGTGTGACTTTGGTGAATCCGAACTAACCAAAGTCACACAATAACACATACAAACTAACCGATCGAGGCAGTCGTACAGTCGGCTGCTTTGGCGAGAGCATAGATCACGTCTTCGGTCCCCTATCGGAAACATAGACTGTATTGCTGTCTCACAGCAAGGTAAAGCGGCGAAAATCTTTTAAATATAGGGTACACTTGGGTGGCTAAAATACATTTTGCTGCCGGCTCCACCCACAGCAGTACATTGCTTTGCTTCCGTGCAGTAACTCATGTCTGTTTCTCCAAACTGGGGGTGTGCCAACTGTCATTTACTGTAATAACCCCACTTCAAAACACCCAAACTATCCCTTTTAAGATGTGCTGTTCTAATGCAGTCTGCGGAATGATTACCAAGGTGATTAGTCAACAAGTGACATCATTTTCTATAATTCTATACATTGGCTGTAAAGACTTGTGCTCACACAGAAGCTGGAAATGTGATCCGTCTCAGCATGTTATCATCTTGTATAGATTGTACCCCTGAAGCCTTGCGGCAGAGTGTAAGGTAGTGATGCAGAGGGGTGAGGGGATGATATAATGTAGGTTTGGATGAGTGGTGGGGGATGGTGGTAATGAAGCCTCTCCATGTATCCCCTGGGAAGGTCACTGCACAGCACCAACTCCTGCTCCATCAGCCTGATGTCAAGCAGCTCTGCACAATTTATCTGTTTGCTCCACTCCGGCTGCTTTTAGCGCTGTCTTAAAGTGACCTCACCTCGCTGGTGAGGAGGCTGTTCTTATGCACACTGTAGCCGCCCCCCTTTTTTTAGGTGTAATACGGTAATGCACTCTGCAGTCACTCACCACAGCCAGTGGAGCGGCTTTTTCAGTCCTGCCTCAGATGTAGTCAGAGCAGTCTGGGAGGAGGTGTGTGGAGGTGGTGCGTCCACCTGGACCACTGTTTGTCCTGGAGTACTGGGTCATCATAGCTGGGGGGGGGGAAGACTCCAGCTACCAAGTCTCAGGCTGAGGCTGGATCATGGGCTGTTCTGGCAGCAGAGCGTGCCTTAGTGCTCCCGGCACTGCAGAGAGGGTAACTGGCTTCTACATTGTTCTACTCTGCAGTGAGGAATAGATGCAGATCTGGGCTACAGCAGGACAGGGTGGGCTACAGCAGGACAGGGTGGACTACATTTGCTTTTGTAAACTGATCAGTGATGTGATATTCGGCTTGTCTTACTTGGCTATTATGTGTCAGGTTCATAATTGAATTATGCAGGCTGTGTGATGTACTGTTTAGTGTGTCGGGCTGTTTATGTGAATCAGTATAGTCAGAGAAAGGTATTAAACGAGAGATAAACAGTTTTGGGATTTGGATGCGTCAGTTTGAAGTCTGGAGCACTGCAGCTACAGCACAGCACAGCTGCCTCTTTACTGCAAAAGTGAGTCAGAAAGGGAGAAGTGAAGACTGACAGAAGGCATGTGCTAAGACTGAAAACACGAGTTGAATGTCTTATTCTTCCTTAATCTCCCTTCCTTGCTGCTGTGGTGTTGTTGCTGTATTTGCATTTGGCTGTCAAATACAATATCCTGGAAGGTAAAACTGTATTCATTAGATGGTTATGCGTCAGGGTGTTGCCCTGACAGAGCCTTCCTTCCAATAGTGAATAAGATTCATAATCATTTGTGATCTTAATTGTGATGATTTAAGCTCAAAAAGTGCATTGACATGAGCGTATGCATGACTGTTTACATTGTTTTTCTTCTATGCAGCGTGATGAAGCCACAAAGCGGTGCAGGGATCTGTCCCAGGAGCTGGTCAGCCTTCGAGGAGAGCTGGGTAAGTTGGGTCACCCTCACACAACCGCTTTGTTTAAATTTGTTATCACCAAAGTAAACACTTCTGGTACAGGGTCTGCTTTTAGTTCCCCTTCCTGATGTACTTTTGTCCTTTTTGATTGTTCAGTTTAGATGACAAGCCGGGAGGCATTCTGCGTCACGTTTGTATGGATAATGAGGATGACAATATGGTTTTTCTATTGTTTGCTATTGTTTTTTCCATCATGAGTATTTAGTTGTTTACTTGGTTCACTTATTTTGTTGCTGGGATCTAATACAGTTGTTGATCTGAGTCATTGGTGCTTTAATTTAGATGTTTATAGCGCATGTTAGGCATTATTCTATTCTATTGCACTAATTTCTCTGGACTGACATTCATGCAGTTCAATGTAATCTTTATTTTATTTAATATTAATAAGACAGTTCAGTGCTGTGATGGGTTAATGTTTCTTATTTGATGAAACTGGTGTGACAAAACTGTTTCATGACTGAAATATTATCATCTCTGTACGCGGGGGAGGTCTTACTACACCACACAGATACCCCCTGTGGCTCTTCCTCCACTTGTTAATTGCTTTGTCCACACGTGCCTATTTGTCAAGGCATGTGTGTTTAAGTGTTGCTGAGAGCAGTGGTGTCAGCCCATTCCCCAGGCAGTGGCAGTCTGACCTCTGACCCCACACAGGAGGGGCTCCCAGTGGTGGAATGCCACACCACCTGAGGCCCCATGAAGGTTTAGGGACAATGTTTTCTGCCCAGCCTATGGGCTGTCACACAGAATAGCCTTGTATGTACAGGCACATGCCCGCCAGCTTTCATCTCTTACTTATAGCAGCAGTAGTATTGTGGCTCCTCCCCTCCTTCTCAGCCTCGGGACTTCCACATGACTGCTCTTATATGCCGAGTGCTGTTATATCTGCGCTTTAACACATTCTTCCCTTCAGGGAGGCTGTGAGACCTACACTGGCTTCAGATGGACCTTTTGTATTATGTGTAGTAAAAATATGTTAAGTCCAGACAGATTCTTATAAGTCTGCTTTTTAGTTAATTTCCTCCCCAGACTGTGTCCCTGCCTGCTTCCACAGTGACCTCACTCCTCATTCAGCAGCAGTAAATTACAGTCTTGGGCCACAGCCCAAACTGTGATACAACCACACCCCCTTTCATCATTCCTCGCACGTAAAATTATATCTTAAAGGGATCTGCCATCTTCACCATCTGCCTTAACTCTATCACCCTGCTGCTGACTGTGGGCCAGAATGCAGCTAACTTTAGATTAACGGGGCCCTCCTCCCCCATATGAGCCATGAGGTGTTTTTGTGAGGTGGATTTGCACTAGAAAGGCTCATATGACCAGATCTCTATTACACATGGTTGCGGAGTGCTGGGCTCTGTTTGTTGAGCTGTACATGCCAAAGCCTGATAGATAGTCCCTATGTTAGCTTGGCCACTGTTCCTGGATCTGCTGCTGTTATTCCACTCCAGGTGAATCTTCATGCAGTGCAGTGTTTAGCTCAGTTTGAGCTGTGTAAAAACACAGACTCCAGGACTTTATTTACATTCAGATGGCAACAGGACTACACATTATGATTAACAACATTTGTTACCATTTGTCTGTGACAAAGTAGTTCAGCATGACTAAAATTGCAACCCTGAATACAGATGTGTAAACCTGTAAAGACATATGAAATACAGCATGTGGCCCTCATGGCTAACATATTTGCAAAAAATGCTGAAAAGACCCATTCATGACTCGTTTTTGGTAACTATGATAGCATTATACTGTGGTCCCAAAATCGGTTTTAGAACGGGATATCAAATTGTAAGATAACCTTTATTAGGGAATAGTACATGTACCTTTATGGTGTCCAGACGGTTTGTGGAAGCAGTGAATGTACCTGCCACACATGTTGTAGCATAGCAGAGAAACATCTGGGTTCAGTATTATTGTACGCCCACTATTGAAGTCATACATAGTCTCAAGCTCTACAGTGTGTAGTTGTGGTTTATTGTACTACAAAGTATTTGAGACCAAACCTTTTGAAAGAATATCGCCTGCTTAAAATGACAGCAGATGTTTTTGTCCTGCAAAGCGGTCTTCCTTACTGTGCACCATCAGTGTGACTTCACTGGTGAGTTGAAGTCACATCGGCTGGCAACACCAGCTGCTGGGTATCAACGGCATTTATGCACAAGCACTTAAACTGGAGACAGGTTATGGAGTTGGTCACTGTCACCCACTCCAGAGCAGATATAAACACTTGGCAGTGGAAACGGTTGGGATATAGTGAGACTGGTTTACAGAACAAAAACAAAAGTCGCCAGTTGTACAAACTTAAAAATGGCAAATTACCAGCTGTGGAGGGAACAAGCCTGATTTCATAATCAGTTACTTTATGTTACTGATTTCAAGATATTATGAAAGAATGAAGAGACAAGTTGATACCGTATCGTCATCTGCCTATAAATAACTGCAGTGTTGTTGGCGTATGCAGTCAAGTGCAAGAGGAGGAACCTCCCCTTTTGAAAGTCAGTTTTTCCATTCCTTTTTGGAGCACATTTAGTGTCACACATTTACAACAAGGGGAGAACTTTGCAAAACAGAGTTCCTCAGTGGACGTATTGCATTTCTTACACAAGCAGTTACTAATACAAATTTTCATCGGCCCTTTTTTAATGAATATTACAGTCAACGCAGCTGCATACAATCACTGAACACCATGCAAATGTCCTGTCACTCGTTTACCAAGATAAAATACTACCTTTATATTCTATTTTTCTATTTCCAGTTTGCTCCGTCCATTCGTCTGAGCGTCTGGAGAAGGAGAAGGATGAGCTGCGTGTCGCTCTGGAGGATGCACTGCACAGATTGCAGGATCAGCACCAGAAGGACCTTGCCGAGCTGGAGCAGAGACTACAGGCCTTCTATCAGGCTGAGTGGGACAAGGTCCACCTCACCTACCAGGAGGAGGCCGACAAGTGCAAGACTCTCATGCAACAGCAGGTTTGTCCCTACACCACCTTTTAATTATGATTTGTATTATAGATTTTAATCATTTATGCAGAAAGATTTACTATTGCTTATCCAATAGTATAGTATAGTATCCAGCTGTATTCTTATTTTTAGGCTCATCTATTATTCAATTTATTTAATGGAAAGCTCTGTAACGGCTCAGGCACCAGTGGAGGATGGGGCGTTTATGTCAATATTGATGCAATAACATTTTTAAAATGTAAGTTTGTTTGAACTTTTCTGTGCTTCAGGAGAAAATAAAACATCTTAATGTAATGCAGTACTTAGTAATGCCTGAGGATCAGTGATGCCGTGATTCAAAATTAAGTCTATCCTGTGTCCTCTTTAAAGATGGGAGAGCTTAAAGCCAATCACGAAGCCATGAAGCTGGAACTGGAGAGCAGCCATGCAGAACAGCTGCAGTCTGTTAAACAGCAGTGGGAAATGTCACTGGAAGGTGAGTGAACAGTATTTGACCAAATGAATGAGACTACATCCATTCTCTGGACCTGCATTTTATGAGTTTATATGGAACTGACTCAAGTTGTTGGGTGTATTTTTAACTTTGCATATTCCACCTACGTTAACAAATGCAAGTGTGGATTCTTTCTGATTCTATTGCATCATAACATGAAATTGTGATGCGTTGTACAGCTTTCTGAAGTATTTCTGAAAACTCTTTAGAGCTCAACAAAGTCCACAATCAGGAGCTGAAGTCTTTGGACAAAACTCTGAAAGAGGCAGGAGCCGCTCTATCTGTAAGCATGACTTATTTTTACCCCTTTATCAAAGAAATTCACACAAACAATAGCATGTCATGACATGAGGATAACCTATGAATTGGGGAACCAGTGTGTAAAAGCTTTACTCAATGACTTTTGTTGTGCTGCGTACATCCACAGGAACAGATTGAAGAGCTGACCGCAGAGAACAATGCTCTAATTGAGAAGATAGCTGCAGAGGAGAACAGGAGGAAAAAGCTGGCCGAAAAGAGTCAGGTACTCTCATCTGTCTGCTTATTATAGCACAGCTCCACTTTAGAAAAATCTCATGACCCCAGTGTTGCTCGCCTTTAAGAATAAAAGGTGGAAAAACCATGAAGCCAATGATTACCAAAGAGATAAACTAAATAACAAAAATCATTACACGTTTTCTTAAAAGACCTACATTTTTAAGAGTTGTCTATTAGGTTTGGCAAAGTTAGTGCGATAATAACGTTAACGCAAAAATGTTTTAACGCCACTAATTTCTTTAATGCATTAACGCAACTTGCGATATTTAGGCTGTAGCAGAATCAGTTTTAAAGCTAGAGTGAAGATACTGGTATCGTATGAAACTAGAAAACCTAATGAATTCATTGGTAACCATGTTGTACTAGCTTGTCAAGAAGGAGGCTAAATAACATTCAAACTTACGCTGAATTTTGGCGAGGAAAAACTGTCATGGCCATTTTCAAAGGGGTCCCTTGACCTCTGACCTCAAGATATGTGAATGAAAATGGGTTCTATGGGTACCCACGAGTCTCCCCTTTACAGACATGCCCACTCTATGATAATCACATGCAGTTTGGGGCAAGTCATAGTCAAGTCAACACACTGACAGCTGTTGTTGCCTGTTGGGCTGCAGTTTGCAACGTTATGATTTGAGCATATTTTTTATACTAAATGCAGTACCTGTGAGGGTTTCTGAACAATATTTTTGGATCATATTTTGTGTTGTTAATTCATTTCCAGTAAAACATATAGACATACATTTGCATAAAGCAAGCATATTTGCCACTCCCATGTTGATAAGAGTATTAAATAAATATTAAATATTTGAATCGATTGGCAGCCCTACTATTAGGTCAGTTAACCATTCTTTACCACGTAAAAGGGTTTGAACAGGAGTGGGTTAAACTCTGTGTTAGCTACAACTCTGCCCTCCCTCTCTGTCCAGAGTGTAGATTTTAATTTTCCCAGAGTGCTGTTGTACGGTTAGGATGCCACTCCTCATCAGTGTTAAGTGGCTGCCTCATGTACTCAGCATTCTGCCCTTGCACAGTAGAGTCATTAAGGTAACTACCTCACATTACCCTGCCACTCCACATCTGCTATTAATAGATGCATAATAAGAACAGCATGAGTAATAGCTCTGTATTACATGTTGACCACTTGTTAAAAATGATTAAGAATAGTTTAAACACTACCCTCATGCAGAACACATTATTTGCGTGTTTTATGTCATTGTGAATGACCCCTAAAGATCCAGAGCTTCATTGTCCCTGTGAGCTCAGCAGAGATTAATTTGGAAGTGATGCATAGCGCCCTCTGTTGTGTGGTTCTGGATTTATGGCCACACGACATTTACGAGACTGGCTGTACTCATTTTTGAAGTCTTTGATCATCTTGGCATGAATTGTTTTGTCCCCACAGAAGGACTCCCACACCCTGTATCTGGAGCAGGAGCTAGAGAGCCTCAAAGTGGTGCTGGATATCAAAAACAAGCAGCTCCACCAGCAGGAAAAGAAGCTGATGGAGACAGACAAACTGGTGAGACCCGTGGCAGATGATCATGATCGCTGCTGGGCATCAAGACGAGCAATGCAACTGGCATAAAAAATCAACACAATGAGTGATTCATGTGTTGTTTTTTTCTTTACAGACAGATAAAAGTGTGAAGTTGGATGAGAACCTTAAGAGGGTCCAGCAGGAGAATGAGGACCTCAAAGCCCGCATGGAAAGACATTATGCACTGTCAAGGTAAGAGTTCACCGCATATTATATAGTGATGGAAACCAGACCTTGAACTGAGACGGGTGGTTAGATGTTTCACTCTACTTTTGAATGACCGCATTCAATTAAAGTGATAGTTTGGGTGTTTTGAAGTGGGGTTGTATGGGGCACTTATCCGTAGTCAGTGTATTTCCTACTGTAGATGACGGTCAGCACGCCCCCAGTTTGGAGAATCAGACAGGAGTTACCACATCAAAGCAAAGCAGTAAAACATTTTAGCCACTTAAAAGAAAGGACCACCTAATAAAATCAATATCAGTTTAAGTGTACGCTATATTTTGAATATTTTGACTGCTTTACCTTGCCATCGGACAGACATTTCCGACGGGGAACTGAAGCCGATGTATCCATCTATGCTCTTGCCAAATCCGCAACACTCCATTGAAAAAAAACTGTAATTTTACCTTGCTGAACACAAGGTTTTCTGTTCTATTGCTGCCTCGTTCAGTTAGTTAGTTTATTGTGTTATTGTGTGACTTTAACCAAATTCACACAATAACACAGGTTAGCCTTTCTTTTAGGTGGCTAAAATACATTTTGCTGCTGCCCCCGTCCACAGCAGTACATTACTTTGCTTCTGTGCGGTAACTTCTGTCTGTTTCTCTAAACTGGGGACGTGCCTACCGTCATCTACTGTTGGTAATACACTGACTATGGATAAGTACCTAATGCAACCCCACTTCAAAACACCCATACTATCCCTTTAAGTGCATGCTCCTCTGTGCCATGCATTCTTACATATTATCATTATTATACCTACATTAACTATTAATCAATGAACCACACCGTTGTACTGGTTCCCTCGATGAATATGGGCACTGTAGTTTATTTTGACTTGATCCCACATACGCTGCACTATTTACTCCAGTTTGTCATGTTTAAGTTACATCTTCATTAGGAAGTAATGGTTTGGGGTTACAAACAGGCTGGGGTAGTCAGAAAATACTGAGACATATTGTGTTGTTTATTTGAGTCTTATCATGTCACTTGTTGACAATAACAAAAAATCTGAATATGTCTAGTATATACTAGTACTTTGATTTGATATATGCTGTAGGTGAGAGCTTCAGTTCACTGGTTGTCTGCTAACATTAGTTCTCAGAGCATTTCTAACTTGTGTGTTGTCGATGCATTGCAGACAGCTGTCGACGGAGCAGGCTGTGCTGCATGAGTCCCTTCAGAAGGAGTCCAAGGTGAACAAGCGTCTGTCGATGGAGAACGAGGAGCTGATCTGGAAGCTCCATAACGGGGACCTGACCAGCCCCCGCAAGGTGTCCCCCACCTCCACCTCCCCCTCCCGCTCCTTCAGCCTCCAATCGCCTCGTAGCTCCGACGTGTTCTCCAGCCCTCCCGCCTCGCCCAGATAACGATGGGCCCCCGCTTCCAGGAAGCACGCCCTCTCCTTTTGAGTTATCCCGCTGGAATTAAGAGCCATGTTTGTTTCCTGTTCGCTTAGCAACATCAACAGCCCGACTCTGGCTCCTTCAGGATTGGATGAACTCTGACACTTTCTGTACAGAGACACTACGGACTGTAAAATGTTGCACAGAAGCACTTAATAAGCAAGGTCGCCTTGTTTTTTGCCTTTCACGTCTGATAATATGGATGGGGGGGTGGGTGGGGTGGGGTGGGGGGGGGGGGGGGGGGGGGGGGGGGGGAAGGAAATCTCAGGACTTCTATATGATGATACACTATTTTTGTTATTTGTTAGCAGAAGCTTGTCTGTCCTGTCACTCAGCGCACACACACATACACACATACACACATGCATGCTTGTCAACACATCAGAACCAGCCCTGCAGTGTGAAAGAGGGCTTCTTGGTGTCTCTGGAGACCACAGCCTTTGAATTCAGATGACACTGTCCCTCCTGGGGGCACATTTAATTTGAAATCTGCATGAAATATGGAATTGCTTCTGTTGGATTCCTGCACCATTTCTTACAGCTAACTGTGCAAGAGTGACTGTCAAATAGTCATATTACTAACATCCCGCTGCTAGTCCGCACACCAGGGCTGTACGAAGAATTTCTTTGTGGTTACGTGTTGTTGTTTTTTTACACCTCGGTTGCGATGTTTTGTTTTCCACATTTTGTTTGTTTGTTTGACCAAGGGACCAATCCAAGTCTTTGTGCATGTGTTTGAGTCTTGGTAATCACCCCCTACTGAATGAACCCTCCTAATGCAGCTTTAAAGTCAGGGTCTTTGCAAAGAGTTGACCAGAAAAGGCTTTGCTTGTTCCTGTCGGAGACACTGCAATGTCTCAAAAAGAGTATTTTATGTGGACTCGATATTGTTGGTTTGTTGACCCCGTTTGAAATATGCAATTAATAAAGTCTTGTATTAAATCTGATGTATCGAAGTCAAGCTGTATAACTGTGATCGACATATTTTGACTTACTCGCAGCAGATGAGACTTGTCTTACGGTTATATTTAAGAGGTATATTCAGTTTTTCCTGGAGCTCAGCAGGTATTGTGTTGGAGCCAAATATCCTTAAATGTTTTCTAAACCACAAACATTCACATCCTAAGCTAAAGTAATTTCCAAAATCATAACAACCAAATTCAGCAAAGTGGAAACTGCAGCAAGTGTTGCATCGGAGCGAAATGAGTTCTGGGCCTGCAGATCACATTCCACATACGGAGCGCATTAGAACGTCAGCCTGGCACACAGCTCCGCTTTAAACCAGATTTTCCTCCTCACAACATGCTACAAAGCCAGAGCAAGTCTCCGATGGCTGCTGCTCCTTCTCTTCTAGCTGCATTATTTCATTTCAATGTTGCAGAGTTTGAGAATCGATTATATATCTAATATATTAAACCAACACTCCGGTAGAGCATCTCAGGAAGCATGTTGTAAAACACTTTTGGCTTTTCTCTTATCAAATGTTCCCAGAGATGTTTGAGGTCTGGTGGACTGTGGAGGAAAAACCCTGCCGGTCAGCACTCTTTGTTCTTCTTTGGGTTACCATGTGTGGGCTCATTGTCCTGCTGCAAAATGAATCCTCTCCTCAGGGCTTTACGCCAGAGGAGTAGTAATGCCTCTGCACAGATACCACTTCTTTTTGGTCACTCCAAAATAAGTGAAATATTCCAAATACTTTTTCCTTCTGTTTGACTCGACGCTTTGTGTTGTTGCATTAACCTTTCACACACAGCCATGTAAGCTCTCCAGCTGCAAAACATACAGTTTTGAAAAATGAACTCTTCAACAAAAGATGTAGCAAATCTTTATTGTTATCACAATCTGGGATCTAAAAATACACACATTTTTATGTATATACATGTCGATTTCGTCGGGTCTTGCTGGTTGCCGTGTTGCCGGGGCTAATTGGAGATGATACTAGTCGTCACGATTGTCTCGCCGTGCTGGTTCTTAGCTTTACAGATGTAGTTTCCAAAGTCGATGGTCTCCATATCCTCTACAGTCATGACGCTCTGGGAGACCCGTGTGGTGTGGCTCAAACCTCTGTTAACCAGCCTCCAGGAAGTCTGGATGTGAACTGGGCGACGGTCCTACACAATAACACAAACATTACTGATTTATTATCATGTTGTTTGAGGGCAGGGAAAATATTGATCCATCATTCTATTATCACAAAATTCACCCCGGTTTATCAACAGCAAGACCTTAAAGCCCCCCTCCAATTTAAAAAATGTGTTTTTCTTATTATGACCTCACTTGAATGTTTGAGCTTCACTGTGCAGAAAGATGTGTTGAGTTTGTTTTCACATCATTTTCACAAAACCATATATGCTGCACAGGTTGCTGACTGTTGGTTTTGTCCTGAACCAGGTCTAACTTTTGGTTTTAAGTCCAGTTGTCCTCCTACCTGACCAGGAAAAGTCCAGGTGAAGCTCACGTCCACCTCCGGCTCCCCCAGCGCTGTGCAGGTCACATTGATGTTGTCGCCTCCTGTCGCAGTCTGCGGAGAGGCTTCGAGGCTCACAAATGGTGCTCCACTAGGAACTGTCAACAAGAAACGGTAAACGATCATGTTACATTTTATACTATTTACAGCTGAAAGCTTAATGGCATTTAAACAGTTAAACCTCCATCAGCAGTCCAAAGCCCATTACTCACCATCTGCCAGTCAAACATGCCATGGCAGCTTAACTTTACCTAAACCACACACAATTTCCATTTCATAAATTCACCTGTCATCCTCCTCCCATTTGCAAAATCCAGCCTGTGTTTCCATTTCAACTGGCAACCGTCCACATGAACCAAACTCAGGAGTGAGGAACCTTTTGACAACTGTGAAATACAACTTTTTCCTGGAGGCTGATGAAGCAACGTAACCAACACATGATTCATGACTTTGTGAAAATGCCCCTCACGGTGGTTCTCTGTGCTTTTAATCAATAAAATGACAAGTAACGTGGTTATGTTTGACAGGAAAATTGGTTATTGATCCTGCACTCTGAGCAGCATCACCGTGTGTTACTGTATTTACGATCATATTGAAGCGTGACTGCTGCGTCCTCACCCTCCACATAGAGCAGCTGGTACTTTGTGGAGATCTGCGGGGTGCCCCTGGTCACGGCCTTGCAGTAGAAGACCCCCTGATGCTCTTGGCTGGGGCTCTGCAGGACAAACCCCTTGGTGGGGTCGTAGGTCACCTGCGTGCCGTTGGTCATGATCTCCTCCGGAGGGACTTCTCTGTGCAGGGACACCTTGGCCTGCGGGTCGGTCACGCGGCAGGGAACCACGGAGGGCCTGTCGGGGCGCAGGTACACGATCTCAAAGTGGATGGCAGAGGGGACGAAGAGGTTGTCTCTGTCTGTTTAGAGGGACAGATGTGTGGCGTCAAAACAGGTGCAGATGTGCATTTGTCCTCTATGGCACTGATCAATCAATGTGTTTGACAGCTGTGACATTAAACTCCCACCAGCAATTATACAATCACAGCATCACTTTTCAGTAACACATTGGGGGGTTTTAGATTGCCACTAATGACGTTATTAATGTTAATAAAGCAGGCAGTCAAAAAGAGATATATTTATGGCTTGATGGCTTATAATATCCATCCATCCATCCATCCATCCATTATCCGTAACCGCTTATCCTATTCAGGGTCGCAGGGGGGGCTGGAGATGATCCCAGCTGACATAGGGTGAAGGCGAAGTACACCCTGGACAGGTCGCCAGACTATCACAGGGCTGACACATAGAGACAGACAACCATTCACACCTAAGGGCAATTTAGAGTCTGGCTTATAATAGTTTTTTTTTTAAAAACACTTTTAACTAAACTGTTAACTAAAATGCTTGCAGATGCTCTACAGCAGAAAAATAATTACCTGTTACCTTTCAGTGGACACAGAGCAACATTATCATTCATATGGAGTTGTGTTTCTGGCCACGTGAGAAATGTAAGTCCAATATTCACTCTCCCTTTAGCTCTGTTTTGGTCTCCACCGACTGCTGAGGGAAATATGTCTCTTTAGCGGCTGAATGCTCCATTATGTTCCCAGCAAGCTGCTAACTTTGTCCGTCTGTGTATTTATATTGTCTGTCTTTTTTTGTTGTTGCAGAAAGCAGTTGCCTGCTGTGACTGAATACAAGGTTAATAAGAGTGGTGAGAGTGAACAGAAAACATTAAACGTGTAAAAAAAAAAAAAAAAAAAAAGAGTAGAGGAGAAAGGGATCTTCACTGCCCCTCTCCTACGACCCTCTTTATTTCCTTTTTTTTATTATTGTTTTTTTTTTAAGTTGAATCTATTATCTGATTACACATACTTTTTTTCTCTCTTATTATTTTATTTTATTTTCTATTTTTTATTTTTTTTTATTATTTTATTATTCTTCTTTTTTTTTATTTTTCTCTTTCATGTGACCAAGACTAACATGGGGTGGGGGGAAGGGGTGGTCCCTCTTCTATTTTTTTCTGTTTTCTGCAGGTCATAATGCAGAAAACATTATGGGGGCGACTGTGGCTCAGAGGGTAGAGCAAGTTGTCCACCAATCGGAAGGTCAGTGTATGAATGTGTGTGTGAATGGGTGAATGCTGACATGTGGTGTGAAGTGCTTTGAGTGGTCGGAAGAGGTACAGTGTATAAGAGCATTGGCAGCATCTAGTGGTGTGGTTGCAGATTGCAACCAACTGAGTACCCCTCCACTCACTCCTCCCTCTGCAGCTCACATTACCGCAGTTTCACAAGCGTGTCAGAGAGCTACGGTGGCCTTCAGGAACGTAAAAACATGAAAGGCTCTCTCTAGAGTCTGTGTTTGGTTCGTTATCCATTCTGGGCAACTGTAGAAACATGGGGGAGCAACATGGTGAGCTCAATGAAGACGACCTGCTCCCTATGTAGATATGAAGGGCTACTAACTACTAATTAAAGGGACATACTCTTTGTAAATATCCCTTATGGCCCATTTTAGAAAATGTAAATTGCAGTGTGCTCTGAATCACCTGTGAAATAGATGTATGAGACGTAGGCGCGTTCGTGGTCCTTCTCGCACTCTGTGCCGTCACACACGATCACCCAGCAGCTGTAGGGCCCCGTGTCAGCAGCAGAGGGCGACGTCAGGATCAGCTGACTGTACTTGTCACTCTGCTTGATGCTGGTGGCGGGAAAAACAAAAATATGAGACCTTCACATTCACATCAACGTATAGCGCGACAAACAGCTCACGTGTGCTTCCGGCACCTGAGGCGCGAGTCGTTGAAGGTGTCCAGGTAGGTCGGGTACGACCACCCGATGGAACTGCCTTTGCAGCGCAGCTCCATGTTCCTCCCAGGAGTCAGAGTAGTGGTCTGGCCCAGACGCAGGAAGCGTCCCTTATCCAAAACCTGGGTTAACAGGGACTGGCCTTTCACACCTCCATCTTTTAGTTTGGGGTGTCGCACCTTCATCCGTTTCCCACTTGGACGGATGCGGTTCTCTCCTACGTCTTTTCTGCGCTTGACTTGCTGGCAGACGCCTGGATACACAGGTGGATGAGGGGGAGTTAGAGGCAAGAGCAAATATATGATAAAGACAACAAAGATAAGTCACAAAAGCATCTGTTACTGTTACTGTGCTCTGGCCTAATTCTTTACAGAGTCCAGACTGGTGTGCCCATCCAGACAGCTAGTCTTTGTGTTTCCCCCAGCTGTGACAACAGTTGAACAGGAAGTGTGAAATCCTTATTACTGGCACAAAATGTCCAAAACCCAGCCTCTCTCTTTCAGCTCTGTATTTCTCTCAGCGGGCACAGAGCACAAAAACAAAACAATCAGTCTGAGGCGTAGACGTTCTGGCTTTGTTGTTTTATTCTTCTGTGCAGCATTAATGAGATCTCCATGGAGAGGTCAGCAGTAAAGGCCAGTTAATTAGAAACGGCTGTTGCATGCCTCAGATGCAGCTGGTTTGAGTTGATTCTGCAGAAACACTTTGCAAAAACTCACACCAAACATCATGCAAAACTTTACAATTTACATGCATTATATGAAATCCAAATACAACAGCAGCATTAGTTGCGGTGCACGCCTGAGGAGAGACAAAGTGATTGACAAAAGTGTTTGTTTTTGCATCATGTGAATGAGATTTACTTCTTTTTGAATCCACCTCCCATTCTACGCCCATCACCACAGCCAGTATTAACACAACCTTGGATTATCTAATCCTCCCACTACCTCCAGGTTACACTCATGATTACAGTAACAGGCATTTTGCTTCAATCATAAATCTAAAACACAGATGTGGAGAATCAACTCACCATTTTGGAGCTCCAAACAGAGCAGTACCAGGCAAAGCACAACCCAGAGCTTCATGATAGTGTGCTGACGGGATGGCCGGAGAGATCGGGGAGTTTTTGGTGAGGGGTTCAGTAGGAACTCTGCAGGCTCCAGCTGTTTAGACTTCCAACTCCATCCTCACAGACTGAGAGCAAAAAGGGGAAATAACTCCAGAGACTTCTGTTGACTCCCTCTCCTCAGACCTGAAGAGCAGAAACATGTACTCTAGAGCCCTCTGCTGGACCTGAGTGTGAATCATTCATCATCATTTTTTCATCACTACTGACACACTGTATGGAGGACAGAACCTGACAAAATAAAAGATTAATTAATTAATTAATAAATAACTTGATAAATAAATAAATATGTCATTAAATGAAGCAAAAACAATATACGGCCTCTTCATCATGAAGCAGTCCAAGAGGAAGCCTGGCTACATCAGCATCAGAGCTAAAACCAATCGCCTCAGCAACAGCTTCTATCCCCAGGCCATCCGGATGCTGAGCTGAGTCTCACAACTGACCCTGACCCACTAAAGCCCTGTCTCTATTTATTCATCCATTCATACCCAGCTCTTCACCCTCGGTTACACTGCACTTTGCACCACACACTTACAGGGTTTTTAATTCTATGTATTTACTGTGAAGCGCTCCATAAGTATGTCTGTATCGTGGAGTGTGTGTGTGTGTGTGTGAGTGAGAGTGTGTGTGAGTGTGTGTGTGTGTGTGTGTGTGTGTGCGTGCATGCGTGTGTGCGGGTGAGTGTATATTCTCTTATATTTATTTTATAATTGTGTATGTATTCCCTACCTCATATTTTATCGAACAATTTGCTATTGTTGCTGCTATATTTATAATGTTTAAATGGTAAATGGACATGCATTTATATAGCACTTTTCTAGTCTTCCGACAACTCAAAGCGCTTTACACTACTTGTCAGTATTCACCCATTCACACACACATTCATACACTGATGGCAGAGGCTACTAAGGTGCCAACTTTGCCCATCAAGATCTAATCTAAATACTCATGCACACACCGATGGCTAAGTTGATATCTTTACATAGCAGATAGTTGTTTGTTGCTATATTAATGCTCTGGATAACGAATTTAGCACCTTTAAGGAGGTTTTTGAAGGCAGGACTTCTACTTGTAGTGGAGTATTTTTTACATTGTGATGTATCGGTACTTTTGCAAAAAATCTGAGCACTTCTTCCACCACTATATCGATGCATATGCATTGGACTGAACCAAAAGGAATGGCCAGAAATGGCCACATGGTGGCGTCATCTGCATCAAAAATAAATAATTTCTTAGATTTATGGCCTAACTTTCCAGCAGAGTTAATTGAAATCACTTCCTTAGTTTTTCTCAGATATAACAGACAGACAATAGATTTGAAAATGCTAATAAAAAAAGAAACACCAAACACCGTCTTACTGGAAAATACATTTATTGTACTTGTCTGTGCAGTTGGTAACAAGTGATACTATATCATGACATCATGGTTACTTTATCCTGTAACCACACTGGAAGACTCTACACTGTCAATGTAGAGGTAACATATGAATCAACCTCATCAATCAGTCACCAACATCCCACAGCCTCAGTATACACCGGCAGTACAGCGAACAGGTTTCTACTGTTAACTAGAGCTCACTGACTCTTACAATTCATAGTACAAGAAAAACCAACACGTTCTCATTCCCACCTCCTCACGTTCCCTCGTTGGGAATTCAACCAAAGAACAAATGCTTAGGTTTAGGCAACTAAACCATTTAGTTAGGTTTAAGAAAAAGACATCATGGTTTGCCTTGAAATGAGTACGTTTGTAAAGTGAAAGTGAAACTTAACACAAACACGTTTCACACGGGAAACTAACAGCAGCCTCCTGGATGAAACCTAACCTAACCCTTGACGCCAATGGGCTTACATTGAAAGCCTGTTGTGTCTCATACAGACAACAAAGGGTGCCTTAAGGCCCTGACACACCAAGCCGACGGTCAGTTTGTGGCAGTCGGAAAGTCTGTCGGACTAATTTTTGCGGTGTGTCCCGCACCGTCGGCTCTAGTCTGCCCGTGTCTGAGTTTTTGCGTTCGATTCAGCGAGTTGAATCGGCGGCGGAGCCCGTCGGTGAGAGAAATCACTCTGATTGGCTGTTCAGCTTAAACAAATCAGTGCACGAGAAGAGAAACGGAAGTGAGGAAAGCAAGCCAACGAGTAAAGTCAAGAGGAAAAACACAGAAGGCTCTTCTCATTTTTCATCTTCATCTCATCTGATCATTCCAATACACGGATATTTTCACAACGACATGGCCATCTGGAATGAAGCTAAGTGGTGAGTGAGAGTGATGTGAAAATGGTCGGCAAACGCCGCTTTGTTTCATGTACGTATCATAACAACGGCTTATATATATCTGCAGTCCTCTGTCTTCCTGTTTCCCTTTTTGAATGATACATACAGACTACTGCCGCCTGCTGGTGTGGAGAGTTATTTCCTCTCACGCAGGTGCAGAACGTACATGGTAGTTGGCCGTCAGCTATAGTCTTTGCGGTGTTTTCGAGTGCAACTTTTTGGCCAAGACAAAGGCGACATGAGGCGACTCAACTGGTGTCCTTCGTTGCCGCTTGTTCTTCGATGTCGGGTTGGTGTGTCTGGGCTTTTATGCTTCGGTATCAGGCTCCAAGGGGCGTGACAAAGCGCCAGTATTTGACACCCTGGGAATGAGAACGGGCTGGTATAACAGGGTGGGAAAGCCTAGAGGAAAGAATGTAAAGCACTGAATCTTCATGCAGTTTAGCACAAAAAAGTCTCTTTAAGCTGGTTCTAAAGCAACACATTGAGAATAAACCTGGAAAAATGCTCAGTTCATCTAAATCATGTGGCAACTCAGACAGACCTTGTTTTATACACAGTAACACTTTAACTTGCAATTAATTGTTGTGCTTCATGTTAGGTGGCAGAGTACATGAAGGTTATATTAACAGCATGTTTGCAACTGTATCAAAATAGCACAAAATATCAGTAAAATACAGCGTGTCGTAATCTGAGTGAAAAATACTACTACTAAAAATACTTTTTGACTAGAGTTCTGTATCAAATAACAATCTTCATATTCAAATTGTAACAGTTCATAGATAAAACACATCCCTAAGCAAAAATAAAAAAGTAAATCTGTGCTGAATAAAACTACAGATACCTCAAGAACTACAGCAGACATGATCTGTTACATGTCATTCTCCACCAGCACTCGGCCTACTTCCATTAGTCGAGTCATAACATGTTAAGTGCCTACAAAACTATTACACATATTGTACATTGGTTTAAATGTGGCTAAATGAGTCTTTATGATCTTTTTATACATATATCACAATTTCACATGTATGCATATAAAACAATTATGCACCAAATAGTTCTAAAATATACTCTATATTCAACTTCATGATTGACAGCATATCTTTAAACTAATGTTGGTCCTATTTCAGCGTCCTACACCTATGTCAAAGAACAATGAGTGCTTCTACCACAAACTAACATTACTTTTAATAGTAGTACATAATTGGTGTATCAAAATCTAATAATACCCTGGACCATTAAATGTATAACATAGATTTCCAAGACTTTACATTTCAAACCTTGTACAAACCTGCTGAAAATGTAAAGATTAATAGAAAAGACAAAATGTGTGTCCGGCACTAAAAAGTCCATAATGAAAGAGAAAAGCGTTGCTGCAGTCTCGCATTGACTGCTTCAGTGTGAAAGTAAATGAACATCCCTCTCCAGTGTGTTACCTGTCCTTTAAAATTCTGTCTCCATGCTGTCCATAAAGCGCAATGTGACCTATACAGGATATGGTTCCATCACCGTGATGGAGCGGCTCCTCATCATGT
Source organism: Sebastes umbrosus (assembly GCF_015220745.1). Classification (NCBI taxonomy): domain Eukaryota; kingdom Metazoa; phylum Chordata; class Actinopteri; order Perciformes; family Sebastidae; genus Sebastes; species Sebastes umbrosus. The sequence goes on from NC_051277.1 coordinate 26,150,390, forward strand.
GGTCGCTGATACAGAGTACTGGCGCTGCCTTCGCAGGCTGAATGTGCTTGTGACTGAGGCGAAGCTGTATAAACAGGTTCATCAAGGCAGAGTTGCTGTGTCGCCTCACAGAGTCTTTCACTTTAACACTGGCTGGTCTTTTCTGGGCAGATGAAACTATCCTGGTCTTTTCCTACTGCGCCCATACCAGTCTTGTTGGGTTCCTCGGTGCTGCTGCTGTTTAAAGCACCCTGGAGTTTGCGTTGGCGCTCGACACTGTGCCACATGCCGTAGCCAAAGTAGATCACGAAGCCTGAGGAAAGTGTTGGACAAGATATGAGATACTACAACAAAAACTGGCTAAAGCATCACATATTTGAACATAAAAGTTTGACGTTTGGGGAAATGTTTGCTTTCTTGCTGAGAGGTAGATGAGAAGATAACTCTTTCATATCTGTTTGCTAAATATGAAGCTACAGGCAGGACACGGTCAGGTTAGCTTAGCTTAGCTTTGCTTGTGGAAGAGGCAAAATCCATCTACCAGTACCTCTAAAGCTCATTCATTTCTAAAACCCACATTATATCTTGTTTGTTTAATCTGTACAAAAACCAACGTGTGAAAAAACATCACAAGGGATTATGTGCCAAACTATTTCTTGGCGAGGAGCGGTGACTTCTTGAAGTCTCCAACCTCATTGTGACTTGGATGGCAGAGCCAGGCTAGTGGTTTCTCCATTTCCAGTCTTTATGCCAAGCTAAGCCAAACATCTCTGCTCTAGCTTTTTATTTAGCATACTCGTGAGGGTGGTATTGATTTCTCATCAAACTCTTAAAGGGACTGTGTGTAACATTTAGGGGGATCTATTAGCAGAAATAATGTTCATGACTATGGTTCCATTAGTGTACAATCATCTGAAACTAAGAATCCCTTCATATCTACATAGGGAGCGGGTTCTCTTTACGGAGTTTGCCATGTTGCTCTGCCATGTTTCTACAGTAGCCCAGAACGGACAAACTAAACACTGGCTCTAGAGAGAGCCTTTGACGTTTTTATGTCACCTGAAGGCCACCGTAGTTCTCTGACATGCTTGTGAAACTGTGGTAATGTGAGCCGCAGAGTGTAAAACTGTGGTACCACCAGCCGCTGTATGACTTCCGTTGCTCCTAAAGTAGTGTTATTATGGTTCTTAAGGATGGCCTCTGAAGCAGGCGAACGGCGTTGCCACGTTTTTGCACTCGGTTGCTCAGTCTTGGAAAGGGAGGAGTGAGTGGAGGGGTACTCAATTGGTTGCAATCTGCAACCACGCCACTAGATGCCACCAAATCTTACACACTGTACCTTTAACAAAAAAGTGAATAAGCATATTTCCCAAAATGTCAAACTACTCCTTTTTTTCCCACAATTTCCACAACATGTCATGGCTGGTTGTAATTGTATGGGCCAGCAGTCACTCACCCACAGCCATCCACACAGAGAAACGTATCCAGGTATCTCCACTCAGCTGAACCATGAGGTAAATATTGACAAATATGCTCAGAATGGGCAGAAAGGGCAGAAGGGGAACCTGTGATGGCAACAAAAAAAAAAATCTACCATCAATGTATTTGTATTGGACCGGTCTCGTCCCATAACGGTGTACTTATTGAGCTGCCACGCACCATGAAGGAGACCTTCTTGGTAGTCTGAGGTTGTCTGCAGACCATGAAGACACAGCCGCTGAAGATGAGGAGCAGACCGGACAGCAGTGCCAAGATCCACACTTCCATCCGAAGGACGGCGTAGATGTGGTACGTGGTGAGATAGCTGATCGTGCACACTACCAGCACTGTGGTTTGAAAACACACACACTTAATTCGGACTTCTTTTGTCACATCATAACAAAAAAAAAAGATCTTAACCTGTCCTGCTTACCTAGCACACAGATGGACATGTTGACCACGCTGGAGGAATGCTCAGTGGGTGAGACAGGAGGGTGCAGGACGGCCTGCAGGGTGGAGCTGCCACCCTTCAGCATGTTAAGGTGGGACTCCGACTCCGTCAGGTCAGACTCTCCCTCCTCAGAGGACAGGTAGTCCCTCTCACCTGTGCCTGCCCGCCGCGCTAGGGCCCAATCTGGCTGGTACCTGGACGTAAGAGGCGTCAAAGGTTAAAGGTCATAAGTCTGCATTTCACTACAGCAAAATGTTTTCAGTGTCTTGAAGTACTCCCTGTTCATATACGGTATCCTTTATACAGCTACAAACCACTTTCATTGTGAAATGAGGTGATCTGAGGCTTGTAAATCCAGTTTAAACCAGGGCAATGAACACTGTGTCTGTGTTAATGCTGCTGTGGTGATGAGTCACCTTAATGCAACCAGCAGAGGTGCACAGCAGCTGAAGAATTTAGAAAGTACAGGAACCTACAGAGAGTAAACACCTTCATGCACTAAAGTAGCTACTTCACATTCATACAATGGGAGCATTCACAGCTCTTGCATCACCAGTGTGATGCAATAACCTGAGGTTTATGTTACACTAACGGGGTAATTATACCTGTGGGTTTTTAGAGAAGCTATAATTATAGCTTTTCTAAAAGCTATAAGGGAGTGCTGTCGAAGTTAATGTGATAAATTTGTTTTTAACGCCACTAATTTCCTTAACGCATTGACGCAAATTGCGATTTTTATTTTGTAGCGGGCTCACTGTCGCCTCATTCTAAAGCTAAAGTGATGATATTGGCATCATATGAAACTAGAAAAAACCTAAAGAATCCACTGGTTCCAACCATGTCATACTAGCTCGTCGCAAAGGAGGCTAAATAACGCTCCAAACCTATTCTAAATTTTGGCGAGGAAAAACTGACATGGCCATTTTTAAAGAGGTCCCTCCTTGACCTCTGACCTCAAGATATGTGAATATAAATGGGTTCTATGGGTACCCACGAGTCTCCCCTTTACAGACATGCCGGCTTTATGATAATCACATGCAGTTTTGGGCAAGTCATAGTCAAGGCAGCACACTGACACTCTGACAGCTGTTTTTGCCTGGGCTTGAGTTTGCCATGTTATGATTTGAGCATATTTGTTATGCTAAATGCAGTACCTGTGAGGGTTTCTGGACAATATCTGTCATTGTTTTGTGTTGTTAATTGATTTCCAATAATACATATATGCATACATTTGCATAAAGCAGCATATTTGTCAACTCCCATGTTGATAAGAATATTAAATACTTGACAAATCTCCCTTTCAGGTACATTTTGAACATATAAAAATAATGCCATTAATCGCAATTCAAATTTGAATCGGTTGACAGCCCTCGTATAAGGGTTACAAACATACCCACCTGAGAATCAGTACACACGCAGCAACCAGCGAGTAGGCCAACAGAGTTCCAATGGACATCATGTCAACCAGCGCTTTGAGGTCAAACAGGAAAGCCATGATGGCTATAGCAAGCAAAAGAAAATGCAATTAACACAAACACTTTAAAAGAACATTTATAAGAAATATGATCACTACTTATTACTGGAGCAATCATTCTTACAAAATATATGAAAACATTCACACCCACAACAATGATATTCCTGCAATTATAAATGGAAAAGCTGTGTTTTTCAGATGCACCATCCAACAAATGCACACATGAACAGGAACAGATGCAAATTAAACTTCATGCGGACATGTTTTCACAATAAAAAAGAGACACCAAAGAGCTAAACGTTTCCCCGGGCTGACAGCTGTGATCATCTCCGTACCAAGTGTCGTTTGATGTGAGATACACTGTGGTGTTCCATCTCTTCTATCTCAGCACCAGACTCTGGTATGGAGCTGATCTCAGCAGCACAGTTCAAACACAGAACGGTGGTATGTCCGCTGCTCCCCACAACATCATATTCAAACAAAAATAACAAAGTAAGCTCCCTGCCCAGTTCTACCAATTGCTTAATGCATGACCTGTGTGCTGTGTTCACATCTGCCTGCCACTTCACCAGGTCATTCACCGTACAGGTCTTAGCCCCAACACCTGAGCACAGTGAGCATGATGCAACCACATACCGTACCATACCTTAAAGAGGACCTATTATGCTTTTGTGCTTTTCCCTTTCCTTTAGTGTATTATATCGTTTTTTTCTGCGTGTGAAAGGTCTGCAAAGTTACAAAGGGAATTACTCTCCCCCACAGAAACACTGCTCCTGAACTGCCTGAAACGCCTTGTTTGAAGTCCCGCCTTTTCTTCTGTAACGTGGTGATGTCACCAAGTAACACGTTTGCATAATACCTGCCTAGCGGCTAGTTTGGCACACCCTCAAACAAAGCTAGTTAGAGTGGAGCTGGAGCTGAGTCTGAAGAGTTTGGTTTGGTTGATCAACCACAACAGAGTGGGCCAGCTGACCAATCAGAGCAGACTGGACTTTTCAGGTGGGAGGGGGGGCAGGAGCTCAAACAGAGCGTTTCAGACAGAGGGGGGAAAGACGTGCAGCAGCACAGCCGGTATGAGAAAAGCGTTTTTTGAACATTAAGGCATGTAAACATGTTCTAGTGGAAACCCAAAATACAAGTATGCACCTGAAAACAAGCATCATAGGTCCTCTTTAAGATGTAGAAGTAGACGTTTTTTACAATGTGTGAGCACCACACCAGTCCCCAAAGGCCAACTGTTTGTATTCACAGATTCACTGTGTGGTCAGATTTGTACTATTTGTTGCAACTGTAACTACACCCAACAGTGATGTCACGATGTACTGACACACCCTGGAGTACACTTCCACATCACTGCAGCGAGGTGAGAAGTTAAACCAAAAAGAAAAACTAAAGTAGGTGAGAAGTTGCTCTTTAAATATCGTCAAGTGGATGTGAAATGACTTGTGTTGAAAACTACAGTACTTGAGTACAAAAGTCAAATTTGTTTGTTACATTTGATGATCACGAAAAGGCTAATGTGGCGTCTTGACATTGATTTCAATATGAATACAGCCACTAACCAACATCCGTCTGATTTAGTGATGCTCTCCAATGTGGTGACCATCTTCTCAAAATAAGAAAACTATCAACAATTTAATGACATGGCAGTAGATTTAAAGAAATTATTTATTATTTATTTGCTCTCTGGCCGAGAATTAGATAAGAAGATTGACACCACTTTGCGCTAAATATGAAGCTACAGCCAGGTAACTTCACATTGACGACGAGACTCCAGGAAGTCACTGCTCCAGGCCAGGAAATCCAGCACATAACCCCCGCTAAAAACCATGTCAGTTTCATGTCAGTTTTTGTACTAATTAAACAAATTATATAAAGCATGTTAATTAGTGAGCTTTAGCTTTTGACAGAGCCTAACCAGCAGTTTCCCTTTGTTTCCAGTCTCTGTGCTAAGCTAAGCTAAGATAACCGCCTGCATTGTTTAACCTGTACAAAAACCGCCGTGTAAAAATGACACATCGTGGTTTTACTGGTTGTTATGTGCCGGAGTATTTCTTGCCCAGGAGCAGTGACTTCCTGAATCCTGTCGCCAGGTTGCCAGGCTGTAGATTCAAATGTAGAATACACACAAGAAAGCAAATAAGCGCATTTCCTAAAATGTTTAACTATCCCTTTAAAGATGTAAGAATGAAGTAAAAAAAAAAAAAAGAAAAAGAAAAGAATATAAAAAGCTACAGTACTTGTAGTTTGTTACTTTCCAGTACCCAATTCATTTATTTAGAAAAGTGACTAAAAGCCTGATGGACTGAGGTGGTGAACACAGATAATGTCCATTAACTTATAACCTTAATTATATGTGTAATGTTTTCTCACATGCTTTTGGAAACACATCACATGTTTAACATGCCGTCACCACCACCAACATGCATTGATAAAAACCCCAAACAAGTCCACAGGCGAGTCCTCGTCTCGGGAGCTTACCCGCAGTGGTACCCGCCGCCATGGTGGCGGCCACGGGAGACTGGCGCTTACTCACTTGGGACATAAATTTGAACAGAATACCATCTCGTGCCATGGCAAAGAGAATGCGCGGCAGAGGGAACATGGAGCCCAACAGGCTAGGGAGAAGAGGGTTCATGGTTAAGTTGAGGGCATTCTGGGGAAAAAAATATGACACCTGCACAACTGTGAAAGAACAACGTGTCTATATGGAGGGAAAACCTCCTATAAGTGGATAATTTAAAGAAGAAAGTGTTAGAAGGTGGGTCAAATTAAGGAAGAAAATAGCCAAATGATTATCCCTATCTTTGACTGCGTCTTTCACTGTTGATTGGTGGAGAAAGATTAGCAGGAGTGATCTCACTGGAAGCTCCCCGTCTCTCACCTGCTACTACACCGGAGGTCATAGTGGCAATAAGTGGGGTCTTCGTCTTAGGATTGATTCGGGCTAAGACTTTGAAAAGCACCCCATCCTGTGCCATAGCATAGATTACACGAGGCATGGGGAAAATGGAGCCCAGCAGACTGAATGAGACAGCAGAGACATGCAAGACCAACACGTTAGTCAAAAGCTACAAACACAGACACACACCAATAATCACACCATCAAAGCTCCAGAGCATAAAGCATAAAGTCATTGTCTTTCTTTCCTGGTGGCACATCCCATCATTCATTAATTTACATCAACTTAAATCAATGGAATATAATAGATTGTAGCTGCTTTTAAGATGAAATTACATATTACTATTGTCTTTAAATCTGAGGCCATGGTTCTCAGCAGGAAACCGGTGGATTGCCTACTCCGGGTAGGGAATGAGTCCTTACCCCAAGTGAAGGAGTTTAAGTATCTCGGGGTCTTGTTCGCGAGTGAGGGGACGATGGAACGTGAGATTGGTCGGAGAATCGGAGCAGCAGGGGCGGTATTGCATTCGCTTTACCGCACCGTTGTGACGAAAAGAGAGCTGAGCCGGAAGGCAAAGCTCTCGATCTACCGTTCAATCTTCGTTCCTACTCTCACCTATGGTCATGAGGGTTGGGTCATGACCGAAAGAACGAGGTCGCGGGTACAAGCGGCCGAAATGGGTTTCCTCAGGAGGGTGGCTGACGTCTCCCTTAGAGATAGGGTAAGAAGCTCAGTCATCCGTGAGGCACTCGGAGTAGAGTCCTTGCTCCTTTGCGTCGAAAGGAGCCAGTTGAGGTGGTTCGGGCATCTAGCACGGATGCCTCCTGGGCGCCTCCCTTGGGAGGTGTTCCAGGCACGACCAGCTGGGAGGAGACCACGGGGAAGACCCAGGACTAGGTGGAGAGATTATATCTCTACTCTGGCCTGGGAACGCCTCGGAATCCCCCAGTCAGAGCTGGTTAATGTGGCCCGGGAAAGGGAAGTTTGTGGTCCCCTCCTGGAGCTGTTGCCCCCGCGACCCGATCCCGGATAAGCGGTTGAAGATGGATGGATATTGTCTTTAAACAGTCAAATGTTTTATTTGTTTTTCTCAGTTTTGAGAGCTGGTTTGGAATTGAATTTATAGGGGTTTCATGTGCCCTTCAGTAATAACCTTTCCCAGGAGTGTAAACATTTAGTTCAAACATATAAAAGCACCAAAATGTGTGTCAAAGGCTTTTCGCAATTGTGAAAACAACTGCCAAGAGGCGGACCCCAAAGTACCGACCTAAACACCAATTGCAGACTCTGATTTATCCAAAATGTTATTGCTTCGAGTCAAATTGGATAATATGCGCATGAATGCAGATCATGGGATAAGATGGTGACTGATATCCACCAGGGTTTGTTGATGGAAAGCTGAGGGGAACTTATATAGTAAACCTCCAGGGAAGAAAGACAGAATTAAGTCACACCAATATATTGTTTATAGACAAACCTGCCCACCTTATTTATGATTCTTTAATAAGTAAATAGTATATTACAAACACATGCAGGTATCTAAAAACAGAGAGACTCAAGCACTGCGCCCACTATGTCCCATTAAAGCTGCAGTTGGTAACTTTGAGCAAATATGATACAAAGCTGTTTTTATAAAACTGTCACCCTATCCTGACAGTAGTCAAGGCCTATGGAAAGGAGGCTGGGTCACGGGCGGACTTCAGCCTTGGGGTACGGGGTATAACGCATGCTCAGTGTAACTGAAGATGCGGTCGTGCGTTGCGATTGGCTCAATTTTGGCGAGGGCAGACCAGAGGCCTATACTACGAAGCCGTATTTGGCGTTAGCGAGGTAACTTCAGGTTTAACTCTGGGTTTTCAGTCCTACGAAGGTGGATCACTTCTTACCGGGGTAAACCACCATGGTAACTGATGCTGATGCTGTGCGGATCATATGGTAATATTACACACATATGAAGAAGTTTCAGTCATAATCCAGACTAAAAACAACACAGTTTAAACTGACAAATGCAGGAAGGACAGCACGCTGTATGCAGTGGGTGCTTATCGCTTTGAATTATATTTTCATACTTATTTTTTAACTTCCTCTTGAGTCCGTTCCACTCTGCCTGAGAGCGGGGACGCAGCTGAAAGAAGGTTCAAATAGTCATACACGCCGCATTTTTATTACCGGGCATGATTAGGTGTAATCCGGTCATCCAATGTACGTTTAAAAGCTATTTACTGTATATCTAGACAAGTATATCTTACTTTTGAGTATTCCGTTAAATTAATAACTCTGTTAATTTACGCATTCACACATCAGGAGTTTTTTCTTTTGCCAACTGTTCTTTCTGCATTTGGCAGCTTCAACTGTGTGACTTTTAGCCTGGATTATGTGTTTAATTTCTTCATATTTATCTAAAATAGTTTACTCTTTGTAAAATGTGCCGCTCTGCCTGTCTGTCTGCAAATGACTTGTCCATGTCTGCGAATGTGTTATACCCCTAAACATTGACAGTAGTGCATGAGACTGATAATCGGCCTCCTCTTAGTGCTCCTAATGGCATTTGCAAGATTTCAACATGCCTGTCACAGTCTGGCGCTGTGCACAGAGGCTGTAGGACTATTCCTTTTTGTTAAGATTTAAGATTATTTGTATTACATCTTTTTAGTGGATTATTAGTTCTGTATTGTGTAGAGGATTTGGGTTTCTTGGATTTGGGTTTTCCTGTTGTATTCATTCATTCTAGTGTCTCCTGTTTTATTTTGATAAGTTCACTCCTCTTGTGTCTTGTCTGTTTTACTTTCTGCCTTTGTTTGTTTTCTGGCTATTCTGAACTTCTATTCCCTCAGCTGTGGATATTAGAGCAAGAGGGTCAAGGTGCAATGTTATGACGTATGTCCTAATTGTGTGCATACTGCATGCAACAGTGCCTACTTATGCACTAAAAGTAAAAAGAAAAAGTATGCAATTTGGAACATAGCCTTGCTCTCCTTTCTTGATTCATATTTGATCAGCGCCACCTAGTTTGACCGTTTGATCGGAGTTCGCATATTTTGTGAGCAGTGATTGACAGCTGTGTTAGGGACTGCTCGGCTCTGATTGGTCGTCAGATGCCATTGGGAGCAGATGAGGATACAGATTATCTGTCTCATGCACTACTGTCAGGATATAGTGACAGTTTTATAAAAATGACTTTTTATTATATTTGCTCCAACTTACCTCCGAGTTACCGACTGCTTTAAGCAAGGAATCAATCCAATAATAAGATAGAGGGATATGTGGTCAGAAGTTTTGACCAGTTCTCCTTCACCATTATCACCCATTGATAGCATGCACATCAATCAGAAATTAAAGTCATATTATAAATAACATTTAAATTCTTTCATCTACCATGAATATTGATATTTTGTCCACAACTTATGTTACAAATCCAGTGGTTACCTGGTGGAGAGGGCACACAGTGAACCTGCAGCGACCACGTATTTGGCAGGGCCCCAGCCCACGTATTCAAAGGCCATGGGCAGAGGGCTCTTCTCGTCCAGCAGATAGTATGGCATCATCAGCGTGAGCGCGGCTGACACGCCAAAGTACGCCAGGAAACACACGGTCAGTGACACCACGATGCCGATGGGAATGGCTCTCTGAGGGTTCCTCACCTCCTCGCCTGTCACACACACAGACGCACAAATATGTTTACATTTAGCTTTGATGAAATCTCACTGAATCACAACCTAGAAGTGGCTCACCTGTTGTTGCGATGCAGTCAAATCCAACAAAAGCGTAAAAGCAGGTGGCAGCTCCAGCTAAGGTCCCGCTGAAGCCGAAAGGCATAAATCCTCCGACTCCATAATCACTGCTCACGTTGGCCGTCACCGACAAATTCCTTAAACACATAAACTCATTTGAACTAAAAACGTAGGTGACAAGAGAAGTTTGGCCACTGTTGCCCTGCATGTTTGATAGGTAACAGTAATACTGATAGTTATGCTCTGTATGTTGTTTAGGGAACAGCTTTGCATTAATGGGCTTTACAATCATATATTATAACGGGAAATTAATAAATTACCTTGTAACTATGGTGACATTTATAAGGGATTCTTCAGATATCTCCCAGTTGTATGCGTCTCCTTTGACGAAGCCGGAGATGATGACGAACAAGAGTACGAGCACGTTGATTGAAGTGAAGACTTTATTGACCCAGGCTGACTCCTTCACCCCAAACGACAGGAGTCCTGGGATGAACGAAAAGGCAACAGAGCTCAGTACAGTACAATATTATTCATTATTGATATTATCAAGTTGTGTCAGTCCAAAAAACACTGCCACTTCATATACTGTATATAAACAGGACTAAGAGTTGACAGTCACGCTGGCGGCTCTGTGAGGCTGTACTTTGGTACAGTGGTGCTTTGAGCGAAATGCTAACATGCTCACAATGACATTGCTAACATATTGATGCTAAGCTGGTATAATGTCTTTCATGTTCACCATCTTAATATGGCATGTTAGCATGCTAACATTTGCTATATTTGTTCATGAACCAAAGTATTGGACTAATAACATTTTTGACCTGATGACTGCGCTGGATAAAAAGTCTAGGAAGAGGATCATCAAAGTTATTACAATTTATTGTGAGCGGTACGTGAATGTCGGTACCACATTTCACAGATATCAAATAACTGCACAAGTTTCTACAGGTAAAGTTTGTTTGAGCCCTTTTAAAGCTAGGCTTGGAAGAGTTCTTTGAAAAAATGTTTTGTTACATTTGTTGAAATTCTCTTTACATCCGACAAACAGCTTTGAGTACTAACAATAGCCATGTTCGTCGTTTACGTTCATTATGATATATTTATGTTCATTATGATAGTTTTGGGGGAGTGGCTTTGGAGGGAGGCCTGAAGGGACGGACTGTCAGTGTTGCCGACTTTTTCGCTAGATTTTAGATAGAGAGGGGGGGTGGAAGCAAGGAGAGAGAAGGTGTATCGATTGTTTCTGGGTCACACTGACCTAATGCAATCATTGCACTGGCAGGCCAGTGGATAAGGTTTTCAGTTTGAGCCTGAGGGTCATGTCCACTTTAAATCCCTGGACTGTTATGAATCTGACCATGGGAAATGAATATGGAGTACTCTCCAAGTCATCAACAGCTACTGATGCTACTAAATCCTCGGCTACTACAGTGGAGCTTCTCAGTGACCTGAGGCTGTAAAGAAACTGTACTTGGCAGTTCCCAGATATGATTGTGTGCAACTGTGGGAAAGAAAAGCAGGGTGCTGCTAAAAACTACCAGGATGATCAGGAAGTCTTTAAAGTGGAAGGAGGTCAATGTGGCCTCCCAGTGGACTCACACTGCCTATAAAGCTCTTATCACACAGTGTCCTGCCATCTCATTATTGGATTATGCTCATGAAAGTTGGCTGTTTTCAACAAAATATACCAATCCTAATTTCCGTTCTTTCACCGCAGTCCCTGTACCAACATCCCAACTTGAACTTGACTATTTTCAGCCTGCTTACCAGAAAGCAGCAGTATCAGGCAGACAGCAAAGAAGTCAGGGTACTGAGCCAGACCAGGAGAGTTCATGCTGAAGTAGGTCTTACAGAATACCTCTATATGCCCGCCTATCATTTCATCAAATGTGCCACTCCAAGCCCTGGCAACGGAGGAGGTACCTGTGAGATAGCAACAAAAAAACCCAGAAACCATTAAACCTGCAGTAGGCAGAACATTTTAGGCATTATTGGGCAAAACTTCCATAATAACCTTTCAGCATATTGTAATTCAAGTGTTCTGAGAGAAAACTAGACTTCTGCATCTCTTCATGGCTCTGTTTTCAGGCTTTAAAAAATCTAGCCCGTGACGGGAGACTTTGGCCAATCACAGGTCATTTCATTGAGAGAGCGTTCCTATTGGCTGTTCATTCAACGGAGGCAGCTGTCAATCACTCGGAAACTCCGATCAAACTAGGCAGCGTTGATCAAATATGAATCAATATTCTGTTACTGTAATGCCTATTTCTCTCCTCAGATGTTTTCAGAAACATCTTGTAGTGTACTGTTTAGCTGTAAAATGAGAAAGTTTGCTCCGGCTGGTGGGCGGTGCTTGGTATTTGCTCAACTGGTCTCAACATGGCGGCCAGGTCACACACTTTCTCATTTTACAGCTAAACAGTACACTACAAGATGTTTCTGAAAACATTTTACATGACAAATAGGCATAACATTAATAGAATATTGATTCATATTTGATCAGCGCTGCCAGTTTGACTGTTTGATTGGAGTTTGCGAGTGATTGACAGCTGCTCAGAGACGGCAAGGCTCCAGCTCGGCTCTGAATGGTTGTTTTCCTCTGGTCTGTGAAATCTTGCAGATGCCACTGCCATTAACTTACTAACTCACCGATCACATAGGAGAGAATAAGGTTCCAGCCAGTGATGAAGGCCCAGATCTCTCCTACAGTCACGTAGCTATAAAGGTAAGCAGAGCCGGTCTTTGGGACGCGCGCGCCAAACTCGGCGTAGCAAAGGCCGGCCATGACGGAGGCTAGTGCAGCGATTAAGAAGGAGATGACTATGCTGGGGCCTGAGTCGCCCTTGGCCACCTCGCCGGCCAGGACGTAGACGCCGGCGCCCAGAGTGCTGCCAACTCCCAGGGCGATGAGGTCAACGGTTCCCAGGCAGCGGCACAGCTTTGATTCCTCCAGGCTGTTCATGTCGACCACTTTCCTGCGCACCAGGGAGCGGCCGAATGACACAACCTGTTCCAGCATGTTGACGCTTGCTGACAGAGGGAAAGAGAGAAGAAAAGACTGAAAATACCTGTACACCACATGTGGATAATTTGATTGTATGACTCAAAATGTGTAAAGAAGAAATATTATTTAATCCCACTTAATCATTACCACTATTCTTTATCTCAGCATCAACACAGACACAGTTTGAACTCCACCTGCGGCTCTTACAAGCTTGTTCTTTTGACAGAAATGCTGAAAAGTCAGTTGGGATTATGACTGACTATGGTATGCATTATTGGAATGCTGCTAAGTGCTACAGTTCATATAGTAAGTGTCCCATTAAAATCCATTGTTTGGAGTTATGGTGCAGATCTAAGTACTCAAAGAGCTGCATTCATAAAGGGGACCATGAATGCACCACTAGAACACAATAAAGACATTCCAGTATCTCTCTTTACTAATTACATAAAAAAAAAAAAATACATAAAAAGACAAACTGCAAAGCCTTCTTTGTTCTCATTGTCTTTTATCTCAAAATGTCTCTTTCCATTAGCGAGATTGCTGGGGATCCTGCTGAACATATTTGCATGAATACAATAAGATGAATGAGGTTATGAAATATGCCCTCCAAACAATAGTTTCTAGCTTGCTTTTGAAGTTAAAGCGTCTTCTTAGAACCAGATTATCTTGACCGTAAAGGAACACTGACGGCCATCCAAATATGCATTGACTTCCATTTAAGTGTGGTGGAAATGAGTTTTGGGTGTGACAGCTCATTAACATCACAATGTGGACTGTATGGCAGCGTCTCCCAAGAATTCAGTGAATGAAAAAGTAAAGATTATAAAGACCAAAATCAGATTTAAACAAGTGAAAATTAAATTTTGGAAACTGACGATACAGACTGTAGTAATTTAGCCTGTCAGGTAAGATCAGAATCAGATTTATTTGCTAAGTACACGTTCAAATACAGGGAATTTGACTTTTTTCATCTCTTTCAATGTACTTACAAAGAAATAAAAATAACAGCTAGGGACAAGGACAACAAAGCTGAACAATAAAGGTAAAGAATAGACAGGACTGTTACACAAGTATGTGGGAAAAATAGGTGTACATACAGTATAAATATTACATGAATATAAAAAAGCACCAATGACCAACAATAAAATAAGTCACATGTTCCGTAAGTTGTAAGTAAGATACTCCCTGCATCATTATTCCACACATGTCCTGCATGATTTACATTGCACAGTGACAGCAACATCTAGGTCATACCTTAAACTGCTGCATTTCTCTGCAAAGACTGCTGCTTCACAAACAACTCACAGCTACTGCACAAGTTTGACTATTAAATTCCAGCATTAGTTATTCAAAATGTATGCACAAACAGTGTATTTCATTAGAGACATGCACCTACCTTGTTGGAATGACACTGTGTGGATGTAATGGGGCCAGGTTCAGACACCGGGGGGAAAAAAAGAAGGGCTGTCAGAAGTGTCAGTGCGTTTCTTCCAGCTTGTCAAATTAGATCCACTGCTCCCATGAACTGCTGCTTCCGAACTCCACTTTAGCACTAATTCATTTGCTGGCATGTACGCTGAGCAGAGCAGTGCTTTTACGCCTCCCTTCTGTCCACAGTATTTCTTCATCTCGCCTTGCCCCTAGACTCCAGCCTCCACTCCCGCCGCTGCCAGGGGAGTGACGTCCACTGTAGGCAAGAGGGGAGGAGGGGGCCCCAGGGAATTAGGGTGAGTTTGTGAGTGGGGGGGGATTGGGAGGGGGTGTTTCACCTCCATGCTTGAGGTTTGAGGGAGTAAAACTCTGTGGAGACAACATTGCACCATAAGGGATCACACAGTAGGACAGAGAAGAGAAAGGAAGGAATTCTTGATGGTAGAATTTGTCACTTCTAATGCACATAGATCCCAGCTGCCCAGACGCGTACTGACTACTGATAAATGGTTAGGCAACTGGCATTGACAAACATTGAGGCAGACACTTGTGTTTACCCAGTGCAGCCCACAGGAGTGCTGCTAAAAGCATGGGCGCTGATTGGTCAATGAAGGGTGGACGAGCTACAGTACCGGGGGGTTAAGTCCTCCTAATGGAAGACAGGTATTGCTCAATGTTCCCTGAGCTATTGGACCCATGGACATTACACAATCAATAACACAGCTCACTGTGGTGCGCCGCCGAATGCCTGGCATCTCCACGGCAACTTCATTTACAAGTTTGAGCGCTTGGAGGGGAAAAAAAGGCAAATTTTTCCATCAAACACTGCCTGTGAATTAAGGTTGCAGCGAAGAGAATTTCTGCCAAGACCAGCTCAAACCAGCTAAAGACCTCAGTGGGAAGGTGACAGCTGGCCGCTAGACACGCCGTCCAATCCACACAGACCAGAGACTCGACGGCATGACAACAGGCGGCTCTCTCTTAGTTTGTCCATCCAGCCAAGCAGTCAAATATCATGGCCCACCGCCCACCAAACTTTGGCTGCAGGGTTGATCATCTGACCTGCATGCTGATGGGAAAGCCAATGTTTTCCTTAGTGGTGGTGGTGGGCAGGCTGGGGACACTACTGTTAACGCTGTCTGTTTGTCTTAAACACGCACACACATTGATCTACAAATTGAGCCTAAATACATTTAACGCAAACACAAAAGGCTGCACTGACAGGACAAAATGGCTCCCATCAAATGATTGAGGTGCATGAAATTTAGAAACAAAAGGGATTTTCTAAAATGTCTTATGTCTTTGAGCATATTTTGCTATTGATGGTTTAACAAAATGCACTGAAGAACACAATACAGTACCTGTTGAATCAGATTGTTACACTAATCTAGCTTGAAATACTCATTAACAAACATAATTAATATCATATAGCAGTATTTATTGCTGGATATTTATTGTCATATGATCATCATGAGCATCTTTTTACATTTCATTCATTTTGTAGCAAATGTTGAATTCGTATTTTTGAAAAAACAAAAAAATCAGGATTATACATATGATTTGTCATAATATCCTCCTGGACCACAAACATACCTGCTTCTGGAATGAGCATTACATTTTAATTAGGGCTGTCAAAGTTAACGCGATGATAATGTGTTAAGGGAAATTAGTTTTAACGCCACTAATTCCTTTAACGCATTAACGCAATCGATCTTTCAGAGGTTGAAGCGGGCTCAGTTTTGAAGATACTGCTATGATCTAGAAAATCAAATGAATCCATCTAGGTACCAACTATGTCATACTAGCTTGTTGTGAAGGAAGCTAAATAACGCTTCAAACTTACGCTAAATTTTGGCGAGGAAAAACTGTCATGGCCATTTTCAAAGGGGTCCTTTGACCTCTGACCTCAAGATATGTGAATGAAAATAGGTTCTATGGGTACCCACGAGTCTCCCCTTTACAGACACGCCCACTTTATGATAATCACATGCAGTTTTTTGAATGTAGTATAATTGTGTTATTTTTGCCGATGAAAATATGATGTGTTTGAATGTTTCTGCATACTGGGGTCCCCAAACAGTCTCTGAATTGCATAACGTATATAAAATGGGTATTACTGTAAAGCTGAGGCTCTTGTGGATCCAATGAGCCCAACTGTATTCATGTGTGATGACATTAGTCCTCATAGTAGCCATTTCATTGTAATGAGACCATTTTTATTTATTTATTTGACCTCACTGTATGAAATGACCTGTGGTGACCTCTAGGATAATCACAGCCTCATGAAATTTAACAGCCACAAACTAAAGACCTAGAGCATTCAGAGGATGGATGGCTTTCCTAGCTAGATTGACGATAAGGGGGTTTCTGAGCAGTTCCCAGAACAGAAGCGCTTGCTATCCAATCACTGAAAATGCAATTCTTGCAGAAATCTCAAAATGTCTAAAGATTTTGAAACCAAATCACAGCATGACTTTTTCTATGGTGTTCCTCAAGGTCTTGGTGTCTCGATGTTGTATTTTGGAGGGATTATTAATGATTTTTATCAATTCTCGAATGGAAAAAAATGGTTAAATTTACCTTTCAGATGATATACACCACTCATACTAGCGTTGTCGCGAAGGAGGATAAATAACACTCCAAATTTGCACTTGATTTTATATCAGATGTGTGAATGAAAATGGGTTCTATGGGTACCAACGAGTCTCCCCTTTACAGACATGCCCACTTTATGATAATCACATGCAGTTTGGGGCAAGTCATAGTCAAGTCAGCACACTGACACACTGACAGCTGTTGGGCTGCAGTTTGCCATGTTATGATTTGAGCATATTATTCATTTATTTATTTAATTGCGATTAATCATGGACAATCATGCGATTAATCACGATTCCATATTTGAATCGACTGACAGCCCTAGTTTTTATACATGCAGGCAGCGGTCACTGTAACCATGGATAGGATGGAAAGGAGTCACTGGCTCCCTTTATCTCCTTGTTGACATGCGCTAATTCTGTGAAGCCAATTGAATGCATTTGCCCTCCGATGGCTGAGTGACCCAGCTTCAAAAACGTGGATATGGTCAACAGATTGAGTGGTGTTTGCCTTGCGGACCGTTCGCTCCAGTTAACGCTGGTGTCACCAGGAAATGTTAGAGTGAACAATTACTGATAAGGCAGACAACAGCTCTGAGAGGAATCAAGACAGCGAGAGCGACCTCCAGACTAAAAACGGCAGTCTTTGGGGAGGAAGATACTTAGAACTCAATTTTGTTTATGTGGATGTACCAAAGTCAAATAAAAGACATGATCTCAGATAACAGGTTTCAGTGTAGCTCACTGGAAAAAATTAAAAAATTTGTTAGAGATTTGTTTAGGAGGGCAGTATTAGCCATAGTTTACATGTTGAATCTAACGTAATGGCACAAAGTCTCTTCATATTGCATTTTAAGAACAGTCTGGGGACTGAAGCCTGAAGACATTACCTGTTCTTAGTTTGACTTAATACTCTTTTTATTAGGTAGGAGGATGGAGTATTATCTATGGATGGGTGTATCCCTCTCCCTGCACTGCTAAAAGTGATTTCCTGTCTCTATCTAGGTCAGTACAAGTCCTGTACAGTAGGTTATTGTGTAGTGGATCTAGAAAAACTACTACATTTCCACGAATTTAAATGTAATACAATTACCTTTCATGGTTTAGGAAACTACACTGGCCAAAGGTTGTATACAGTGAATTGAATGTCATCAATCTTCTGTTTCGACACATTTGGCAACAGCAACAGATTCCTTTAAATATAATCTGTGATGTCCAAGAATCTTTTGGCCTGCGGGTTAATTGTGGCCTCAAGCTGACTTCACTCCAAGTCCCTGGGGATGCGCTGACTTCCAAAAATGAATTCCACACTGAGACGATTAAAAACGTGGGTTAAGGTCAAACTGGGGGATTTCACAGGTTTATAATCCTAAATAAATATTGGTTTCAAACCGTCCCTCTGTACTGTCATGACCATTTCAAATCTTTTTTTGACCTTTTATATGAGGCAATTACACCTTGTCGACATATAAAAAGGGATATAAACCGTGAACACAAATATCAGTTCAGTCATCAAGGCTGGATTGTGATTGCTCATCTAAACGGAGACGAGCTAACTGATCCATGTGATACTATCAGAACTGAATTGTTCTGTATAATCATTGGACAATCAAGCTCTTTTTGGTTCCTCATACATGAATGCAGCGCAGTAGGAGCGGGCGTTCAGCAAGGCTGTCAGGCGTCAGTAAGTCAATCACTTCTGCTTAGTTTAACTAACTACTTTTATTGTTTTTTTCTGTCTACTGTCCTGCAACAGATGGCTCCTCTGCTCACCGGCGTGCAAAATACTGCTGAAGATAAAAATACATTTGAAATGATTTGGTATGACTTGTCAAAACAATGAAAGATGTCAGAAGAACTTGAAAACAGTTCAGTGTGGGTGTGCAGATAAAATGTGTATACATCCAGTTTTAAATCATACGGGATGCATCTGTGTTTGCACTGGGGCGCTTCTCAAAATAGCTTCATGCTCTGTTTAACAGCGCGACAATCACTTAAACAAACTCAAGACATTTTATGCTCATTGCCAAAACTTATAATAAATCTAGTCTTTAAAATAACATTTTAAACTGTCTGCTGGCCCACTATGTGACACACCCCTTAACTTTTGGGCTGGTTGCACAAGTACTACCAGTTTCAGACTAGTGTAGAGCAAATAAGGACCTTTTATAAAGAACAGAGAGACTCTGTTTTAGGCCAGCATGCTATCTCAAGACTAAGAGCTGAGTCTCTTAATGTCTCCTGCCGACAGCTTACAAACAATGCTGTGGAGCGCAATGTGAAGGGGAAAGCTTTTAAAGAAAACTGCAACCCCTTCTTCCTCACTTACTGTCCTTTTACCAGTAAAATGTCCTTGAAATTCATATTAAAGCCCCTACACATCTACTTTACACCCACACATGTATTCCCACCTATGTCGTCTGATCCGACCTCTTCTCCTGACTCCCTCAATCTCCTGTTAACATTTGTTATTTCTATACCTTCATCGTGTTTATTAGAACATTTTGGTGATCTCACATCCCTGCAAAGTTTCCCCCAACACGACCCTCAGCAGGTCTAATCAGCCAGAATAAACACCTGTGCCACTGTGCAGGGTCTTAGTACAGATGAAGTCATCAATCTTTAGTCTTGTTTGCTTGTGGTGACGAGGGTCTATGACTGGCTCTTGTGTTTACAGTCCACAGAAACTTTTTATAAATAAGTTGTTTTTTTTTAAATATACAGTATATAGCAAATTTGATTTACCTGGCATAATTGTCCTGTTGTCTGTATGTTAACAACATTTCTTTCTGAACAAAGCTAACGTTAACGTAGCCAATTAGCCTATCATAGAGTGCTACAGGAATGAGTCCTAAATGAGCACTTCCGGTTCCCTCGACTGGAAGTCAATGGGTTTTTTGAATGGGTTTTTAGTTAGATGCCTGAAATAAGGTCTGTGGTTAACACAATCTCAAGAGATTTTAATGTTTTGTTCTACGACATAAAATACATAAATAAATATCCCAATCGTGAATTGTTAACCCTTTATGTGGCTAAACGAGACTACTAAACGTCGTCACGTCCGCCTTTTCAGCCTCGTTGTGTATACTCACGCTGCTGCGTTTATAGCCTAATGTTAGCTTCTTACTTCTGCCAATTGCATTTACACTTCAAAAATCATTAAAGTTGTGTTCTTTTGTGAAGATTATCTTGCTGAACAAATCATTTAAGTATCATAAATGTTAGGTTAGCGACTTTCGTCTTTGTCAGCTAACATTACTGCCAAGCAGCTGAAATATAGAGTGATATTGTGCTTTTAGCTGACGTGTGTCGCCTCACTGTTTTGAGCGGTGCTCGTTCATGTCTATGTAGAGCGAGCAAAGCGCGAGCCCGACGCTGACTTTAGTTGACTTAACGCCCCCAGGTGTCGCTGTTAACAAGCATTTCTGAAAGTTACAAATAGTCCCTTTAACTAATGAGTATTTTGGCCCTCACTAGTTAACTAGTGCAGAAAACTGTAGGTCACTAGTGAGGTGAATATGTCCTTTACTAGTTAACATGTCAAAGCTTTTGCAGCCTGAACAGCCCAGTCCCTTTGACATGTCACACAGGCCACAGCTCTGCAGCCGGCGGGCTTTAGGACCCACCGCGCAGCAGCTCTGATGAAGACCTTTGTGCAGCAGCAGTATGATGATGATGATGATGATGGCAGCGTTTACCTCCATGGTTTACCTGCATGCGCGCTACTGACGAGCTACCGTAAACATTTGAGTTAACCTACAGCACACTATTACATTACTGCAGCCTACACATGCTGTGCTGTTGGTAGCTGTATTGTGTGACAGCTTCAGTGATCGCAGGAAGCTGCGGCTCCTCTCCCAGCTGCTGATGGAGCACATCCGACTACCAAAGGTAACCGCGGCTCTGCTGGCTGCAGTGATTAGCTACACTGTTTCCGCAATGTAGCAATGTTTCCTCCACTGTTACCTCATCATAACCCGCCATGCGCGCTCACGATGACTGCAGAGCTTTAATGCAAATAATCAATGAAACATACATTAAAGGGTCTGTGCTGTGTGGGCCACGTAGACAGGACTGGAGGGTTCTCCTCCTGCTGCAGCTATGAGCCACCAGTCGACGGCTGGGTGTGTTTACTGTGGTACCAGTGCACTTAACGCATGAGTACAGCTGTGTCAGAGCTTCTGTAGCTGAGGAAGAGGCTTCTCTGATGTTGTTCTTCCTCTTCCTCCTCCAGGTGGAGAATGTCAGGCTGCTTGACAGACTCACCCCCAGGAGGAGTAGGGTGGGCACCCTCTACCTGACAGCCACACACACCATCTTTGTAGAGAACGAGGCTGGAGTGCGCAATGAAACATGGGTAGGCAACAACTCAGTACACTGAAGGACCAGAAATCACTCAGTTATAGGACGAACAGTGAGATGTGGTCAGAAGGCCTCACATATAAGGCACAATTTAGTCAAGTCAAGTCAAATGTATTTCTATAGCACATTTAAAACAACGAGCTGACCAAAGTGCTTTACAGACAGAATAAAAACAGGTCAACAGAACAGACAACAAAATCACACACATATCCACAGACAGAGACCAAGATAAAAATCCATGAGTAAAAGACTGTTATAATGAGCATTATAAAAAAGGCCAATTAGTCATCACAATTCAAGTACATTCAAAAGCCAAAGAAAAGAGGTGGGTCTTGAGTTGTGTTTTGAAAGACTCTGTAGACGGAGCAGATCTAATGTGGTGAGGCAGTTTGTTCCACAGACTGGGGCCCGCAACTGAGAAGGCGCAGTCGCCCCTGAGCTTCTGCCGAGCCCAAGGGACGACCAGAAGTGACTGGTCGGAAGACCTGAGTGCCCTAGGTGGGGTATAGGGAGTTAAAAGGGCAGATAGGTAGGAGGGAGCCGATCCATGAAGTGCTTTAAAGACAAATAATAAAGTCTTAAAATGGACTCTAAAAGTGACAGGGAGCCAGTGGAGGGAAGCGAGTACGGGGGAGATATGCTCATGTTTCCGGGAACCAGTTAAAAATCTTGCGGCAGCGTTCTCACATACTGTAGACGTGACAGTGAAGACTGGCTGACTCCCATATAGAGGGAGTTACAGTAGTCAAGGCGATTTCACAATCACGGAAAGATAAGATGCAGAATCAAAAATCATCCCAAGGTTTAGTACATATACATGATTTTTTTAAAAGATTTAGTTTAGTTTCTTTATGTGCATCCATGCATCATGCTGTACAATGTGATTGCAACATAAAAAGGTCCATGTTTCATTGATCTTACCAGGTGCTTCACAGTTTGGTGTGCAGCGTGGAGAAACAGGCCGCCACATCCTCGGGATGTTCTCTGCTCGTTCACTGCAAGAACTTCCAGGTGCTTAATTTCGTCGTACCTCGAGAGCGGGAGTGCCAGGATGTTCACCTGTCCCTACAGCGTCTCTCCCAGCCAGGTGAGAGCCTGTGTTTTTTAAAAATATCTATTTGGTGATGTTAATGCTAAAATGTGACTCAGATGTATATCAGAAGTTTAATATCATCGTCCAATATTGGCTTTCTTTATTTGATGTCTGGGTTGGATTTTTGTACGAGGAGGCTAAAGATAATATCCTGCCTCCGGTATAAATCTTTCACTAGTAAGGGCCACACCATCAACGAGGTACGATTTAACTAATTTATTGAAAGAAAATGAAGATGATGCTTGTGGTTTGTCCACTTAGTTGGATGTAATCAAGGATCCGCCATACCGCCCGGGCACGACGGACCCCCTCGGGACCCTACCAGGGTTGGAAATTAGCACCAGCAAAAGGCTGGTAAAATATGCAAGTGGCTACTAGATTTACTTCCCTCACCAGCCAAAAAAAACAATGGTAATCTATTGAGTGGTTGGTAGATTTTGGAGTCCACCAGCCACAGTGGCAGGTAGACAAAAAAGTTAATTTCCAACACTGGACCCTACGAAGAGGAGATTAGGAGAGAAAAATGGGGTGGAAGGGAGGGGTGTAGAATAGAGCAGAAGAGGAGGAGTGGGTTAGGCAGGTATTTATAGGAAATACAGGAAGTGGCACGGTTGAGGCGTGGTCCTGCTCCCGAATTTCTGCTATGTAGCTTCAAATATTAAGAACAGATTAAAAAATAATATCTGATATCTTTTTATGAGATATGTTTTCTCCTAATTATTTGTATCAGTGGCAGCCTCAAAGTCCAGTATTGGTCAGACTACAAAGTATAGGTTTTCTGCATTAAACTTTAGCCGTCAGCCAGTGTTGTGCCTTGCAGAGCGTTACGAGGAGCTGTACTGCTTCTCCTACAAGCCCAACGTTGATGAGGAGGAGAGACGGCAGGAGTGGGACTTCTTGGACCTCAAGGCTGATTACCGCAGAATGGGACTGCCAAACTCCCTGTGGAAACTCTCCCCTGTCAACCAACACTACAAGGTCAGTGAGCCGACATCTACAGCATGACCGGTTGTACTGTTTTATCCTAATATGGACATGGCAGAACTGCTTAGACTTCTGTTATGTTGTTTTCAAAGGTGAGCGACACGTACCCCGCTGACCTGTTTGTGCCCGAGTCCGCCACACCTCCGGTCATAGTGGGGAGCTCCAAGTTCAGAAGCAGAGGCCGATTTCCTACTCTGTCGTACTACTCCAAAGAAAACCATGTGAGTTGACAGCATACGTTTGCTCTTTTTATTTTCCGTATACTTCCTGTGACAACTCGGGTTAATTCAAGGGGCATGAAGCGCCGGTGACATTTCTCAAACTGTCAGTGATGAGTAGGGATTGTAAGGACAGAACCAGTCTCTCTGACTCAGACCCGGCACAGGAACGGTATGAAGTTTGTTTGAGGAAGGCCTTTCAAAGCAATTTTTTGGCAGAACAATGTAGATAAGAGATCATTTATTAAGATGCACAATGTCATGATCACAGTACTTCTTTTGTGCTTGCTTTGTTTGGCCAGTTTTTGTTGCCGAACAGACTTGTGACACTGATCAGTCATCCTCAGCAGTATCCTCCCTCTTCAAGCTGCCAAATGTTTTTGTTTCACAAAAAAAAATGCAAGCCGAAATGTTTGGCAGTAGAAATGAGGGCTGAACGATTTGGAAAAAATATCTAATTGTGATTATTTTGACTGATATTGCAATTTGCGATATTAGAGGGATTGATAATTTTTACCTCATTATTCTCATTTTCATTGAAACATATATTGAAATGATAATGGTGTGATTTTTGCGGAACACTGTACCAAACAAAGATGTTTTCTTAAATCTCTAGAATATGATGTGTAGATAGTGCTGTCGCGGTGAAGGAATAATTCACCTGCGGTGATAATCAATGGCTCAACTGTGCGATGTGCGGTATTATTGCAAGGTGTTTTTTTTTTGCAAATTACTGTATTCATCCTGACCCAAAGTGTTTCCATACTTTACTGTATGTGTAGTGTTTACCATTTTGGATTTAACATGTGAGGGTGCAGGTCGTATCCACGCCGACCCTCCGACTTTTTTTGCTTTGTCGTTTCGGGTCACTGCGGCTGGCTGCATTTTTTTTTTGGTTGACGGATACGGAACGGATGTGATGTCACGTTACTCTGACTACAACAATAAAAGCGGTAACTTCCTTCTACCTCCGCATAGACTCAGATGGAGCAAATATATCGATTCTGGCATTAAATAATCGATTTCAAAATCGTAAAAAAAAAAAAACACGCTACATAGGTGAATCGATTTTTTTCACCACCCCTACTAAAAGACATGGGATCTATAAATAAAAATAAAGAACTCATACAAAAGGACGAGACTCAGTCAACAGTAAAACAAAATGGAAAGAGAATATGTGCCATTCTAAGTGAAATCTAAACAGGCACTTTGTCAAGTTCACTAAAGGTCCCACGAGGAGACGTCTGTGCTATCTTTAAATCAAAGCATGATTCATCACCATTTTCCATATCTGAATCAAGAATAAGCCTCAACATTCATAATTCCTTCTATTAATCCTTGACTGGACAGTTGGGAGTGCTTTATGTGTGTGAGGTCAGCTTCCCAGGGTTGAGGGTCCAGTGTGTGGAGCTCAGTTCGTACAAAGGGGGCTCCGCTCTGGTTCATGAGCCAAAAGGGAGAATCACACAACGGTCTCTGGCCTTCTCCCTCGTTGCTACTAAATGCCGATACAAGACATTGTGTGGTTGATTAATTTAAATTGAACACGCAAGGAACGAGAAAGTACTGTGAACTTGCATTCACCCCGATTCTCCCATGTTGGTGTGTTTTATTCTACATGTCATCCAAAGTAATAATTCACCAAGTTACAGTCAACTGTCAGATGAGTAAACATTCCTGTATGAAGCATGAGTGCCTCTCGCCTCCTCCCAGGCTGCCATCTGCCGAAGCAGCCAGCCCCTGTCAGGTTTCAGCGCTCGCTGCCTGGAGGACGAACAGATGCTGGAGGCCATCTTGAGGTCCAATCCCCGCAGCGACTTCATGTATGTGGTGGACACCAGGCCTAAGGTGAGCCCTTTGTGCCTGCGTAAATACAAGTCACTTACAGTACTGTGCTGTATGTTCAGGTGGGCTTTATTTTCCATACTGCGTTTTGCCAGCTGGATGTGCTCACAGCAAAAGCCTCGGAAACATCCTGGCTATGTGCTTGTTGAACTGTGATCAATATTATGTATATTGTGTAACGCAAATTCATTTTAATGCCACTAATTTTCTTTAATGCATTAACGCAACTTGCAATTTTAGGTTCTAGCGGCCACTGTTTTAAAGCTAGAGTGAAGATACTACTATATGAAACTAGAAAACCTAATGAATCCATTGGTAGCAACCATGTCAGACTAGTTTGTCACGAAGGAGATTAAATAACGCTCCAAATTTGCGCTCAATTTTGGCGAAGAAAAACTGGCATGGCATTATCAAAGGGTTCCCTCGATCTCTGACCTTAAGATATGTGAATGAAAATTATTTCTATGGGTACCCACGAGTCTCCCCTTTACAGACATGCCCACTTTATGATAATCACATGCAGTTTGGGGCACGTAAGAGTCAATTCAACACGCTGACACACTGACAGCTGTTGTTCCCTTTTGGGTTTGAGTTTGCCATGTTATGATTTGAGCATATTTTTTATGCTAAATGCAGTACCTGTGAGCGTTGTTTTGTGTTGTTAATTGATTTACAGTAATGAATATATACCTATGTTTGTATAAAGCAGCATATTTGTTCACTCCCATGTTGATAAGAGTATTAAATACTTGACAACTCTCCCTTTAAGGTACATTTTGAACAGATAAAAAATTTGATTAATTTACGATTAATCGCGAGTAACTATGGACAATCATGCGATTAATTGTGACAGCCCTGCTTTTTTTAATTATTATTTTGGTCTTTGATTAAGTACGTTTTGACGATTAATCAAATGTCTTTTTAGCTGAACGCGATCGCAAACCGAGCTGCAGGAAAAGGCTACGAGAACGAAGACAACTACTCCAACATTAAATTCCAGTTCATCGGCATCGAGAACATCCACGTCATGAGAAACAGCCAACAAAAAATGCTTGAAGGTAATTATCACGTCTTCCTGCAATGATTTATTTACTGTAGAACCAATTTTGAAGCCACAGCAGTGCATTCATCACCGTGTCACAAGTGTTTCACCACATCGGTGTTTGTGGAACGAAATGCGCATTTTCTGGCATTGTCTGTTTAAAGTCCGCTGCCTCTTCACATTACTGAAGCAGAGCGGGACCCCATGCTGCCCCTGTGGCTTTCATATGCACTCATGCGGACTGGACTGTGCTGCAATCAGGCCTCAAATGAGCCCACAGGAGAATTTCTGGGTATTGTGCAGGGGTGCTCCTAGGAAGACTTTGAATCCATCTGGATTTTATTTCTGAGCTATTTTGGTTTCCTGGAGTGGACAATCCGGGACCTTATCCCCCAAAGAGAGACCGAGGGCGTGAGAATGATGTGATTTCAAGTCTGAAAAGTTATAGCTGTTCTTAGTTGTGATAACTCTTTGCCCCCTGGCAGCACAAGGGAAGTCTTAAAGAGCTGGAGACAGCGACTGCCCTTCAGAGCCCGCCTGACTCTCTCTCTCTCTACCCAATTGTACACTTCAATGAGATTTGAAGACCCCCCCCCGCCCGGCAGCATTAGCTCAAAAAATCCTTAGAAGTGGAAACCTGCCCTACTTGTGTTATAAAAGGTTGAATGAACCTGTTCACCTGCTTGCTCTCCTATCAGTGGCCTCAGAGCGCTCTCACAGGTCAGCACACTTCCACAGTGTCACCTCTGTCAACACCGTAATGAGTGAACAGATGTTTTTGTACAGTGTGTCAGAGTTATGAACGTTAATGTGATAAATTGTCCTGAGCACATGAAAAGTCAGCTGAGGAGAAACGGGTTCATGTCACTCTGCCCCTCAGTCAACTTGTAAATATTTATGTTGAACCGTGAGGACGGAAAAAATGAATTTGAGGTTTCAGTGTTACAAGATAAACAAACAGAATGCAGGAAGCGTTATGGTACAGAAATGGATCTGTATTTAAAGGTTCTCTATACGATATCCAAAGCATTAATATAGCAGCGAACAACTATTTGCTATGTAAAGATATAGCTGGGCTATGTAACCCTAGCTCACACCCGTCGCTCTGCATTGCTCTCATACGGCAGTTACAGCTGATAACGCCGTGCCGATCGACGGTGCCGTTGCGGAAGCGAGGCACCAAAATTAAGGTTGATCGCCGCCATGTCCCTTCAGTCTTCCTCCGTCCAACACAGTGGCCGGATATTGCTTATCCAGAAATCTATACATATTTGATTGAATCCCGTTAGGCTAAGTGTTGTCTGTTTATAACCAACGTGTTAATAACCAACTGTTTGATCTATAGGCTGAGATTTAGTTGGAGACGACGTCTGATGCTGCTATAACGTTAATGTATGACTGTATTACTGCAGCAGCTTCACACTCAAGCTAACGTCAGCCATGCTAGTCACTGTCACCAGCATCATTTAGCGATTTCCTACACTGACAGTGAATATTCATGTATCGTATGTGCCTCAATTCTTAGTGTGAAAGCCTCTGTTAACCCGCTACACAACAGCTTTTCATCATTTTCTCTCCCGTGACAGCGAGTTTCTTTCCCCCAAAAGGGAGCGCAGCTTCGGAGATGATGCAACGGTGGTCTGGTCTATTGCTTGGAGCCATAAAGCCTCTCTATTATATCTTTTTTAGGACATAACAGGGATTGTTTTCCCCCAAAAGTTGGCGTGGTCACAAGAGCCTTCTCTGGATGACTGATTAACGGTCTGATGTATGTAGATATGAAGGGCTCATTCTAAGCTAACGAAAACACAACAATTCTTAGTTTCAGGTGATAACACACTAATGAAAACATAGTCATGAATATTATATTCCATTTCTGCCAATAGATCCCCCCGAAATGTTACACACTGTTCCTCCAAGGGATTGACAAAGTGATTCAAATTCATCATGAAGGGAATATGAATGTCTGCGCCAAATATCATGGCAATCCCACAACCACAAATGATCCTCATGGTGGCACTAGAGGAAAAGTCAGGTATCTCCAAAGTTATTAGGATGCATCACCTGGGAACTATAAATATATGTGCTTTTTTTTTGCCAATCCATGCAGTAGATTTAGAGATATTTCACAAGTGAAAACTTGTCCTTGACCTGCTGATCAGTCGATCAAGAGGAAAAGTCAGGGGATCACCAAAATCAGCAGGATTCATCCTCTGGGGAACCTGAATATCTGTTCAAAATGTCATGGCAATCCATTCAACAAGTGTTGAGCTATTTCAGTCTGGACCAGACATTGCCATCCCTAGAGCTACGCTGCTAGCGTGACTAAAAACATTGACCGGGGTCCAAATGAACCATCACGTGAGAAGCTGAAGGAAATCTGTTTTGAATTAACAGTGTGACCCATATTTTTCTCATGCCGTGCACAGACTCCCTAATAAACGCGTTGTTGTGGATGTTAGTGATGTGAAAGTGAAGGTGAGCTTTAATAAAGTCCAGTGATCAGGTATGCTCCATGTTTCCTGTCAGTGAGACAGCTGTGTTGTGGTTACAGTGTGTGAGCTGCGTTCCCCCTCCATGTCCGACTTCCTGGAAGGTCTGGAGAGCTCAGGCTGGCTGAAGCACATCAAAGCTGTTTTGGATGCAGGCATCTTCATCGCTAAGGTCGGTCTGGAGGTTAATCCCTGCTGTCTGCCTCACCACGGCAAGCAATATTAGCTTAGGTGTGTGTGTTTGTGTGTGTGGGGAGGGGGTTGTATCCTGTATGTGTAATACAGATATTGTCTGTCTGTGTACATTCAGTTGCCAGTTATCAGTCCTGCAATAAATCCATCAGACTATCCTTGCAGATATAAATCAGGTGGACAAAATAATAGAAACACCTATTATTATAACACAAAACAATTCAACAGCATCCAAAACTAGAGTCTGCAAAATGATCTCTCCCCTCTGGCATTGCACTTCTCAGACAATACTTGCTCTCAGGCTCCACCAGTCAAATACTTAAGGTTGGACACAGTTAAGTTTAGGGAACAGCTATGGTTAGAGTCTACCAATTCAACAGACATTTTGGAGGATGCAGCCTAACAGGAAGTACTTAGTGCCTAAAAGGTGCAAATCAGGGAACAAAAATGATCTGCTAACTTGTCAGTTTCCCTTCTCCAAACTGCCATTTGCCAATGCAGCTGCCATATGGTTAAAAATAATGTGAGAAAACTTGGGCACAGGGCCTTCATCAGGGTGATTTACCAAGTTTACCAAACATTGCTAGCTTTAGAAATATGTACTGAAACTGACATTGTTTGCCATAATAAATCCACATCCACACCAAGTAGTGGAACTTTCTGGCTACAATTCTGGCACGGATCAATGCTAATATTTGCACTTTGACTGCAGTAGTGCTGTGACACTGCACAGACTGTGTATTTGTATATGTATTTGTGTATGTGTGCAGGCTGTTGCAGAGGAGGGCGTCAGTGTCCTGGTTCACTGTTCAGACGGTTGGGACCGCACCGCTCAGGTGTGTTCGGTGGCCTGTGTGCTGCTGGATCCGTACTACAGGACCCTCAGAGGACTCATGGTAGAAACTGAACCTTCATCTTTTTGAGTGAAGTAGAATTGCATCTTTTAAGTAGCATTGTAAATGTCACAAAGCCCTCTGGTACGCTTAGGGTGGCCAAATGAGAATGACTGAAATTCGGCCTGGGCATGGTCTCGGTCACGTGGCCATGGTGGGGGCGTGGCGGCGTTCTTGTACATTACATTCAGTGTCAACCAACCGTAGTAATAATAATAGCAGTGTTCTTTCTTGCAGACTGAGCTGTAGTTGTTTATCAATTTGCGGCACTACTGTACATGGCTAAAAGAAACCAGCCATAATTCATGTAGGCTACGGACATAACAGTGCCCGTCTGTGTGCAACACCAAAATAATGTTTCACAACGATCAGAATTTAATTTTTTATTAGACTATAACTAATCAAATCTCGGGTTTAGTCTATTTTTCGGGACAAACAGGACTTTGGATTCGGGAGGGCTGCACATAGTTTGGGACTAGGTACACTCTATCATATATATCCAGTTCCATTCAGGCTTTAGCTGATAGTAGTCCGTACTTGGCTCATGAGGCTTGTTTCTTTGATCAGAAGGATTTGCGCAGGCTAACTTGTGATCCACCGAGAGCCACCATGGAAAATAAATATAACAGAGATGTCTGCTCTTGGGAGTTATTGCCCCTACAGTCAGAAGGGAAATGACCCCACACAGAGGATGAAGAGGTTCAGTCATTCTGCAGGGATTAACTGTGCACTATGTCTGAACCTTTAATCATGAACTACTGAAATTGTACAGAAACTATGGTCCTCATTGTGTTTTAGCACATGAATGTCTTTTTTCTTCTCTTAGGTTCTCATTGAGAAAGACTGGGTCTCATTTGGACACAAGTTCTCGCACAGGTTGGACTCTAAAAATATTACTTACTAATTACTAATATTACTTTCATAGCGTCAATGATTTTTCAATGTTTCGTTTTGATCTAACCGCCCTCGCCTCTCCTCCAGATGCAACCACCTGGTCGGAGACCCTAAAGAGGTATCCCCCGTCATCGACCAGTTCCTGGAGTGCGTGTGGCAGCTCATGGAGCAGTTCCCCTGTGCCTTTGAGTTCAACGCGAGGTTCCTCATCACCATTCACAGCCACATCTACTCCTGCCAGTACGGCAACTTCGTTGGCAACAACCAGCGGGAGAGGATAGAGCTGGGGTGAGATTTAAACCTGCAGCCCGCCATCCGTTTTCTTTTCCTTTTCACAGCACGGACAGGTTGTCAGAGATGCCGCTCTGAGAAAAGACTGAGTGCTGAAGAGCCGGTGATATATTACATCAACGGGTTTATGCAAATAGAGACGACTCTGTGCTAGAAACAAACAAAAAAAGAAGCTGTTCTGAATTGCTTTCTTTTATCAACCCTGATTTTATATTGTCTTTATCTTTTGGCATTCATACAGATTGCGTGAGAGGACTCACTCTTTGTGGAGTTATCTGTGGAAGAACCAGGCAGACTACATCAACCCTCTGTACCGACCAGACCACAGCCAGACACAGGGGCTCCTCCGGCCGTCTACTGCCCCCTACTGCTTTAAGTAGGTCCTCACAAACTGTAACAATGCATACAACTTAGGTTTATAATGTGGTATGTACTAGTCAATCAATTAAAATAATTAATCGCGATTAATCACATGATTGTCCATGATTAATCACAAATGAATCACACATTTTTTATCGATTTAAAGTGTACCTTAAAGGGAGATTTGTCAAGAATTTAATACTCTTATCAACATGGGATTGGACACATATGCTTGCTTTATGTAAATGTATGTATATATTTATAATTGGAAATCAATTAACAACACAAAACAATGACAAATATTGTCCAGAAACCCTCACAGGTACTGCATTTAGCATAAAACATATGCTCAGATCATAACATGGCAAACTGAAGCCCAACAGGCAACAACAGCTGTCAGTGTGTCAGTGTGCTGACTTGACTATGACTTGCCCCCAAACTGCATGTGATTATCATAAAGTGGGCATGTCTGTAAAGGGGAGACTCGTGGGTACCCATAGAACCCGTTTACATTCACATATCTTGAGGTCAGAGGTCAAGGGACCCCTTTGATAATGGCCATGACAGTTTTTCCTCACCAAACTTTAGAGCAAGTTTGGAACATTATTTAATCTCCTTCGCGACAAGCTCGTATGACTTGATAGGTACCGATGGATTCTTTAGATTTTATAGTTTCATATGATGCTAATATCATCACTCTAACTTGAGCCTGTTACAACCTCCGAAAGATTGATTACGTTAAAGAAATTAGTGTTATTAAAATGATGAACGTTAAGGCGTTATTATCGCGTTAACATTGACAGCCCTAGTATATAAATTTACATTTTATATTTCCTGTTATATTTATGTTACACTGGTCTGAGTTATTAGGCTGTTTTGTAATAAAAACAAAGGAACGAATAAGACTTGATGTGTTATAATTTCATTTTTTTTGTCATTTGTTTGTTTTGTTTGAAATCTCTTGCTTGGTTCAGGATTTGGAGAGGGTTGTACAACCGCTTTGACCGAGGGATGCATCCTCGACAGTCTGTAGAGGATTATCTGAGCGCCATCCAAGAGGAGACCCAGCAGCTGGAGGAGCAGCTGGCTTCACACAAACAGGTAGGACAGGGCTATACATTCATAATGCTATGTTATTATTTCTCATGAAAAAAAAAAAAACGTTCTGGTTCTAGAAGATGACTGTAGTCTTCATGCCTTTATATTATCAATAGAAAATTGCTCAACTGGAGCAGGAGCAGGAGTGGAGTGTTACCCAGAAAACAGTCGCAGCCTTTGATAAGAGTCCCACAGCGTGGGCTCTTGGTAAAGACCTCGGCCTGGCCAACACCCCCCAGGACTACACCGGGGGCTTCCTCACCAGCAGCCCCTGTAAAGCACCTGACAGCAGCCTGATCCTCCTGACCCACGACTCCAACCAAACATCCGAATCCATCCTCTCCAACGGCAGCGACCAGGAGTCGGGGATCGCAGACGTCAGCTGTCGTTCGCCTCTCAGCGAGGACAGCGCCAGGGATCCAGATTCTGACGAGGCTGCCTACTCAGCTGCCTGAACAAATGTAGCATCCGGTGGTAGGTGTAGCAGCGACCAGCCGTCCACTGTGCCACTGAACAAACACTGCTGTACCTTTACGTTCGCCATGTAACCCGGGTAAAGTAGTATTCGGGTTACACAAGTGACTTGCACTTTTGCTTGCTTGTGGTGTGGTGAACCCTCCCTGTTGCCACGTACATACTAGTTGATAGTTGTTTACTGTAGCTGACCACATTTTACTTCTTACCCTCTTACTTAACCCGGGTATTGCTCACTGTCATGTCTGTTGTTGACGGCAGAGTTAATATACTGTATTAGCCTAATACACAATAACCAGTTTAATGTTTGAGACATTTGATCGAGGCTTCGACAAAAACTAATCTGCCAGAGTTAAGAGTGAGTTCAGAACAATTCAGTGCACATGTAAGCAGGAAGAGTGTGTTGACTCATCAAATGAATGACAAGCCATTTAGCTGTGTGCTTGCTTTTTACTATGGTCTTCCTTCTACTTTTATTCATTGGGAATTTGTCTTTAGAGTGTAAAACTTATGAACATTATGTTGTCAGAGGCACTTTGATTTTGAGCTTTTCAAAGGGACGTGAAACAAATAATAATAATAATAATAATAACGATTCCAAAGAGACTAAATCATCATTTTAGTTGCATCGTTTGCACTTAAAGACAGCAAAATTATTCAATAAAGGGCAAATCAGAACAGAATTAAACAGATCAAAGAATGACATGATAAAAACAACAAATGAACAAACTGAAGAGATAGAGATGGACTCAAGTTGAAACTCATCAACAAAGATATGACAAATATGTACAGAATATAGGCTGTCGCCACATGGTGCTAATGGCATTTAGAATGACCGATCTCTGTAGCAAAGATTTAGTTTTCCTTTTTCTGTAAAGTGTTTTGGTGGATTTAAAATACCTAATATAAATGCAGTCGCACCTTATGCTCAATCAAGGCCAGGCTATGTAGCGGTGTTTCAACCCCAAAGGACATATTGTGACTGAACTAAACTCAGTCAGCACACCACAGTGACCTCAGCTGGGTTTTGGAGTCATTACACTTCTAAATTTATATCCAGTGGTTAGTTGTGGTTGATCGGCACGTGTGGTCCACATCTGGGTATTTCAACTTGACACACAATATCTTTAAAAATTAGCTTTTATTTAATTTAACAAGCAACTTTATATTCTGTCCACAATATTTCAACACCAGATTGCTGTGATCAAACCAAAATTCTTAAAAGGGAATCAAGAACTAGAGCATGTGAACACAAATTTACTGCTGCTACTGGCAGCAGATTACCGACTGACTTTTAATATTGGCGACATTTCGACTGTAAAGTTAGCATTAAAACTGCTGACTGTAATAGACACATTAGGTGCACTCCAATACTGCAAACGAACAATGCAAAGATTATCAAGCAAAGCATGTTAAGATATTTTTGTACTATGACTTGTTTTTTTTTTGACTACTTGCTTTAATGCATGTTGTTTTTATTTGTGTGAGAGGGTCTAAAATGTCCGGTCAAAAGGAATTGTGACCCCGTATAAAAGAAAGAGCTTTATATTGATGCGTTTACGTGTTCAGGTGGAATAAGAGCCAAATATGTCAAACTGATCTAAATGCAAAGTTGTGTAATTTCTGTCAATTTTCTTTTGAAATAAATAAATACATTATTGTCTATCGTATTATTCTAATAATACTTGATTGTGTTCTTGGCGTTCATCCAAATTACAAAAAAAATAAATCTCATTTATATGTGGTGCCTAGCAATGCATATGGGTTTGGTTTTATTTGCTCAGAGATTTCTGGATAATCTACAGAACACACTGAATAGTTTTCATAGGGATTAGTCTTTCAGTAGAAAGTAGTTCCAGTAAAAAATGTTGACAGTGTGATCTGTGGATTATCCGGAGCAACTGAGACACTGATTGTAGAAATTTGTTGCTATTGAATTTTCATTTTTCATCGCTACATTGTGTGGTGGGGTAGCCAGAAATTGCATAGATCTAATATCTCAATCCTTGGACAAATAAAACCCAAACTAGCTGCATGACTATATACTGTACCACAAGTGGCAAGTGAGATATGTTATTTTGTAATTAGAGTGAATCAACCCTCTAAAAATATTATCCAGCATTTGTATACTCAGTTGACAATAGGCAAAATCTAAACAGCCGAAACTCATACGAGCTTCTGTTTCACCGTATAAGCCTTGATGCAGTAGAGGTGCAACTTTTTCAAACAATTTATGTCTGAACAACTGCATTGGAAGAATCCACTTGATTTACAGACAACAATACTTTTAATGCTGACTAGTACAATATTAGGAGGCCTCTACCAGATTTTATGACATCAGTCATGTCCAGTCAATAGCAGCAAAGACCCTCATTTTAGGGATCAGAGCTCCAATCCATACTGTTGATGAGCATCTGTCCAGCTGTACTTGTTTGCCATTATAGTTTTTCCAAAATGTATTTGTGTCAAACTAAAGTGACTAAGAAAAAAATAAAACTGTAAGATTTGATGAATTAATATGAACAAAAATGTAATAGTGTGTGTAAAATAAGGAATAGGAAAATATAGTGATGGCTTGTCCAGTTTTTAAAAGTCTAAAAAGTAAATAAAAAGAAATAATAATAATAATGATTTAATTTTTTATCAATTCTTACATGTAATAATTTGTTTAAACACAAATTTGAAATTTAACACATTTATTAATTAATTTATTAATTAATTTATTTATTCTTTCACTTATTGAAGCAGGAGGGCTGAACAAATAGGATGTGCCATTATTGTCTTTCCAAATTGTATTTGTGTCAAACCAAAGTGACTAAGAAAAAAACTACACTGCAAGAGTAGACTAATTAATATGAACAAAAATCGAATAGTGTGTGTATAATAAGAAATAGGAAAACTTTATGGTGATGGCTGGTCCAGTTTTTAAAAGTCTAAAAAGTAAATCAAATAATAATAATTATACATAATAATAATTAATAATAATATATATAATAACAAGTAATAATAATGATAAACACATATTATATACTTATTATATTATTATATACCAACTGTCTATCAGTACTACTCAGGTGTAATTCTCACTGTGCAATATCATTTTCTACTTGTGCAATTTTGTTAATAGTCTGTTTATTGTCAATACTATATATACTGCTCCTATTTTTATACTTCCTTCTTTTTTAATGGTTCATATTTTTTTACACTTTGTTTAGCTCTTTTTTTTTACTGTGTTAGCTAATGCATCTTGTTTTGTTTTTTTGCACTATCCCCTTTGCTGCTGTACACTGCAAATTTCCCCACTGCAGGACTAATAAAGGAATATCTTATCTTATCTTATCTTATCTTATCTTATATTATTTTATCTTATAATTATATAATATAATAGTGTATAATAGTGTATATAATTATATAATATAATTATATATATACATATTATAATTATATAATATAGTTAATTATAATTATTTATAATTATATGCAACAATTTGTTTAAACAAATTTGAAATTTAACAGATTTATTTATTTATTTTCAGTTATTAAAGAGGGAGCACTGAACAAATAGGGCGTGTCATTATTGTCTTTTCAAAATGTATTTGTGTCAAACCAAAGTGACCAAGAAAAAAACTACACATTTATATATAATAAGTAATAATATTGATATTTACATATTACAATTATATATATATATATATATATATATATACATATTATAATTATATAATATAATTAAGTATAATTATTTATAATTACATGCAATAATTTGTTTAAACAAATTTGAAATTTAATTTGATTAATTTATTTATTCATTCATTCATTCATTCATTTATTTATTTATTTATTTATTTATTTATTTATCTATTTATTTATCTATTTATTTATCTATTTATTCATTTCACTGATCAAATAGGACGTGGACCCACGCAGCAGCCCCATGCTTGCATGCTTACGCACCACGCACGTGACGTTTCTTGCTTTACGTGATGACGTCGCGTCGTAGGCTCAGCTGTGATGGCAGCCGTGGGTTGACATCGATACATTACTGAATATAAACTATTTAAAAGTTCGCGGAAAACCCCCCGAAACACAATAACGTAGAACCAAACTAGCAGCTGTCAGATAGTTCACACTGAAACACACACACCGGCCCGGTCTGGGGGAACGGTAAGTTCACCACGCTGCAGGGAAAGACAGTCTGTCTGAGTGTCTGCAGCTAGTTACTCGTCTCTGTATGCATCTGTGGAGCTAGCTGTGCACCGGTAGGAGTGTACACAGCCTCCCACCTGAGAGCCTCCTCTGTCCTGCTCATGTTAGCTCAGCCTGTAGCCTGCTGCAGACTGCTACAGGTAACCTAGCTCGAGCAAAGTGCTGCTGAAGACGAGCTAATGTTACCAGCATCCTGCTAGATACATCCTGCACACCTTCAGTCAGCTGTTCACATGTCTGTTAGCCTGTTAGTGTGAAGTATCCCTGCTTAATGCAAGCACAGACAGCTCTGAGGTTGAACTAGACTCCCTAATGTTGAGAGATATCTGGGATTTGATCCCCAGAGCAGCTTTTCTTGGGTATCTTATGTGCTGCATGCCTTTGTCCTGCCACCTCTCATCATTTGGTCTGTCACAGGTCAGCATGTTTGGGTAGGTCTATGAACCATCTGTCTGTTTTTCTTCTTTCCTTGCATCTATCTCTCGTGTCTGTTAGCCTGTTAATGTGAAGTATCCTGGCTTAATGCACGCACAGACAGCTCTGAGGTTGAACTAGATGTTGAGATATATCTGGGATTTGATCCCCAGAGCAGGCTGTATCTTCTGTATCGTATGTGCTTGTATGCCTTTGTTCTGCCACCTCTCATCATTTGGTCTGTCACCGGTCAGCATGTATGAACTAGACTCCCTAATGTTGTGATATATCGGGGATTTGATCCCCAGAGCAGGTTGTATCTCCTGCAATTTATATTATATGATGTTAGCCAAATGGTTTGTCAGCTTCTTTTCTTGGGGTATCTTTATGTGCCTTTGTCCTGCCACCTCTCATCATTTGGTCTGTCACCATTCATGTTGGGGTAGGTCTATGAACCATCTGCTTTTTCTTTCCTTGCATCTATCTCTTTTACATGAAGTGGCACTATGCCCGCAGCTACTGTGGATCACAGCCAACGAATATGTGAGGTTTGGGCCAACAACCTGGAGGAGGAGCTGAAGAGGATCCGACATGTCATCCGAAAATACAACTACATTGCTATGGTGAGTGATTGCTCATACATGGAATGGACTTGCATTTATACAGCGCCTTTCTAGTCTTCCGACCACTCAAAGTGCTTTACACTACATGTCAGCATTCACCCATTCACATACACATTCATACACTGATGTAGAGGCTGCAAAGGTGCCAACTTTGTCCATCAGGATGTAATCTAAATCTCATTCACACGCCACACATGGAAATGCCTTCGGGAGCAATTTGGGGTTAAGTGTCTTGCTCAAGGACACATCGACATGTGACCCGGAGCAGCCGGGTATCGAACCACCGACCTTCCGATTGGTCGACAATCTGTTCTACTGAGCCACAGCCGCCCTGCGGTAAAAACTGACACAGCCAGATCTCCGTTCTGCATAATGAGTCGTCTTGTCTCCTTACTTTTCCAGGACACAGAGTTTCCAGGTGTAGTAGCCAGACCCATCGGAGAGTTCAGAAGCAACGCTGACTATCAGTACCAGTTGCTGCGCTGCAATGTGGATTTGCTCAAGATAATCCAGCTGGGCCTCACATTTATGAACGAACAAGGGGAATACCCTCCGGGAACGTCGACCTGGCAGTTCAATTTTAAGTTTAACCTCACGTAAGAAGCTGACTTATTGTGCTTCTCCCACTCTTTTCACGTGTGGCATTCAATTGCATCCATGTACATGAGTATTTGGGAAGAGTATCTCAGCTTTCTTACAGCACACACAGATGAGACGTTAGAGTAAGTTACACACACACACACACACACACACAAATTACAAATTTTGCTCATACTGTCTTGCCAAAATGCATACTGTCAGTTTAGATGTTTGAGGACAAAATTTAGAACTCTTTCAACTGCATACGCTGACTGATAAGATCATAACACCTCAGACACAGCTTACAAAATGCAGACTATTTTTGACTATGACAACGTTGCTCTCATACCTACTCGATTGTCTTTTGTGGTTGAGATAATAACAGTGCGACGTGTCTTTGTCATCAGAGAAGATATGTATGCACAGGACTCCATTGAGCTCTTGACGACTTCAGGGATTCAGTTCAAGAAGCATGAGGACGAAGGCATCGAGACGCTGTACTTCGCGGAGCTGCTGATGACATCAGGAGTGGTGCTCTGTGATGGGGTCAAGTGGCTGTCTTTTCACAGGTATTCTGCTTTTTATTTAGTATCTATTTTTGTATGCAGTCAGTTATATACTCTAGACCGCTGCATAGCAACAGGAATCATATTCGTTGTACCCACAGTATTTAAATTCTCTCTCTCCCAGTTACAACATCTCTTACTTTCACTCTTTGCACATCAGTTAGTTAAAGGTGCTAAATTCGATATCCAGAGCATTAATTTAGCAGCAAACAACTATTTGCTATATAAAGATATAGTGGATTAATGCCTACCTGAGCAGAGAATGAAGTCGCTCTCCCTCTGTGTCTGTTGTAATCCTTTGTGCTTTGTTGACATCGCCGGGCCAGCCGCACGTGCTTTTAGTGCATGTGATTGACGTTGTTGCAGAAGCGTAGCACCCACGTTCCCCCTCAGGTAAACACTGTTATCTCTGGCGCTGTTCACACCTGGTATTAACATGCGTCCTCAGTGATCCAATCACAAGTAGACAGCTTTAAGTATGTCTGTTCACACCTGGCATTAAAATGCGTCTCCACATGCGTCGTCAGTGGCCACTTGTGATCCGATCTCACTTCCCCGCCCCATAAGCAGATAAACACGTAGTAAACACACGGCTAATACAGCAAACATTGTGACGGAATATTACATGAATGTTAGTAGTAATATCCTACATATTTGTGAATTCTGGTACATTGATTTAAAATCAAAATAAAAGGTTATTGTACCGGCGGTCCCCGGAACCTCCGCGCCACCGTTGCTGGTGCCGCCAGTGCCGGCTGCTTTTGCCAGACAACAGCGGGGTACAGCGCTCCAGAGAGCCGGGAGGACAGAGAACAGGCGGGCGGGCGGGCGGGCGGGTGTGTGTCAGCTCCGCGCAAAGCAGCGGAACAAAAACACAGACACATCTCCGACAGAACGATAATAATGCACTTTGCGTGCCTAGTCTACATACAGTAGAGCACAGAGGCCATTTCCATGCTGACAAGCGCCCGTGTCTGCCTGTTTATTCACCTGAGGGGCGCGGTGATCCCGCGGACCCCAGCAGGATGTCAGATGAGTAGGCGGTCCTTAATGTGGCCAGGACGCATTTGCGTACACACTGCTAAAAGAATGGTGGTCATATGTGGCTCAGAACACCTCTGAATGTGGTCTGGAAGATCCGATATCAATATGTCCTCAATGTGTCTTGAGTGTGTTCACACCTGTACTTAAAGCTGTCTACTTGTGATCCGATCACTGAGGACGTATGTTAATACCAGGTGTGAACAGGGCCTAAGTCAGCACTTTCGTCGTTGTTTGCACTGTTAGCACAGTTAGCTGTGAGCCACCGGCTCACCGTCACCATGTTGAGAGCCGTTGGAGGCAATAGAAATGCTCCCAATCTCACATTTAGCACCTTTAATAAACAAGCACTTATTATCAGACAGTAAGCACTTCTAAGCTCACAACCATATTCATAATTCACTGTATCTTTTTATCCAAACCCTCCATATTATCAGTGTGTTATGTGTTTGAAAGCATGTTATTTCTCAGTGTAAAGTATATTTTGTCATGTCTGCACTCAGGCATCCTCCTGTGTTTTAAATGTTTACTAGTTGTTGTGGCCTTGAATGAAAAGTGTTTGATTTTTCTTTCTTTTTCTTTTTCTTTTTTTTATGTCTTTACCTTAGTGAGAGGTAAGATGTTACGCAGAACTGTGATCATTTAACTACACACAAGTTAAAACAAGAAAATATCCCGTTGGAATTTGCTATTCAATTTGCTGCTCAAGTGTAATGAACACTTGTATTGTTATATTGGTCTCTAGTGACTTTTTTACCAGTATTCTCTACAATCTGCTGCTTAACATCTTCATTTCATACTCAGTTTCCCACTGTGTCTCCATGGCAAACTGAGGCTAAAGATAAACCAGGCTTTGGAAAATAAACAAAGCTTAGGTTTGAAACACCACTGTCATCTCTTTCAGGTATTACACACCTTTACCAACAGGCTTTCATGTCATGTTGTTTTTATTTATATTATTTGTTGTCGTATTTTGTTTATTCTGTTTTTGTCATCGCATTTCTTTAATTCATCTTAATTTTCATTGATTTCTTGTGAATTAACAGTTAATCTTATTGGATAACTGGTCTGTGGTCATCTTTTTTCAGTTCAGTAGCCACTGATTAGTAGGATGTTTGTTGTAAAAATCAAAGCCCCAAATCACTAGGTCTTTTTTGGGATAATGCCGTGGCTTTGTGTAGTTATTTGCCGTTATGTTTGTTATATGCAGGTATATGGACGGAACCTGCCAAAATAAAAGATAAATAAATAAATGACTCGATAAATAAATAAATATATCATTAAATGCAGTAAAAAAATTATTTAAAAATAAAGGTAGCCAATAATTAATTGATAAATTTGACAAAAAAATTTGTTTTAATTTGCTTCTTTATTTATCTTTGTAATATCTTCTTTATCTTTGAATTAATTCCCTTATTTATTTACTCTTATGTTTAATTTTCCCCCCATGTATTTATTTGTATTAATTTGTAAATGTATTTATTTTTGCATTCATTTTTATATAATTATAAATACATAAATAAAAGGGAAAATTATCCAGAAGAGTAAATAAATAAGGGAATTAATACAAAGATAGATAAATAAATAAAGAAGCTAATAAAAAAATAAATTCAATCAATTTATGTCACATTTTATTAATTAATTAATGGCTGCATTTATTTTAAATATTTTTGCTACATTTAATGACATTTATTTATTCATTCATTCATTCATTCATTCATTTATTTTTTATTTTGACAGGTTCCGTCCTCCATACAGGTACAGGCATATGAACAATAAAGCCAGTCTGCCTGTC
This sequence comes from Sebastes umbrosus, assembly GCF_015220745.1. NCBI lineage: Eukaryota > Metazoa > Chordata > Actinopteri > Perciformes > Sebastidae > Sebastes > Sebastes umbrosus. The sequence goes on from NC_051277.1 coordinate 26,192,900, forward strand.
TTTAATTAACTTTGTGTCATGGCAGATTGGAAGTGACTAAATCTCTTGAAGCCTCCTGCTGTGTGCTCTTTAAAGAAACATAGTTTAAAGGTGTGCATGTGTTTGTGTATATGTGTTTTGTAGTGGCTATGACTTTGGATACCTGATCAAGATTCTGTCCAACGCTAACCTGCCTGAGGAGGAGGTGGACTTCTTTGAGATTCTTCGCTTGTACTTTCCAGTCATTTACGATGTCAAGTACCTCATGAAGAGTTGTAAAAACCTGAAGGTACCTAAATAAATATTTCAGCAGGTAGCACACAGAGTAGCTCCTGTTTTATTCATTTAAAGCTTCACACACTTGATGTCTGTTGTGATCTCCTGTGAGTGTGGCCCTCAGGTGTTACTTTGACAAGAAGCGTGCATCTTGAGTGACTGACTGTGTTTTTGTTTTCAGGGCGGGCTCCAGGAAGTAGCTGAGCAGCTGGAGCTGGAGAGGATCGGACCACAGCATCAGGCCGGCTCGGACTCTTTACTCACAGGCATGGCTTTCTTCAAGATGAGAGAGGTAGGCTCCTCAAGTCAGAGAGAAGAGAAGAATGAATGTGGTGAAACTCAAACCTCACAAAGCCAGCCCAAAGTATTAGTGATCCCTCTTTCAGACCTACACCTCTTTACGTTAATATGAGGGCAATTTAACATGCAGGTCTCGGGTCTGAATGAGCACAGTGGACACGTTTACATAAAAGTCATGATGGCAATCTGACGAGGTCGGACTCAGTAATATTTCTGTATCACTTTCAACACGGCACAAGTCTAAATGGAATGCCATCAGATTAACAAAGGCTGCAGCAGCACGAGCTAAAACACATTTCAGATTAACACATTTATTATAGCAATCATCTGTTATCCTCAAAATCAGTTCGACAAACTATGAAACACTGTAAAAGAGCCAATTTTAAGTTACTCAGGATGCGTCACATCAGATCAGTGTACAAAAAGAAATTTCGACAGGGGCAGAAGAAGTTAAAAAATAAAAAAATAACTCATACAAACACAGTACTTTGTGACTGTTGGATGTTATAAAACAGGCAGCATAATTCACTCTCTAATAATGTTAAATGATGAAATTGATGTGAAAATGTTTTAGTGGATTCAGCATGAGAAGAGGGGCCGAGCTTCCCTCATGCTCACGCTGGTCATTCAGGCTTCAGTAGCAAAATAACGTTTAAAATCCATCAGGGATGCAGCCTGAGAAAGAACACAAAACATTCTTTTTTCTCACTATCATAACATTTTTAATTATTCTAATTATTCTAAAACATGATTCTAATTATTTTTAAAGGTTCTCTATTCGATATCCAGAGCATTAATATAGCAGCAAACAACTATTGCTATTGCTATTGTTATATGCTATGTAAAGCTAGAGGAGTAATGTCTACCTGAGCAGAGAATGAAGTCTCCCTCCCTCTGTGTGTGTTGTAATCAGAGCTTCTCCTTGCTTTGTTGACATAGCCGGGCCGGTCGTGCTTGCCTTTTAGTGCATGTGAGTGTGCCCCACTGGCCAGCTCACGACAGCCGCTCTGCACTGCTTATACAGCGGTTACAGCTGATAACGCCGTCCCGACCGACGGCGTCATTGCCAAAGCGTACCACCCACCTTGCGTTTCCCGCCAGATAAACATTTTTAGCTCTCTCAGCACTGCTGCCGTTGTTTTCACTTTTAGCGTTGTTAGCACCGTTAACTGCGAGCCACCGGCTCAGCTGTGGGGAAGCAATAGAAATGCTCCCAATCTCGCATTTAGCACCTTTAAGTTGGGATCTTCAAATACAAGTTTACATCTTCTTTTGTCCAACAGTCCAAAAACCAAATACATTTAATTTACAACATAAAATAGCAACAAAACCTCACATTTTGAGAGCACAAAACTGAATGTGAAGCTGAATGTTTGTTAGCTTTTTTTTATCGAAAAAAGGGACTTCAATGATAAATGATTAATAGTGCATCCAATTGAATTGGACTAATGAACCAGTCACTGGTTCTCTCTAGAAACTCTCCACAGAAATGTGTGCATTTCTCAGAATGCTAATCTTGTGAAATCTGAGTTTGATAAAACTGATAAAGATGAAAAAGGACTAGTGCTGATAAATTTAAACAATTCTATCTTAATCGCTGTGCAAGTCGCTGTACAGCATAATTCACCACCATATAAAGCTGGGAAGAAACACACCAATGCCTGTATTTCACATGATGATGCTAGCATAAGCATAAACTTCTGACCGGTTTCAGAGGATAAGACTTTAAAGATAAACTATGCTGATATTAAATGAACGTGAAAGAGTCTGTTCTCAGTATTCTGTGTTTTCTTTATCTTTCCCACAGATGTTCTTTGAGGATCATATCGACGATGCAAAGTACTGTGGTCACTTGTACGGCCTCGGCTCCGGCTCCGCCTACGTCCAGAACGGAACAGGGAACGCTTACGAAGAGGAGGCCAACAAGCAGCAGTCGTGACATCACTCTGAAACTCTCCCATCCTGCGGTTCTCATGCACAATCAAGTGCGGCGCTGAAGCCAAGCTTCATCAACCGGATGACGATAATGGAAGAACACGAAACATACACACACACATCATTTAGCAAGCTGCTTCTCATAGGCTCTGCTCACCTTAGACAACTGAATATGATGGTCAAAAAAAAGAAATCACAGCTGTCCTCACACATGCCCCCGCTGGCTGCGTGTGTGTGTGAGTTTAGTCTTGTATTCCTGCGAAGCAGTGTACACCTTCTGGTTGGATCAGTTGAATTTAACATGCTTGAAAAAGATGGGATTTTAGTTTTCCTAAAATGTTCTGTAGAAATGTTTTGCACTTTAAAGCTCTAACCTGATTTTATATGGAAAGCTGACAAATGTTTCTGGTGTCTTTGTTGCCTTCTCTACGTTCCCATTTTACATTGTGAACATATAAATCTTTAAGATCACGACAACCGCTCTCACCACGCTCAGCCTTAATATTAGCTGCATTCTTCTCTTTTAAACTTTAAGTTATTGTGCTGGTTATCTGACGGTGAGCAGATGATCCATTCAACACTTAAAGCTGCAGTCAGTAACTTGTAGCAAATATTATAAAAAGTTATTTTTATAAAACGGTTACTGTATCCTGACAGTAGTGAGACATGCATTTGCAGCATTTTTACATGCTAATTTGAAAGCAGTGTTTAATTTGTTTTAGATTAAGGTTCTAGTATTGTATGTTCTAGTATAGGTTCATTTTTATTATCTTCATTTCATTTCAGTATCATTTTGTGTTGATATTGGTGGTCCCTACGGACAAAAGCGGTGGTGTTTCCGAACACCAGAGTCCCTTTTAGAAAACTACAATTTGTTTACTGCAGCAGGGTCTGACAGTCTGCCTCGCACAGTCCTGGTTCTCCCGTGCCTCCCTTCCCTTTAGTGGGACCTCAACCTGCTGCTATGTTGAAAACAGTCGAGCCGAAATCAAGCACCGCCCACTGACCGGAGCAAACTTTCTCATTTTATAGCTAAACCTTACACTAAAATATGTTTCTGAAAACATTTGAGGGCGAGAAATAGGCATTACAGTAACAGAATCTTGATTCATATTTGATCAGCTCTGCCTAGTTTGACCGTTTGATCTGAGTTGTGAGTTTCGCAAGCAGTGATTGACAGCTGCTGTAGAGACTCCTCGGCTCTGATTGGTTGTTTTCCTTAGGGCACGGTGCAAATCTTGCAAATGCCATTAGGAGCACTGGGAGGACACAGACCATGACTTTTCTCACAGATTACCTGTCTCATGCACTGCTGTCAGGATATAGTGACCGTTTTATAAAAACAACTTTTCATAATATTTGCACAAAGTTACCGACTGCAGCTTTAAGACGCCACACGTCAGTGTGCTCGCCCTCCGTCATTGGATCTCTTGTATGATGAAGAGAAAGGGAGCTCTCAGCCAGTGTGTTTACGTGCACATGAATATTTCATTGGAAGTTTTTGTTTGTTTGTTCATATGTTTATAATGACCTGAATAAGCTCTAATCCCACTGTGAGAAGCCTTTAACTAACAAGCTGGTGTATTCTGCTTAGACAGTAGATGGGATACTAAAACAAGTGAACACATTTTCCTCTGTACTGTTATTTGCTGTTTTCCTGTTTGCATTCATGATAATGTTCAGAATAGTCACGGATATATACAGTATGTACTGGATGCATACGAATGGTTTTCATTGGAGGAATATGGGTTATTTGTGCATGTAAACACCCTCTTTGACACAAGCACATATGAACACAGATGCAGCACGTCTCTACGTGGTGTTGCAACGATTTCAACCAAATTCACTAGACCTTAAAAAGTATAAAAACACTAGTCTGCAGTAAGACATGCTGAGTTTACCCTGGAATACTCTTTTGAGAGTAACATTTTGAATTGAAATTAAGGTTTTGTAGAGTTTTAGTGTTGTATAAAAGGAAGACAACTTTTACTCAATGGAAACAACATTGCCTCTTAACATGCATCTTTTTGTTTCAGTGGAGTTCATTTCACTTGTAGTTTTGGCCTTTTGAATGTTTATTTTGTATTGCTTTCCAGTTCATTCATGCTGCGTAGAAGAGCCGCATGTACTAAAACGTTTGAATAAATGCTGTGTTGTTATAGCAGTATCCTGAACTTCCATAGGTGTGTGTTGAAGTGTAGGTTCAAGACTTATTATTAACCTCCCTGAGCGTCAAAGACTGATGACACTTTTCTTTCTTTCTGCTGCTCATCTTTCACACTGTAACGGAGTAAAAGAAGAATATGCAATATATAAGAGGATTGTTTTTAGATTATTTTGTAAATAAAGGCTTGAAACTTTTCTACCATAAAATGCCATCACATCCCTTTTATGACTCAGCATCCCTCTCAATGTGCGACACGAGTTGAACAAGGACGCTGAAGATGAGCTCATTTTATTCTGATAAGGCATCACAACTGTACAGTACATCGCCTCACACATCCATATTGTCTCTTGAGTCATACAGACAGAAGAATAGAAAAATATAGATTGACACTGACTGTCACAATGAAGCTTTTTTTTTTTTTTAAACCAGCATGATAACACTTTATAATAAACATCTATAAATACATAAATAGAATAAAATCTATAAATCCATTTATAAATGGTAAATTGATATTTTTTTTTTTACTGTTAACAATTGAATGTTAGTAATGTTTACTAATTATTAGTAATAATAATTTCTGTTATTGTATCATTAGTTTGTGTAATATGAAATAATTTATACATTAAATATTGTATCATAGCTGATTGGAGATGATAATTACATTCTGATTACAATAGCAAATTATTTATTAACCCTTTATTTATTGCACACATTATTATTATTCTATATAATATATTATTTATTCATAATACTAATGATTACCAAATGATTTGTAAGCCTTTAAGAAATTGTTTGTAAAACATCTATAAAAATAACATAGATAGATGGACCAAAAATCAATTATTAACCATTAACAAAGTATTAACTATCCATCTAAATATTGTTTATAGACACTTTACAACGTATTTATTAACCATTTAACAAAGTTTTATAATCATCAGCTGTAACTTTATAATATTAAATAGCTAAATAATGTTTATAGATGCTTTACAACGTATTTATTCACCATTTAACAAGGTATGACCATCCAAATAATATTTATAAATGGTTTACAAACCAATTATTAACCATTAACAAAGTGTTACAAATATCTATCTATGTTATGTTTATGTTTTACAAACAATTTCTTAAAGGTTCATTAACAAATACTTAATATGGTATATAAAATGTTATAATGTGTGCAACAATAAACTGCTTAAATTACATAAATTATGGCATTACTAATAATTAGTGAACATTATTAATGATTAGAATTTAATTGTCTGTTAACAGTAGAATAACCATCAACTACATTTTAATGAACTATCAATTTACCATTTATAAACAATGGTTATTATGAAGTGTTACCACAAGCATACATTCTACCAACTAATCTTTTAGTGATGGTTTTTCCAGCCAGAATCCTCAGAAGGTGAAAATATACTGTACAAAGCAGCTGGAGTTGTTTTTGCTCTGCAGCAGATACATCATCATCATGTTGTGAGTTATAAAAACACTCAACAGTATCTGCTTTTTGATGGTGATGGTGAGCAGATCTGCAGCATCACACAGAGGCTTTGCGGCCCTCCAGAGAGACAGTCGGGAAGCTTTTTGGCCGGCAGTTTGTACGCGTACTGTAGGCTACCAGACAGCAGTTTAGATATTTGGCAGGGGAGACGCACGCTGTCGCAGCACCATTCAGGTGTTTCAGTGTGACAGCAACATCCTCACTCATGCTAGTCAGAAGAGCCCTTATTCAAATGAATTACTATTGACTACACTGTCTTTTTAAACTCAAGCAAAAGGGGAGAACATCTTCTGGTACAGTTCACTACAACAAGGTGTGTTTGTGTCAAACATCCTGAGATGAGAGCATGCATCAATTCAACTTCCATGACACCAACGACCCCCCCTCCAAAAAAACACCTTCACTGAAAAAGAAAATGGCTAAAAGAATATCAGTTACATCACATTGACACCACTACTAATCTATACTTTGGCAAACTTATAACAGCATTTCATTAAGTGTTAAGCTACACAAAATAACATGAAACGAAAAAACTTGCAGATAATTCTGAGAGTTTCTGTTACGTGGACTGTAACACACGAAAACAGCTCAGATTTTATACCAAAAACATCTCTTCCATTGCTGCTCTGTGCTTATTCATATACAAACAAAAAAAATTGTGATTGTTGGAATGCAAATTTTTAATTTCAATCCAGAAACCCAAATTAGGGATGCACCGATACCGATAACGGATCGGATATCGGGCCGATACCGGCCCTAAATAGCTGGAACGGTTAGCGGTGACAACAACAATCTATTAAATTCAATTCTGTTTATATACTATATACAGTATATATTAGAATTTGAATTCCTGTTTTGATCAAGTTGTTGCTGCATTAAAGAGGTTTACACCTGAATTGTTATTTTAAAAAGAAATAACAAATCAGTAAATTTATATCTATGTATTTATTTGTTACATTTTGTTTTACAAAGTTAGGAAAGCACTGTTTAAGGCAAGGCTGTTGTTACCTTACACATAAAAGAATGAGCTCAGTCACTTCCACACAGTGAGGCATACAGCTTATTAATTAAACACTGGTATCGGATCAGTACTCGGTATCGGCCGATACCCAAAGCCCAAGTACCGCTATCGGTATTGGGACTGAAGAAGTCAGATCGGTGCACCCCTAGCCCAAAAACTGTCAGATAGCAGCAGGAATTGTTGCTGATAACAATAACAATAATACTGATGATGATAGTTAGATATTTTTTTTCTCTGCTTTGTACGTGATATCAGTCATGTAAACCTCCCAGAGGCAGGGTGCAGTATGGAAAACAACAAATGTAGATGATGTCACCACCACGTCACGTCCTGATAGGCACAAACACTGAGGAGGGGGGCAGCATAGACCTGTTGGATGAAACACATTGTAACAGATGATTTTATATCTTGATATGTGGATAGTTTCTATATGAACTCACCTTTTCTGTGTTGAAGGTGTCACCTCTTTGTTTTAAATCTGGTTACGCCTCATTTTCTATGGTCATCCCTGGGTTACTGGCACCTGAACAACACATCATTTAAGTCATTAAAAATCAGTTTTAACACTTAAAAGTGCAGTCGGTTACTTTGAGCAAATATGATGAAAAGTTAATTTTACGAAACGGTCACTATTTCCTAACAGTGCTTCCTGAGACAGATAATTTGAAAAAATCAGTTACCTCTGTGTCTTCCTAGTGCTCCTAATGTAATTTGCAATATATCAACATGCCCGATAGAAACAACCAATCAGAGCCGAGCAGTCTCTACAGCAGCTGTCAATCACTGCACGCGAAACTCGCAAACTCTGATCAAACGGTCAAACTAGGCAGCGTTGATCAAATATGAATCAATACTCTACACTATAATATGTTTCTGAAAACATTTGAGGAGAGAAAGAGGTATTACAGTAACAGAATATTAATTCATATTTGATCAACACTGCCTAGTTCGACAGTTTGATCGGAGTTGTCAAGTTTTGCGAGCAGTGATTGACAGCTGCCCAGAAACAGCTCGGCTCTGATTGGTTGTTTTTCTTTGGGTGCGGTGAAATCTTTAAAATGCCATTAGGAGCACCAGGAGGACACGTAGGAACAGGGTTTTTTTTCTGTCTCATGCACTACTGTCAGGATATAGAGACAGTTTTACAAAAATAACTTTTCATCATATTTGCTCAAAGTTACCGACTGCAGCTTTAATAATTTTGTCAAAGCTTTCTTGGGGTTATGTAAGCAAGCAGCTATGGAGAAACCCACAAGGAGTATAACATTACCTTACCCTTCCTGTCTTTTTCTGTTGCACTGTCACTCTCAGTCCAGGAGGGGGTGCTGGTGAGCAGTCGACTCTGAGACTCCCTCAGCGGCTTGGAGGGGAACTGGCGGCCCTCCGCTGCACTGGAAACACACAAATACACACAAGCACAGGGATGAAGCCAGGAATCCTTCATGGACCCACAGGAATATTTCTGGGCCCACTTCCTTCTTTAAATAAAAATAGTCCTAAATCCTGCAATCCTATAATCTGAATGATTAATTTAAAACTGCCGGGCCATAACTGCTGCAAGGTGATTCTCATGCATCATTAAACCTACAGGGTTAATAAACCACTAGGGGCTGACTTGCAGTTGTGCAGCTCTCAGTGCTTTACTTTTTTTATGGATGTGTGCTCTTCTTGTTTTACTCACCCCTTGTTGGCAGAGCTGGAGCCAGGGGGTGATGTGGGCTGCTCCGGGTCCAGATTCACCAGACAGGTCGGGAACGAGCAGCCGTCACCTAAACTGGAAAGCCAGCAGAAAACACAGTAGGTGTAGATGTTTAAATGACCAGCTGGTAATGAATCTGTTGAATGTCGGTGACATTAGAAACATCAATAACCAGTGGTAATTATGGGATAATGGTAAACTCTCGCGAGATGGTTAAGGTTAGGCGTTGACCTTGAATAGTTAGGGTCAGGATAAGTCATCGGGCAGCGAGTCTCGCGAGAGTTTTGCAGTTTTGTAGGTTACCTTCTAGACACGACCATCATACCAGACCAAGTAAGGCTGCAGCAGCCAAACCCCAAAGCGTGCAAGGCTACAATTAATTGCTTATGAATTTAACTTTTCATTTATAGGAGGATGATTGTGTTATTTCGTCTTTCAAATGTTACATAGTCTCACTTTAACGTCTCTATTTTCACACAGAAACTTCCCATGTGTTTGAGTATAACAGTGGTTTAGTTTACAGATTAAATAGTACGCAGTTGTGAATGATGGAACTAAATGGGCTTCTGTATGAAATTACAACTGGATCTGAAATGTGTTTTTTCATATCAGCAATGTTTTGTTTATACATTAAAAATGTAAAGATCTGGGGTTTATGTTTAAATCGTTTGACTGAGATTGTATATTCATAATATTATTAATTTAGTCAGCATGAATTAGTCATTTTTTGCAAAGCTGGAGCTTCTGACTGAATTCACAGTTGCGATGTTGTTGTTTGCTGAAGCTAATGTCTCCTCTGGGACTTTTCCCTCTGAACCATTTTGTTTCAGACTAAATGACAGCGCTCTCTAATCCCTGAGCTGATGAGTGACTTCATTCATTTATTCAACACTTCTCTGACATCCTCAGTGAGATTGTTTGAAGCATTCACTGAAGAAAATGTGTCATTGTTGTGAATATTGATGCTGATTGGCAGGATATGTATAATCGATATGAAAACCTTATAGAGTTACAGTTATAGATGCAATTGAGGCTTTAAAGAGGACCTGTTATGCTTTTGTGCTTTCCTTTAGTGTGTTTTTTGTGCATGTAAAAGGTCTGCAAAGTTACGAAGCCCAAAGTCCAGCCCACAGGGAGTTACTCTCCCTCACAGAATCACTGCTCCTGAACTGCTTGAAGTCCCGCCTTTTCTTCTGTAACGTGGTGATGTCACCAAGTAACACATTCGCATAATATCTTTCTAGCGGCTCGTTTGGCATTCCTCAAACAAAGTTAGTTAGAGTGAAGCTGGAGCGGAGTCCAAAGAGTTTTATTTGGTGTACCAATCACAACAGAGTGGGCCGGCTGACCAATCAGAGCAGACTGGGCTTTTTGGAAAGGGGGGGGGGGGGGGGGGGGGCAGGAGTTCAAACAGAGGGAGAAAAGTGGTGCTGCAGCACAGCCGGTATGAGAAAATTAAACGTTTTTGGAACATTCAAGCATGTAAACATGTTTCTAGTAGAAACCCAAAATACAAGTATGAACCTGAAAATAACCATAATAGGCCCCCTTTAAAACACTTCAGTGTTAGATTTGAACCCAATAGAATATATTACCTAAAAACTGTACAGATGCTGTGCCAAAAATACAACTGCTGAATTGGCCTCCATAAATATGAATGCATTATGTACCTTCTAATAACTCATAAACTGGACATGAACATGTCCTTATGCACAGCTGATCGGTGTCTCAGACGCCATATGACCAAAATCTCAACAGGTTAGAAGTTGGATTTGCTTTTACTGAACTCATTTTTAGTCGTAGCCACATGTTTGATTTGTGGTTCTTGAAACAGAGCCTGAAGTCTTTGACCTGCTTGTCCTTCAGTCTAGACTCAAAATTGCAGGTCACCAGGGCCCCTGAACTGTCACACAACCTGCCAGGGGAAGTTATAAATTATTAACACATAGACTTGCTTTAATGGATTTGATTCTTTAGTTTGCCCCCTTAAGATTTATAATGTTTCTTTTTTAATATAAATTTATTTGATAGATATTTTTAGAGGATTTTCTTTTGATTGTCCTTGACAAATGCCCATAAGACCTTACCCGGAGAAAACAGGAATAGGCCAGTATTTAGCTTCATCTCCAAAGACCTGGCGGAAGTTCTTACTGAAGCCCAGACTGAAGCCGTTCTTATCTGTGCCGTGGCGAAACACTGGAGAACGCACAGCCTCTGAGAAGGACACACATGGAGGAGAAGAGTCAGTCGGACGTGAAGATGGATAAATGCAGCGCTCCCTTTCAGTCTTTATATAAACTATTATTCAGACTATTAGCAGGAGCTCATTCAGACAGCACATGAATGACTGCTGCTGAACAGCTGCATCAATGGAACAACTGTGAATGAAAAGTGTCTTTGTCGCACAGGAAAGGCAGATCTGAGACTGTGCCACCATGTGTGACTTCTCTTCCTAGACGTGTCTGTTACTAAGCTGCTTACCGCTCTGAGCCTTGTGTCTTTGCATTACACTGTAACGTACTCCTATGGATAATCCACTCTCCTCCACACACAGACAAAGTGAGCCACTGTGCACACATAATGAGAAACTGCTCCGTCTGATAGCGGCCCAGAGAGGCTCATCAAATCACTGCGCTGATGAGGACGGCGGTGACTGATGGTGGGAAAAATGCAATGAAACATCCTTCATCATTTGTGCAAAGACGACACTGTTAGCAGACTGAGAGCAGATACTCAGCGTACACGGATCTGAGCGAGCCGCTGTCCGACACAAGCTGTATAATTACTGCATCCACAAACACAACACACACACATACATGATGCACATGGGCGGATTATAAGATAATGAGCCCCTGGGCACAGACATGCAAAAGGCCCCACCACCTCTCCTACATAGGAGCAAGACAGACTTTATAGTTGTTTAGCCACTTTTTGTTGTTGTTTTGTGTCTCTTTGTGGTCATTTTGTGTATCATTGTAGATGTTTTGTGTCACTTTGAAATAGTTTTGGTCTTTTTGTAGTTATTTTGTGTCTCTTTGTAGTAATTTTGAGTCTCTGTAGTTGTTTTGTGTCTCTTTGTAGTCATTTTGAGTCTTGTAGTTGCTTTGTGTGTCTTTGTAGTCATTTTGAGTCTCTTTGTAGTCATTTTGAGTCTCTTTGTAGTCATTTTGCATCTCTATGTAGTCGCTTTGAGACTCTTAGTAGTTGTTTTGGTCTTTTTGTAGTTATTGTTTGTCTGTGGTTGTTTTGCCCCTTTTTGTAGTCTTTTTGTGTCTCTTTGTGGTCATTTTGAGTCTTGCTGTACTTGTTTAGTGTCTCTTTGTAGTCATTTTGAGTCTCTTTGTTGTTGCTTTGTGTCTATTTGTAGTCATTTTGTGTCTTTTTGAGGTTGTGAGTAGTCATTGTGTCATTGTGTGTCTCTCTGCAGCTGTTTTACATGTCTTGGTAGTTGTTTTGGTCTCTTTGTAGTCTTTTTGTTTCTCTTTGTAGTCTTATGTATGTTTCTTTGAGTGACATTTTGTAGGTGAAGGCCATGGGGCCCCTGACCCTCAGGCCTGTGCCCAGTAGGCCCCTTCAGCAATCCATCCAGGATGATACATGAAGAACGCCACCTACCGAGGGTGGATCTGTTCTTGCAGACGAGCCAGCAGTGATAGGTGAGAAGCGAAGCCAGGCTGACTGAGAACATGGAGGCCGAGAAGAAGAGGAACAGGATGTGGAACTTGGCCTGAGTGTCTGGGAGGCCGTTCTGAAGGGAAAACAGCAACCAAACAATCAATGCAATGAAAAAAGAGTGGACACTAACACTTTGAGATGGAGTGGGATCTGAGAGATTTCTACTCTACTAGTGTTCTAGGGGAGCTTATTAAATAGTTTCTATCTCAGTGCCACTAGCTAGTTGGTTGTTCATACCAGGTATGCTCTCAGACGAAAATGTGCTCTACCTCCTTCCTTGTGAAAAAAAATCAAATACCACATATTCAACACAGAATGCATGTTTTCAGATGTCCATTTGATTATACATATAGTTTGTGCAAACACAACCCCCGCAGAAATACATCATTTTATCAGTGGTTCATGTTGTGATGGTCAAGCCATACTTACCAGCCAAAACTTAACGAAGTACTGAAGATCTGTAGCAGTTATAAAAAGGCAGTAGAGTAGCGAATATGCCAAGAACAGCATGAAAAACTTGTAGTTGGAGAATCCCACGCAGTTGTTCACCCTGCAGCAAGGGTGAAAGGATGCAGGTCAGTGTGGGAAAATGTCATCATTAGTACATGTTCAGATCTTTTCTAAATGCGGAGATACAGGAGTTGAAGAGATTAAACAGCTGAGCAGAAGAACAGTAAATATTGGGGATGGGGTTTTATAGATGCGCAAACAACTATTCCAGGCTATTCTTCTAAATGACCCATTTTCTGGCCTGTTTCAGATTGAAATAAAAACAGGTAAGTGCATCACAACTGTTTGGCAGAACTTTACAAGAAAACCTTCAATCAGCAGGTTTGTTTCATGTGAATTAGAGGACTTGGTATTTTCAGCCAATCAGGGACCAGTTTTGGGCTAAGGACACCGGGCATTTTTGGAGAGTATTACAGAAAACAACTCCAGGATCCTATTGCTCTATGAGCCGATATATTCAGCTTCTTTCAAGAATTTCTCCCATGTATGGTACATTATTGCAAAGAGAGCAGACAAACCGATCATGTTTAGCAAAAATTACACCGTCTGGAATCAGATTTGTTTTGTCTCCCTCTGCTGCCAAAATGTGTCATCTGGCAGGATGAGAGGTTAGAGTACCCAAATCTGTCCAGTAAACAAGCTCTGCCATGTGATGTGTGTTTACGAGCCCTGTTAACTGGAACAGGACTGGGCAGTGTGGTGCTGAAGAAAGAAAAAAACAAAACCATGAGGCCTGAGTACTGTGGGGCCTTTATAGGGATAGTTTGGGTGTTTCGAAGTGGGGATATTTGAGGTAATTATCCATAGTCAGTGTATTACCTACAGAATGGATGGACGCCGGACGGTGCCGGCAGCAAAATGTACTTTAGCCACCTAAAAGAAAGGCTCACCTAAAAAAATCAATATCAGTTTAAGTGTACGCTATATTGAGAATATTTTCACCACTTTACTTTGCTGTCAGACAGCCCTTTCCGACGGGGAACTGAAGCCGTTGTATCCATCTATGCTCTCGCCAAAGTCACCAGACTCCATTGAACAAACCTATAATTTTACCTCACTGAACACAGGAGTTGCTGGTCTATCGCTGCCTCGATCGCTTAGCTTGTTTGTGTTATTGTGTCCCTTTGGTGAATCTAAACTAACCAAAGTCACACAATAACACAAACTAACCGATCGAGGCAGTGGTAGACCAGCAACTCTTGTATTCTGCGAGGGAAAATTGTAGTTTTTTTTCAATAGAGTCTGGTTATTTTGGTGAGAGCATAGATAATGGCTTTAGTTACCCTTTGGAAACGTAGATTGTATAGCTATCTCAAGGCAAGATAAACCGGTAAAAAAAATTTAAAGTGTCTATAGTGTACACATCAATGGATATTGATCTTTTTAGGTGAGCCTTTCTTTTAGGTGGCTAAAATACGCTTTGTTGCCGGCCCCGTCCACAGCAGTACTTTGCTTTGCTCCCGTGCAGTAACTCTTGTCTGCTTCTACAAACTGGAGGCGTGCCGGCCGTCATCTACTGTAGGTAATACACTGACTATGGATAAGTACCTCATACAACCCCACTTCATAACACCCAGACTATCCCTTTAATGAAAAGGAAATGATACATGATACACTAACAACACCATGTGAGTGCAGTGGTACATCAGTACGGTGTCACTGATATTTGTTTAAAATCCTATTGCCACTACATACCATGGGCAGTGGTGATCCATCTTCAGGATGCATCTGTAACACAGCAGGGTCAGGACGTCAGTGTAATTGAATCTCACTCTGCCTGCCAGAATTCAATATATGGTGCGGTCTGTTCTCTATAGGTGCATGAGCAGAGAGCCATACTTATCACAGACTGAACAATGGTGACATCGATCAGGCTTCAGCAGCTGGCAGCGGTCACAGAAACGGATTGCTGAGGAGACACGGCCAATTCAATCACACAGCCGTCAGCAGCGGCGGCAGCTCTAACACTTGACCACAGACTTAACAATGTGACGGGGGTGCGCGTCAGTCAAGCCTGTTGTTCTGCATCAGCAGCAGCAGTTGTGTGCTGTACTGTACCTCCAGAGTTGGTGCGGGTGTTGATGGGCAGATCCTTGGCTATCCTCCTCAGGATCTCCTGCTGAGACTCCCCCCGATCTTCACGCTCCAGCAGCTCTTTGTCAGAGTATGACAGGTGAAACTATGTAGGGCAGAACACAGAGGGAAAGACAAACAACACCTGCGATTTAGCAACAGCTCAATCTGTTTATTTCCAATGAATCATATCCTTATTTGTCAAAACAGAGTCTAATTTTATTTTGTCAGATAAGCTACAAGCTGTTAGAATCAGCAATGCAGAGACGTCTGTCTCTGTGAAGCTCAGTAGGCAGTGAATTTCTGTGTCTTCCATTTGTTTCGGTTCTTTCTGCCCCAGCAGGCAAACGGGAGCAAAGCAGCACAGAGCTGCGATATTACTTTCAGCCACTCAGGCGATTTATGATTGAACACTGGAAACAAATAACTCTGGCGATAACAAACAGCACAGCACACATGAAATGTGACTTTCATTACAATCTCGAAACCTCAAGTGATCCAGCGATCACGTCTCATAAAGAAAAGCGTTCATATGAGGTGACTGCTGACTGCACGTGTGCTTCGCCTCAGATAAAAGTGAAATGCAAAGATGGCTTTTCTCTCTAAGATGTATGCATGTGTGTGTGTGTGTTCAGCCTGCAGAGCTGAAGTGCTGTGGTCAGGATCAGAGCCATTACGTTGCAGCTCCAGGCACTTCCACTGGAAAGTATTATTAGTCTAAATGCAGCGTTCAATCACGCGGGGAAGCTGTAACCTACATGTGCACTTCCCACCATGCCTCATCATCATCCCAGCCGACAGTAACGCTGCGTCGCAGACAGACACACTCACCTCCTTCAGGGGGTTCATGGGCCTGGTGAAGATGGTTTGCCAGTACGCCCACACGAACATGATGAAGATGGCATGGTACACCAGCAAGTATATAACTGGAAGCAGAAAAAGCATCATCATCATCTATCATCAGCTTCATATTGCTGTGATTCAATGTCATTTATTTTGCTTTCACTGCATGGCAATACAAAATATTCAAATTATTATGTCAAAATCAGTATCCACCCATTTATTTATCCACTAGTTATGCACATTGGGTCAGGGTCTCTTTGTTTCTAAAATCTTTGGCTAGCATCTCTGTGAGGCAGTACTTAGGCACAGTGGTGCTTTGAGGTACAGTAAATATTAACATCTGGATGCTAACATGCTGATGTTTAGTAGGTACCCTGGCTGGGTCCGAAGTCACATACTATGCACTATATACTCTATATGTGTACTATCGTTCAACATACTTTTGTTTGACTAAACTGTAGTATGTATCTTTTGGGACACAATGAGCAGTAATTTACGCCGTAACTTCCTGAGAGCCTCCTTGCCGGTTGGAGATGCGTTACCATGGTAACCCATACCAACCCCATGTAACCAAATGATAATTTGTGAGAATCATAAAGTCTGGACTAATTTAGAAATATATTATGCCTATAGCAAAGTGGAATCTGATACTTACACATAAATTGAAGCGTTACAGAGCTGTCCGCCATTGTCTGAGCATTGTTGTTACTACTGCATTGTATTGTGGGATATTTATGCCAGTGTAGTGTTCAGTGTTTGCATACTGTCATTTTTCAATGGAAATAGTATGCAATTTGCGTACTATTGGTGTCATACTAAGGTTTTGGATATACTAAAAAATCCCATATAGGCCTACTGTTTTAGCGTACCAGATAGCATAGAGCAAATAGTTATGGAATTTCGGACGCAACCAATGTTTACCATGTTGACTATCTTAGTTTAGCGTGTTAGCATGCTAACATTTACTAATTAGCACTAAACACAAAGTACAGCTGAGGCTGATGAGAATCTCATTCGTTTTGCAGGTATTTGGTCATCAGCCAAAGTATTGGACAAATTAATTTCAATCTGTTGGTGGCGCTAAAAGAGTCAGAGGATCACCAAAGTGATTCTAATTCATCCTGAGGGGAACATGAAGGTCTGTTCCAAATACTATATAATGGCAATCCAAATGTGAACCTCGTGGTGGCGCTAGAGGAAAAGTCAGTAGGATTCATCCTCGGGGGACCATGAATTTCCGTACATTTTCTGTGAATTTGATGGCAATCCATCCAGCAGCTGCTGAGATATTTCAGTCTGGACCAAAGTGGTGCAGCGACCGACTGGCAGCCTGACATTGCCATCCCTAGAGCCATGCTGCTAGCATGTCTAAAAATGAAAGGCGATGTATTTTTGGTCTCTTTCAGTTCATCTCTCGACTCCGTGGATATAAAATGCACACTGAATAAATCCTGCGTTTAAACATGTACCTGAGCTGATGAAAATAAACATCTTGTGACATTGTTCCAGCTGATACAGGCTGATTATGGTGATTTGATGTGGGCTGCCTCTGCCAGACTGACGGCTGATGCTGACCTAAACTCAACTCAACATACAACAAATGCAGAACAGCTGAGGACACTTGTGACTCTTCTTGATGTTAAACGGCATTGCAAATCACTTACCCTTTTCTCCCATGTGTTCGATAGACGCTGAAAAATTAAAAATAAGAAGGCACAGTCAGATTTGTGTAGAATAAAAAAAGCCAAACACTTAACGCACTATCCCAAATCTGTAGATCAACATGGGGAAAATTTATTTTTTCTTCTCAATCCTTCACACAGAGACCACCTCCACGTGGTGTATCTTACATAATACATGTTTGACTGGCAGTCAATGTCTGAATTCAAATCAGCAAAACTGAAGAATGCTGACTCTGTAAACCTTTAATACCACACCAGTCACAAAATCAATATACAGCACGCTCCCAGTCAGATAGTTCGACTCATTGTTCCCCTCATATAGAAAAGCATTAGCGTGCATTGACAAAAGGCATTGAAAACAACAGGAGCGTCCTGCACACACACACACACACACACACACACACACTAAAGATCTGGACACCAACATAAAAAGAGACAAGTGGAGACCTGTTGGGAGATATTAGCTGACACTGTTTTATATCTGTCCCAATATCTAAGCAATGATTAGCTGAGCATACAGAATCACCCATCTTCAGTACACACACACACACACACACACACACACACACACACACACACATATGCACAAACTGAGGAAAGGTGAGCCAAGTTGCTGAATCGAGGCGTGCAGCCAAAAATCACGTGCATGCCGCCTTGGCAGCATTAAATGCCCCAGAGTCTGATACAGTGAAGCAGAAGTGTATGTGTGATTAAGAGCATGTGCAGGGATGTATGTTAATGTGTCTATGAAAGCATTACAGTACTCTCTTTTCCTCTTTGCATTCAACAAGGTCAATTTTCAACAACAAATGGACTTCAAGAAGTCCAAAGACCTGATTCCTAAAAAGGACCAACTGTTTCAAAAGCTGACGTTCGGTGCTTTAAAAGAAAGTGGGTCAGCCACAGATTGCTTGGGGTGAATTATGTAAGCCAGACAATGGGATTAACTCAGCCACCGAACGAGAGGTATCAGCTGACGATACTTTCACACAACTGTCTCTGTGTCTGTCTGCAGAGCCCACGCTGCTGGCCCCGAGCGACCGCTGTCCTGCCCTGCTGCTGCTGCTGTTTTCATCATCTGTCCCTCCCATGTGACTCAAACACATCACAATGTCACTCTTGTTCTACTAGATACAAAACAAGAAGCCTGATGAAATGGTGATTTTGCTTTTCTGTCGCCCTGCACTAATGAAGGATGTCTCAGTATCTCATAACAGACACATGACGTCCTGTAACTCTAGAAGAGGTTCGTCCTGGGACGGACGCTGGCTGCCCTCTCTGGTGAACAGGGCCGGCTTTAGAAACTTTTGAATGGGGGTGGGGAGGCCAGACTTTAAAGAAAGGGGACACATTGGTTCTTGGCAATAATAAACTGTACATTATTAATAGCTACATTGTTTATTCATCACAATGAATGAATGCCAAATAAACAACTTTAAATATTGAATATGAAATAATATCAATAAATACAGCTGTTACTTATTATAGTAGGCTAACTCCAAATAGCCCACAGCCATGGATGGATTATGAGAAGATTAGACCCACACCACTCCTACAATGCAGCAAGACATACATTTTTTGCATCTTTGTGGTAATTTTCTCCTCCTTGTAGTCTTTTTGTATCTCTTTGTTGTTGTTTCTCATCTGTTTGTGTCTTTTTGCATCTCTTTGTGGACATTTTGTGCCCCTTCATGGTAATTTTTCATCTCTTTGTGGTCATTTTGTATCTTTGCAGTTGTTGTCTCTGTGATTGTTTTGCATCTCTTCATGGTTGTTTTGCATCTCTTTGTGATTGTTTTGTGTCTCTTGGTGGTCGTTTTTTCATCCCTTTGAGGTCTTTTGCATCTCTTTGTGGTTGTTTTGCATCTCTTTGCGGTTGTTTTGTGTCTCTTTGTGGTTGTTTTGCATCTCTTTGTGGTTGTTTTGTGTCTCTTTGTGGTTGTTTTGTGTCTCTTTGTGGTTGTTTTGTGTCTCTTTGTGGTTGTTTTGCGACTGTGTGGTCGCTTTGCATCCCTTTGTTGTTGTTTTCCATCCCTTTGAGGTCTTTTACATCCCTTTGAGGTCTTTTGCATCTCTTTGTGGTTGTTTTGTGTCTCTTTGTGGTTGTTTTGTGTCTCTTTGTGGTCGTTTTGTGTCTCTTTGTGGTCGTTGTTCATCTCTTTGTGGTTGTTTTGTGTCTCTTTGCGGTTGTCTTGCATCTCTGTGTGGTCGTTTTTATCTCTTTCTCTTTATCTCTGGTCATTTGACAACAAACATTCAGTAATCCATCCATGGTACTAAGATGCCAACTGCCTATCACCTTCTGACTCTGGTAGGGGGGGCACCAAGGGGGGCCAATCAGATTCAAGAGTGGCCCCGTGCCACCCTGGCTGGTGACCTCAGGAAAATGGCACTATGAACCCTTAAGTCTCACTGATCAGGTGCAAAGACAAACATAAAGGCGAACCCTCTCAGTTAAAGCTGGATAGCACGCCTGCATTTGGAGAAGATCAGACCTCGCAACCACCCCTCCCTCGCTGTGTTTTCCTCTGTTTGGTCTCATTAAACCGTCTCCATTTCATCCCCCTTTTTGACAGAGGAGATCTGCTTTCCTAGTGGTCTGACAAGCTGCCAAATGGAGCACATGAGTAGGCTGCTGAGACTCCTCTGAGACATCCTAGAAACCATTACTCACTATTCAGGTCAACTCTGCGTTCACCGTTCACCGAGAAGCCTCGCTGTCTGTAAACTGCACCATCCAACGTTTGTTCATCAGCCAGAGGGGAACGCAAAGGAAGGAAGGAAGGAGGCTGGCCTCACTCAAAAGCCATTACAGTCAGACTCCTTGCCAACAGATAATGCCGGTGGTGTTGTGGTAGGAGGATATCAATTCAGATAATGAAGCTCGGTGACTACACACAAGTCTGAAGCCATTACAGTAAGTCTTTAAGATAGTGCTGATAGAGTGGTGGCGGTGGACTCAGATAATGAATCCCACTGCCTAATCCTACACTGTGTGCACCCTGTGATTATGTACATGTAATAAAAAGCTCCTTCACAATAAAAGCAGGTTGTCCAAAATAGCTGAACTTTAAATTGAACTTTCATGCAAAAACACATCATTGTAAGAATATGCTCACAATTCATGCTTGAACTGTTGGTGTTGTTGCCATGTGACTGACACTGTCCACACACACACACTGCATAAACAACAAGCCAGTCTTGTGCATCCCAAAATAATCAGCCTGGACTTCAAGCTGCTGAAACACAAATCCCCCCACCCCAAAAAAAAAAAAAAAATCCACACACCAGAGGCATTTCCCCCTCACACACACACACACACACACACACCTCCTCACACCAGACAGCTGGTTTCTTACCTATGCACAGCTGCAACACATAGGCGTAGTATGACCACGCCACTATGAGGGCGATGAAGAGGACCGGGATCCAGTACAAAACTCTCTGACAGCCCTTCTTGATACTACGCGAGCCCGACGGTGCCATAGTCTAGGAGCGGATCATTTCTCGTGCGCATCCGTGTGTTACTCTCCCTCCCTCTTCCTCTGTGTGTGTATGTGTGTGCCCGTGTCTTCCTGTAGACTGTCACTGCATCGTTGCTCCGGCTCTGATCAGCCTAATCGGGCAGCTCAGACGCAACATCCTCCAGCCTGCAGCCTGCAGCCTGCAGCCTCCAGCCCGCCTGTGATGCCTCTGATGCCGCTCCTATACCGCACTGCTCCCCTCTGACGGTCCGGCTCAGATCACTAGTATCAGACTACAACACAGTATCAGACGGCTGACACATGCACACACACACACACACACGCGCCCAGAGAGTCTGCGCCGCCCCCTGCCGCCTC
The DNA here is from genome assembly GCF_015220745.1 of Sebastes umbrosus. Classification (NCBI taxonomy): domain Eukaryota; kingdom Metazoa; phylum Chordata; class Actinopteri; order Perciformes; family Sebastidae; genus Sebastes; species Sebastes umbrosus. The sequence continues at coordinate 26,214,409 of NC_051277.1, forward strand.
CCCACAGGTTGCCATGACGTCCGAGGGATGCTGCAAGCCTGGCACATTTTTTCAACCACGAGCAAAGATGGGTTCAATGAGTTCATACACTCACACATGCACACACATAGAGGCACGCGCAAAATTATTTTTTAGGGGAGCTCGGGTTGTGTTGTACTACATCAGGTAAGTTGTTTGTCAAATCAGAAAATGACAAAATGATGATTATGATTATTTTATATTAATTGTATATTTCTGTGTACTTGTTTATTTATTTATATTTATTTTTTTACACTTGCTTTTTGGTTGTTGTTTTTTTGTTTTTTTGAGTGCCCTCGGAGTGTTGTCATGGCAGGGATATCTATCAGTCCAAACATGTTTGTGCAGTGGTTTGTCAGAGTTGTATTAACAAAATTCAGAAATACAAATGACAAAATAGCAGGTTTTACTTGCACACAAAGACAACAAGAAAGCCTGTTAATTTTGAAGAAATAATCTGCACCTAAATGTAACATTTCTGTTCATTTTTTCATTATTATACAAAGATATCCTGTTTGGTTTTTATTATCTCTGCAGCACGCAGAACAAAAACAGTATTAAATTACAAACTTTTTTATCATCTTATAGCAAAATTTCACATTCACAAAAATAAATTCAGACACAGAAAACTTTTAGTTAAAGTTTTTATAAATGAAATACAAAAAATAAATACAAACTTGTCAGCACTCTCCAACCCCAAAGCCTCAAAGACTCTTGATATATGTATATTTTATAATTGTCTGAATCGCTGAATTCTTTTTTTTTTTTTTTTTACAATACAATTGTTTTACCCCTTAACCCCTGGTGTACTGTATACCATTATGTCTTTTGTTTGTTACTGTATTGCACTTGTTTTGCAATAAAGTAAAAAAAGAAAAAAATGATTAAAAAAAATGATAAAAAAAACAAGAAGCTAAACTCGCTATTTTTATATATATTAAAAGTGAGACTTGTTTCATTTCTTAATATTTTATCCCCACTATATTTTGGATTTGTGTTATCTGACAATATCAAACTAGTATACTATAGTACTACTCTATTAGTCTGATACCAGCCTATAATATGGTTTTCATGTGTCAGAGGAGTAGCAGCATATTGTGTTTTATCATTATACCTGACAGTGGAGGTGGATGTCTGCAAGATCCACCTGCTTCTGCTGCTTCACGCCCAACTGCACCTGCAAAATATTCTGCAATCCTGCAGTACAATACATTGTACAAGCCCACCTGCAAAGCTGCACTCTAACTCTTTCACATTTCACAGATTGACTTCTACAATACAATACTTTCAGATTTAAAAAAAAAAATGGTATGAATGTGAGAAAAAAAAGTATGCTGATTTTCCACCGGTTTCGTGGGTGGGTGGCACACTGCAGCAAACTAACAATATGCACCACAATATGTAAGCTACATCTCAGTCTCAGAGTCAGGACAGATGGCTCAGTGATGTGTCAAAAATAAACTGTTTCGATGTTGTTCAACTACTACTGAGCAATGATGACCAATTTTGATTTAAAAAAGATTTCACTAAAATACATATTTTCTATTGCATCTACACAGAGAAGGTGTGTTAAGCTGATATTTATAAAAACATATGAGCATTCTAGTGACCTTATCTGGGAAAATATTTGTAATGTTACAGCTGACCCTGGCTTCCCTTGAGGGGCACTTCACTGATTTTACACATGGGCAATTATTTATAAAAAATAAAGTTATTTATTTATTCTTTTTTTATTTATTTTTTATTTCAATACCCATGCAATCATGCAGATGTTTAACACTCAACAGGTGATTTTGAACCAGCAGAGTGATACAAGTAAACATGACATAAACAATGGGGCTTTGCATGGTCCTTTGTAGGAGAGCCCGGGGAGATCCACATGGGGATTGAATTACTTGTCACAAGGAGTACTGAGCCTGTGTAACGTCTTCTGTGGCTTTGACGAGATCTTTCTAAGGTCTAAGAAAATTACCCTGATGATGTCATCAGAGTTATCTCAGTTTGGGCTTGAGACTTTCATTTTTTTTTAAAGAAAGTCTATGTTTCAAATTTGGCACATGGAGTTTCAAGATGTGGGCATTTACCAGGCAGGGAGGGTCTTATGAAAGATGCTATTGAGCTGCATTATGGGAATTGTAGGATCCAGTGTAATTTGAGTTTCACCTATAATAGGGATAAAAAGTCAGGACATCTCTGCCTCTGCTGCATCAATTTGGATCATTCTTTCTTCAATCTGTCTCTAAGTCTCACAACCTTATGGAGGTTTCATGCTAAATGACTTGCTTTAGACCCCAATCAGAGGTTATGTTTATTGATATGAACTGGATTGTTCATACTGAGGGGAAAGTATGGGAAATAGTGGGTGGAACTAGCGGTACTTTCACATGACATAGGGGAGGGTGATGTGATGTCTGTGGGGAAAGCATTAGCAATGCAGGGATGTGATGGACAACCATTCATTTTCCTTTCACTCAACTAACAGGCAAAGTTCAGAAAAAAATGTACAGAGATGTTTTATGCAGCTGGAAGACTGCAGGGAAATATTACAAAAACCATGTGGTGTCAAGTCACAAAACAATAAATATATTGGTTTGCTATTAGCCAATAATAACACAAGGTACTGCTGAGTCATTTAGATAAATAAGATCCTATTTAACAACCCTGTAATGATATAATGGCTGAGAATGAATGGATGAAGTTTGTTCATAGTGATTCTGACAATTTGTTTCGACAGCATATGGTTTATATCCTTTGAGTTATTACTACATGTTATCAATCGTAATTTAATGTTTGTATCCAACTCCTTAACTGATCATGGTATTGTTCTGGAAATGTGTGATATAGGCCACTTACCTGTAAGATGAAGTCAAACCAAGTAAGTAAGGCAATCGGTTTAACTTTAGAAGAAAGTGGTTGTATATTTTGTTAACTGGTATTGACTTGTGTTTGTTATAATTAGGATCCGGACGGAGAATCTTAAAGGATTTCTTCCTTAAGAAGTTGATGCATTAATAATGTAAGATAACTTATGTACCTCGTTTATTATTTCTAATTGTGTAAGTATAGCAATATATATTGATTTAATTTGTTTATTGTACAGAAAAATAATCATTCATCCATCATCCATCATCATCCACCCATTATCCTCCCTCAATAAATGGTTAAATGGCTCTTGGATCCTTGTGTTTAATGTGCACACCAGCTAGAAGTTCTATGGTCCAGTCTAACTAATACTCCCAAACAAGGCAATAATAATCTAACTTAAATTCAGATTAAAGTCTTTTTTTTCATCTGGGATCTTTTACAGAGTCTTTGAAGGACCTCCTTGATCTCACTTCAAGAAATTCAGGATTAGAGTGTGAGACTGTAAATGATTACTCTACCGAATTAATCATTTAAAGATTAAAAAAAAGTCCCTGATTAGAGTCTGGTACAGCCATGCAGCCTCAGGTTCCTGATGATTAATACTGTTAATGATTTGCCTTCAAGGTGAGAATAAAATGGCTAATTTATTCTTCTGTGCTCCTGCCATCAGTCCGCTGTAGCGAAAAAGAGAAGAAGGTTAACAGCCATTTGCCTGGTAAGGAGGACGGTGTTAGGGATGCACCGATTCAACTTTTTCAGTCCCGATACCAATACCTGGGCTTCGGGTATCGGCCGATACCGAGTACCGATCCGATAACAGGGTTAAATTAAAACGCTGTATGCCTCACTGTGTGGAAGAGACTGGGATATTTTTTTTAATGTGTAAGGCAACGTCAGGCTTGACTTAAAAACTGCTTTCTTAACTTTGTAAAACTAAATATAACAAATATATATAAAGGTACTGAATTGTTATTTACAACTTGGTAAAAAATCTAAATTTAACAGGAATAATTTACATTAATTACAATTCAAGTGTAAACCTTTTAATGTAGCAACATATTGGTCAAAACTTAAACAGGAAAAAAAATCCCAGTATATACTGTAATGTATATAGTATATAAACATAGAACATTGACTTGAAAAGATTGGCCCCATTGTCACCGATTCCCGATCCAGGTATTTCAGTCAGTATCGGCCCGATATCTGATATCGGTGCGTCCCTAGACGGTGTGAACAGTTCAGATTATTAGTTGACTTGGCGTGTGTGTTTGTGTGCGATAAAGTGGAAGACAGAGATAAAAATAACGAAGAATCCAAATATTTGACATTATATTTATTGTACCATGTCATTATAAATGCATCACTGTAACAGTCGAGGCCTGATTTAAGAGAATGACATATGGCGAGAAGTTTCCGAAATTCTTCAAGAGGTAGACTAACTAATCCAAACTCAAAACAGAAAGTAGTCTGAAATATAAATACATCAGTCTGGTTAACATTACATCACATAACATGTTGATATCTTTTTCAGTACAACACTCCACCCAAAGCAAACATTACACCAGCCATCAAGAATCCCTCAGTAACACTGTACAGTAGTACAAGTAAGGATTTCTATAAAGAAGATAAACTCTTCCTTACAGAGTGTAAAGGGAAGGTCATTGCTCCAAAACGAATTTAAGCTGAGCGTCCCAAGAGTGGAACAAACATATGGCTTCAATATTTTGCATATTTATTTATAAAGAGGTCATCCCTGCCAGTGGCGTGAAAATAGCACTTCGTCTTTGACTAGCTAAGAAATGATTAACACTGTTAGCTGCCCGTAGTTAAACAGTGGAAAAGCCTCCGCAGACTGAGTGAGTTTGTTCAGGCCTGCTGGCTCTAGGGGATGGAGGATTTTAGCTGCAGCGCTTTGGGAGAGAGGAGGAGGAAGAGGAGGAGGAGGGGGAGGAGGAGAAGGAGGAGGATAGGGAGGAGGGGAGGCGTTGTCCTAAGCTGATCTGTGCAGGGGGGCTGCAGAGCCGACAGAAGGGCGAAGTATGTTAGCAATGCTGCCGCCGTACAGAAAAGGAGAATCGAACTGAACAACACACACTGGCAGAGCGGTAATAAGACAACGTTGGACTTTTAGATAAATAAATAAAGTCAAGTTAACAATCTTAAACTGATAAATATATTTACAAGTACTCAATAAATAGTTAAATATCTTCTGAGCAGATAAAAGCAGTTACACAAACTCCAATTTAGAGTCCCGCGTTAAGTAGATTTAGGTTCATAATGGGTCATTTTTGTTTGTTTGACCACTTGCAACAGCTTCCCATTAGGCCGACCACATCCTGTTCATTTAAAGACTTCTAACATAGTGCAATAAGACGCTGCAACATGCATTAACCCTTCTGTCCTGGTAGAGAGCAGAGGAGGCCCAGCTCGTCAAGTTAAGACATGCAGTGATGATGGGATTTCCACCTGGTGACAAAACAGAGAGAGAATGATCAATGCAAGTCCAGTGTGACACACTGTGCTGCCATTATGCATCATCTGTATTGTTCTTTATCATCAGAACTGCACTCAATTCTTTCTAGATACTGAGAAACCAGAAAACATCGGACTACAGAGAAACAAAAACCCGTACACCTCTTTATCAAACAGTCATGAAGTGCAGCAGTAGTTCTGCAAGTATGTAGAATCAAATCTGTGTCCTCTGCAGTGACCACAGCTGTGGATCTTCAGCAGTAGTTCTCCCAAATATGTACAGATTTCACTCATTTACTTTCATTTTAAAAATGACATGGGACGTCTTGTCAGCAAAGACGTTAGTTTACATATGTCAAATTGTGTAAAACAATCATCATAAATGGCAGAAAATCCAAACACTTCAACATTCAACATTTTAGTAAATACGCTTATCCGCTTTCTTGCCGACAGTTAGATGAGAAGATTGATAGTGCATTTCCCAAAATGTGAGCCATGAAAATAGTAGCCTATCTAGGATATCACGAGTGCAGCAAGGTAAGCAGTGCCTACCCTGGCTCCCTTGTAAATCACGTTTGCTAAACCAATAATATTTCATATAATAAACTTGTACTTGTATTATTACTGTTTATTCTTGTGATTTCTATTGTGTAGTTTAGACGTTTTGAAGAAATGTAGGGGTTGCGTCATCGAATACGAAAATACGATTTTACTGCCCATTCATTGTGAATGTAAGCCAAAAAAAAACATCTTGCGCATGCGCACTTCGAACCTGTATATTCTACAACATTAACGTCAAAAAGCAGAACTCCTCTGTGCCTTTTACGTAGATCTGCCAGAAATGCTCTTCGTTACGTATGACATTCGAGATTCCTCGCTGGAAATGTGCGCAGTTGGATTTGAATGTCATACGTCAGAGCTCATTCATTGTAGCTAACATAAACCGTCGTAAACCTCAATGTCATCATGGTGGCTGCTGACACCTCAGAACCGAACAATTTTGCAAAATTGGATTTTCAAAGTAAAAAAGAAATTATAGCGAGAGGGAGGCCTACCTCAGCCTTAGCCAACCTACATCAACAAAAGGGACAGAAAAGTGTACTATCTTTTCAAACGGACTGGTACAAAAGAAAAGATTGACTACGTGGATGTGCTATCTGCTTTGAAATGATCGATCCTCAGCAATAGAGAAGCTGTTTTTTTCACATAAACTATTTTTTTTTCTGAACACATTTCCGTTTGTTGTCAGCCCCAAGTCGATCATAGTTTTATGAAAATTAAACTTCCGTTTAATAAACTGCTCAGGCAAACGCTAGGGAGTACTATACCGCAAACCGATTAAAAACTTGTGACTTGATGAGCTCTGAGAGGAGCCACAGGCTCACCTGTGCTGTTTAGAGGCAACTAGGCTCAGGTGAGCTCAATCTGCACACAATAAGTCCTCCTATAACTAGGAGGGGAGAAAGAAGACCATTTCTCTGTTTGCCCTGCTACCAGCCAGACCTGCTCCCCTGTCTGAGTCTAAAATGAGTTATTCTTTAAGGTTTATCACTTTGATAATGACATGTCTTTGTCTGTTCACTTTATGACTAAATTGCCATATTTAACTGGAATATTGTTTTAATTTATATATTATCTGGCTTCGAGTTGATAGATATGATTACAATGAGTAATTTGTACTTTGGACATGTTTAGATAAATAAAAACTGTTATCTTCACTTGGCCTATACTTGACTAGACTAGAGAGAGACTGAAGTGGAAGAGCTAACATTTATTTCAGAAGTTTCATCCCAATCATCTGCAGTTCACCTTATTGTTAGTCATGTCAATAGTTTATCCAAAAATAATTTATCCTCAAACAACAACAAAGAAGCAATTAAAGTTGCATTTTATTGTTTAAATTTATTCTTTTACTCTTCTTTCATACTGGTATTTTCATTCTTAGACAGGTTGCTCCTTTTTTAGTTTGAACATGCCTACACTCAGGCCTGATATGTGAGGACAGATATTGGTAGTATTGCACCGTATATTTACAGCTCTCCTAATCTGTTTCCCTAGGTGACCCCAGCCCTGCTATCAGACCTCTTCTGGACCCGACCTGACCCTGATCTATTATGTTGAAACAATGAACATGCTTTGTATTTTATGTTAAGCTTGAAATGTATTCATTTGTAGCATTCATACACACAAATGTATCTGGTCAAACAACTACAGTTAACCACTATAAAGATGCTTTAACTTCCTGTACTGTCTTTTCTCTCCTCTTCCTGGCCCTTTCAATATTTAATTTGGTGGCATACTGCATGTAACACTCTCTATGATATAATGGTACATCTGGTCTTTAAGGTCCTATTTCCCTACAGCTCTTTCTGTCGTATTTAAATTCACCCACTGAAGACAACTCTGTACAAATTGTCCAACTTACAACTGAAAACGGTATTTTATGTCGCTGTACAGCTAGTTAAACACATTCAACACTCCATATACAAGCTAATGTATCATAATAATGTTATGTAATACCACTAATATCATCCCCGCTCTGGGCGGTGCATGTTTACATTTTGGGGTCCTATTCAAGCTGTACGCGATTACCAAGTGTCAAAACTTAAGTGTTTTGATTTGGTCAGGTTGAAAAGCGATCTTGTGGGATTGTATGGCTTGCAAGCAGTAAGGGTCAAATTGCCCTTACAGCTACTTTTGATGAGTATGACTTTGAAAAGACAGTTCCAGAGGCAACTAAGTTGCTGCAGCTGGTCCTGGTCCAGCCACCACATGCAGCCTTGGAGGAGAAAACATTTTTCACCTTGAAATGGATAGACATACTGTAGGAAACACACTAGGTAAGCATGGCTTTCTGCCCTTGCTATTCTGTCAATTTAGAGCCAGAGACTTAATAAATCGGCCTGTAAGGACGAGCCTTACAACGCCACATCTGATGTGTTCACCAGGAAAAACAACTAGAGATTGGTGAGTCACTGTACATTTTATATAACTTTGTTTAGCTTCATATTGAATGACCTCTGTGTTTGAATTGTTGCTGACTGAATGCAACACAGAAACATAACCAAACCAAGCCAGAGGGCAAAGAGTTTTTTAACCGCAGGGAAAATGTTGTTTTTGAAAGGCTAAACGCCGACAAATATGGATCGAGGCAGAATATTTCATTAGATAAAAACATGTTTTTGGAAATTATCACATCTATCTTTTTTCAATACATTTTGACTTTTGGATTTAGGACTAAGATAAAGGGCTGAGCGCTGCATCACTCACTGTGTGTGAGCGAGAGAGAGAGGAGGTGAAAGGTGGACTATTGCACACAATGTTTCTGTAAGTTATTAACAAAAATTTGAATATCAATGTTATGAATGAAGCTTCAAACTATTCGGTACAATAGTGTAAGTGATGATGACCGTAGATTGGTATAGACGCTAAAATTTACCAATATCCCCTGCAAAGTCAGCGCCCAGCAGCAGAGCTACGCCGCTGCCATTTTGGACTTAAATCAACTACCGTACGCCAGTAAAACGTCTGCCTACAGTGCCGTATAAAAATAAAACAAAGTCATTTCTATTCTATTGTCATCATTTTAATGTCTCTACGGAAATGCCCTTTGTTGAACAATAAAAATATTATAAATATGCATACTATTATAACTATTTACTTACTTAGAAAAATCCAGCACAGATTTTGAGAGCTATCTCAATCTTTTTTCATGTCAAGGATCTCCAAAATCAATGTCCAACAGACCACAGATCATGGATGTAGAAGAGGTTGTGTCCTGTGCTTTTGCCCTGCGTGTTAGTAAATAGCGTACAGCTACAATGAATTATGTTTATGTCATGCTACTAGCACTACTAGCTACTGGCCGATAGCCGGTTGTTTGGGAACAGAGACGTTAATACATCCACCACGATACAGGCTTACAACATACAGCCCATGGGTGTATTATAAGATAAGAGTGATGAATTATAACCAATATATTCATTATTACAGCTAGCAGGAAGCTGGCAGAACCGGATATGTCATATGAACGTGCAGGGCGGATTCGGATTCAGCTATTAGTTCATTTTATAACTTTTAGGACATAATGATTTAAATGAGGGCTTTTTAAGTGTTCATAGGTTGATTTACTTTAACAAAAATTATCCTGTGATTTACAGACGTCTCTTTATACATTCATAGCTATGGACTCATTGGAGTTTTCGGTCCAAAATGGCAGCAGCGCTAACGCAGTGCCATCTAGCGGCCATTGTCAACGAAGCCCCTTTGCTTCTATACTCTTTGGTCCTACTGAGCGATAGATGATTGTTATGTCCAGCGACTCCACATCACAGCCAGTAATAACAACATGAGGCTACTGTTTCAAAATCAAAGAATACATGTATTAATCGCAGCACTCGCATTAGAACGTGGCACTAACAGAGTGCTAGATACGTTTTGAATTTATGAATGATTCTCTGTCAAATGAGCAGAAGGAGGCGCGTAGAAACAGCTGTTGCGTGTTATTTGCGGCACACACACCCCTTACATACAACAAACAGCGCTGTCCATGGTTCTGAAACAACAGCTTGTCACTGTCTGAACGAGCTGCATCCATACTGTAGGTTAGCGTTACATGCTGAAAGTATGCTACTACTGTCTTCTGCTAGCAAAGGCCTATGGAAAGGAGGCTGGGTCACGGGCAGACATGGGTCTTGGTGTATGGGGTATAACACATGCGCAGTGTAACTGAAGCTAGGGTCGTGCGTTGCGATTGGCTCAATTTCAACGAGTGCAGGCCAGATTTTATTGTGCATGTGTTGTACCCCCGAAGATATGACGCGTAACCCAGCCTCCTTTCCGTAGGCCTTGGTGCTAGCTACATCTGGCAGGTTGCTGCTAGATAGCAGGAGTTGTGTATTCCTGTTTCCACAGTAACGTAAGATGGCTCTGCATTACCATATTCAACTGCAGCCAGTGTTACACTCGTTTTTGCTCAGAGATACAGTATTTTGTAATGATTGTATGATTGTTTGTTCCTGTTCGTTGTTGTAAACTTATTGTATGCATTTGATTTGTTCATTCAAAATGTACAGAATGAATTGTGCTTGCGTTGTTGTATAACACTAAACATTTATAACATGCATTTCAATTATGTAGCATATTGACCCGGGATCACTGAATATTGATTTTGTTAGGCCTAGCAGTGTAGTGCCTACTCTGTTACTGACCTCACCGTACGTCATTGTTGCGCGCTGTTTTTAAAGTCACGTGTTTTGAAGTTCATGGTTCTGGACAAATTTAAGACTGTATGAATTATATACAAAACAAGAAACAATTTACTTCCTGGATCAGACAGAGAGGGGGGGTTATAACCTAGGAGGAAAATTGAATGGAAAAAACATTGTGTTCGTACCACTATGAAAAGCATGTGTATTTCAATTTGTGGGGTGAATTTATGGAATGGTTTAAATGAAGAAATTAAGCAATGTACAAATATATAAATCAATTTAAGAAAACATATTGTAATGTGTTCAAAACATGTTCTTTAAGGGGGGAGGGTTGAGGAAGGGGCCTTGTCTCTCTCGGGGCTGTGACGCTCGTTGTTGTTGTTGTTGTTTTTTATCTTTTATGTATTTATGTGTATATTTGATAAACATTAAGTTCATAATTTTATTTAAGTTATGGAAAGTTGTAGGATCTTTAAGTGTTTACCTCTGCCTACTCCTTTATAAACATGTATATGTTTACTGTTCATTTTATTGGTTATTCTTGTTTTGCTTTCTTATTGTTTGTTACATGTTCAAAATAAATCTATCTATTTATTCCTTTAACCACTGGTAAGGTTACACATATGTTAGAAAATACAAATGCTGTACCGAAACTAAATATTAATTGTTCACTGCACTTTCATATAATCAAATAATAATCAATAAAAATTCTCAAAATAGACATTTTTCTTATTGCGGCACTATATGCAAAAACATCCAGATCAAGTCCTTTCCTCAGATTATCGAGCCCTCTCCCAAGAGGTGCATTTCCTTTGAAACATTTATACAGCTTTAAACTGCACCGCTCACTGCTCATGTGCAGACTTAAGCTGGTATCTGGTGGCAGTTGATCAGGCGTTAATATTACAGTGTAACTCAATGCTTCGGGGCGAGCAGAGTGTGGGCACACAATCTGAAAAGACTGACTGGGATAGTGTGTCTGGGAAACGCTGTTAGGGAACAGTTTAAAACAAGAATCATGTTGCATTTTTCAACCTCACATTAAGCATTGTTAGTATATTTTTATTTTTCTCCCCATTAACAGAGAATGCGGACAGTCTGAAAAAATACTTTACCTATTTGCCTGAAAGCTCCTTCCTCATGCAGGACTTAAAAGAGGTGAACTTCTCCTCCCCTCTGACACCCTGTGAATGATTGAGAGAAAGTGAGAGAAAGACAGAGAGGAATACTATGAGAAGATTCATTTCATGATGTCCCACTAGATGGCAGTATAATTTCACCAAAATCACTAACGGCCAACTCAGATGTGAGATGTGTTTCAGTAATAAAAAGTGGCAGGAGTGTAATTTAGACATTATGGTATGGAGTCATTTAAGTACAGCACCGCCTAAAGAAAACAGAGACATAATTAGAGCTCACTGAAAGCTGTAATTAAACAGGAAATGTGGTGTTTGTGATGCTAATAGCTGCTTAAGTAGGCCTAATTGTGTGAAAGTACTCTGTTTTGAAAGTAAACATGTATTTCTGTGCCCAGCATCAACCCGTATTTGACCTTCCCCCTTTGAAATCTGACTTGACTCTGTGTCCTTCAGTGTGATATCCGTCCTGACAGATTACTAAGGCTGTCAATCGATTAATTTAATCGCGATTAATCGCATGATTGTCCATAGTTAATCATGATTAATCGAAAAATTAATCACACATTATTTTTATCTGTTCAAAATGTACCCAACAGGCAACAACAGCTGTCAGTGTGTCAGTGTGCTGACTTGGCTATGACTTGCCCCAAACTGCATGTGATTATCATAAAGTGGGCATGTCTGTAAAGGGGAGACTCGTGGGTACCCATAGAACCCATTTTCATTCACATATCTTGAGGTCAGAGGTCAAGGGACCCCTTTGAAAATGGCCATGCCAGTTTTTTCTTCTCAATAAGCTAGTATGACATGGTTGGTACTGATGGATTCCTTAGGTTTATGATGCCAGTATCTTCAGTATCTTCTAGCTTTAAAACTGAGTCCGCTACAACCTAAAAATCGCAAGTTGAGTTAATGTGTTAAAGAAATTAGTACCGTTAAAACAAATTTGCGTTAACGCGTTATTATCGTGTTAACTTTGACCGCCCTTCAGATTATACATTAAGAAGTAGCTGACAAAAACTGACATCTTTCCCATCAGCCAGTGCTGCTGCAGAGACACCAACACCTCCGTCACCTTCAGAGTCATAAAACAGAGATAGATGGCGTCTAAATGGAATCTCACCCCGCCGCCGCGGTGCAGCCGGTCCTTCATGACGCCGATGAACTCCTTGTGGCTGAGTTTACCATCGCGATCCTCGTCAAAGATCTTGAAGACCGTGTTGACCAGGTGGCGGGTCAGCTTGATGCCCGTGGCCACGTAGACGGCGCGGGTGAACTCCTCTGAGAGGGAAGAAAAACAGGTGAACAATCAATCAACACTGAAGAGGGAAGTAGTCTTTATTACAGATGTGTTTGCTACCAATATTACCATTACTATTTCCATTATGACATTTAAACAGATTGTGTTGTTTGAGGCAAAATCATAAAGATTTGATGTCACCTGGAGGGTTTGCTCAGACTCACTGCAAACGGAGGACAAATAGTAAAACTATACGGTAACACTTTATAATAATCATTTATAAATGGTAAATTGATAGTTAATTAAACGTAGTTTCTACTGTTAACAAACAATGAAATGATAATTAATATTTACTAATTATCAGTAATGTTATAATTTCTGTTGTTTTATCATTAGTTTGTATAATATGAAATAACTACTTTATACATTATATATTGTATCATAGCTGAAAAAAGACTATAACAATTTAATTTTGATTACATTGGTAAACTATTTATTAACAGTTTATTGTTGCACACATTATAACATTTGATATACTATATTAAGTATTTGTTAGCGATTACCAAATAATTTGTAAACCTTTAAGAAATTGTTTGTAAAACATCTATAAACATAACATAGATAGATGGACATAAACCAATTATTAACCATTGACAAAGTATTAACTATCATCTAAATATTGTTTAAAGACATTTTACAAAGTATTTATTAACCATTTAACAAAGTATTATAATCATCAGCTGTAACTTTATGATAGCCATCCAAATAATGTTTATAGATGTTTTACAAACCGTTTCTTTAAGGTATACGAATAATATCTTAATCATTAACAAATATATTTGTTAATGATTAAGATATTATTGTTGCACACATTACTGTACATATATATATATATATATATATAATGTTATAGTGTGTGCAACAATAAACTGTTAAAATAGCATACATTGTGGCATTACTAGTAATAAGTAAACATTATTAATTATCATTCTGTTTGTTAACAGTAAAATAACTATTAATTAAGTTTAATTAACTATCAATTTACTATTTATAAATGATGGTTATTATAAAGTGTTACCAACTATACTATCCAGTGACTCTATTTGAAGTGTTGTACCACCATAATGTGACTATAAACTGTGAGACTTTACCTTGACCGATGGAGCGGTTGGCGAAGTTGTACATCTGCATGGCGATGGTGAAATCCTCCAGGTTGTTTAGGAACTGGAAGAAGGACCTGAACTCCTCAAAGGTGATTCCCTGCAAAGAGATGACAACAATAAAACAACGCTTTTTATTTATGAAACATAAAGCTTGTGAAATGCAACATGAGAAATCATAAAGTGCCACATAAAGCTGCATGTGTCAACACTCCGGCAAAGGATAGTGCTACAATTCACACAACACATAATCTGCCTCCTTTCATCCTGCGTGGGAGGGGGGAATCCTTTAGTGTGTGTGGGACCTTGAAGCCATCAGATAGATAACACACCCAAACAGACAAAGTATACATTGCTGGATTTTCCCTGCGCGGTATGGACACGCTGAGCTGTCAGCAGCGGGGGGAGGACTGTAGCTTTTTGGGAAGAGGTCAGGCCGTTTGCAGACTTTTCTAAAGCAGATTAACCTGATACTTGAATAAACAAAAACAACAAAAGTGATGAATCCCCAAACATTTCAAGCCTGGCTGATGACTCAAACACCGAGCCCATTGATCTCCACTCAACCGTCCCACAGCTACTAGCTCCTTCTCTCGCCGGGGGCCTCGCCAAACAGGCAGTGCACACATCCTAACAAATGGAGTAATGACTAATCTGTGACGCTTTGCTGTTTCAACAAGGTGAGGGCCATAAAATATCTCTTAGCCTAACGATGAGACCCACTTGATCGTCAATGGAGATCTAGCAACAGGCTACTCGAGAAGGCCGAGGAGCTGCTGGTGCCTTTTCAGCAGCGCCAAGAGGAAAAACAAATTAAAGCTAAAATGAGGATGCTTCACTCAGCAGCTAATTCACAGGGAGGGACCAAAAGAAACCTTGAATGTGTGCTGTTAACCTCACATCTGAACGTCTCTATGACGGCCGAACGAGTTCCAAACTAGTTTTGCTTGATCATCACCCGATCCCTTATTGCAGCAGTTCATGTACATTGTGCATTGCTGTGTCTTTTTTGTTGTTTCAAAGTCTGTGAAACGCTTACTAATTCATTTAAAGGAATAGTTTGACATTTTGGAAAACACTTCTTCACTTTCTTTCTAGGAGTTAAGGCCTTTACACACCGGGTCGGGACAAATAATTGACACAAAATGTGAAATACTCGCTTGCGAATATTATATGTCTAGGGCTTTTATTTTGAAATTTAAGAGCAGAAGGAGTGGATCTGGTCTGTGCTGCCTTTGTAAAGGTTAAAAGGAGTAATGAAGTTTGCCTTCTTGGTTTGGACTAAGGGCCCTTCGTGTTGTTGTTTCATAAATATAGGGGCAACTGAACCCATTCTGCACAACGTGATTGGTCGATGCCTTCGTGGTAAAAAAGCTCAGCAAATCGACCTTGTTCCGAAAAAATCATGTCCCTTTTTCGCCTTGTAATATTCTTGTTTTGTGTGAAATCATTCATGACAAAAACAACAGGTTGTAAAAATATATTCATGTGCAAATTAATTGCTAAAAAAAAAAGGCTTTAGTCAGATGAGAACATTGATACCATTCCCCATGCTAAATATGAAGCTATAATCAGCAGGCAGTTATGTTAGCTTAGAATAAAGACTGGAAACAGAAGGGGCAGAGCTTGCCTAACTCCCTGCAAAGTAAAAAAAGTCTTCAAGAAGACTTGAAACTAGCGTTTGAGACCATAAACTCTTGTTTACAATGTTTACTGAGGTAATAAATCACGTGAGAAGTAGGCTCATTTTCTCATAGACACAGATCAAACTAAATTTTTGCAACCAGAGGAGTCGCCCCCTGCTGGCTGTTAGAAAGAACGCAAGTTTAAGGCACTTCTGCACCAGCTTCACTTTTCAGAGGTTGCCACCTGGCTCCAACACGTAATTCCCCTAAAACCACAAATTGTAATTCAAAATTTGATTTTCATCCTTTCAATATGTGTGATCTATAAGAGGTAAGGATGAGGTTAAATGACAGGTTGGACAAAATACCCTGAAAACCAATATAATAATGTACAATTTAATAGTCCTACAACTTTGTGAGTCTTATAATGTTGAAGAGAGGAATTGGTTGATCTCTCCTGCATTCTTTGAGGCTGCAGTTTTTGATGTTGTATTGGATGACATCATATTGTGAGGCATCACTGTTATTTTGTCTACCCTTTGTACTTTAACATGAGGAATGGGCGCTGTCAGACGTAACACGGGATGACAAATCGGAATGGGAAAACAACAGCGTACCTTTTCATCCGGCAAGCTGTGGCGCACGTTCTCCAAATACTCGCTGACGTCGTCCACGTTGGTGTAGCGAAGGAGGATCCGAGCGAAGTCTTCCTCGCCAATGGTGGGCAGGCCTTTGGAGTAGGAGAGGAACTCTATCTCGAGCAACTCTGTCTGCAGGTTGTCCATGAACCTGGAGGAGCGAGACGCACCGCTGACAGGAAACGCCACCACCAGAAACTTGCATGCACAAAGGAACACTTAACATGGTCACAAACAAAACCACTAAAGGTTAAGCTGCTGGAAGTATGAAAATGATTAATGGCCATATTACACTGTTTACTCAGGAACATCATGATTTATCACAGAGAAGACAAATGTTTTTTTTAACTCACTTGTAAAACTCTTCAAATTTCAACTCGGCTTTGCCTTTTTTCCCAAAGAAATGCACCAGCAGCGTCGTCTCTGTCTTGTCATCCACATTCTATCAGAGGGAAAAGTGCTGCATTATGACTCCTCATAGCTTTAAATATCCACTTCAGCAATTATTCAGCCAAACATTGAGTCAATTTGCACAAAATCTCTGAGTCTGAGCAGCCAGGATGAGCTGTTCTCTTAAGTGTATCATGGTAACACCAGGTAAACATTAACAATGATATTTATCTAACCATGCTGAAAGTAAAGATGTTAGTTAATAGATTCTGCTATTGAATAATTACTCCGAGTTAATGGTTAATTTTTCACTGTGCCTGAAACCAAACAGCATTTCTCATTTCTGCATGAACACGTGCCATGCAACAGATTCATCCAACGTGCTACAGAGGGAACATTAGTGAGTATTTCCTTTACTCCACAGCTCTAACAAGGAACCTACAGTACGGACAGTCATAGTATTATTACTGTATAACCAAAGTAATGAGGGCATGGCTACCTCGGTGAGATCAGAAAACAGAACTTGACTTGTGCCACGTCTGAGAACATCCCACATGCCCCGGGCCTCCACATGCTGACTGTCTTTTTTAAGAACCTGTGGCAGCGGTTGAAGCACAGCTGTTAGAAGACAAAATACATCTGGCACACGTTACTAAGATTAGGAAAAAGGAAGACGGACGAACAAACACGGAGGCGGGCAGGAGGACCGAGATGCACAGACTAGAAATAAGATGAAGAGTCAGACATGTGTGGCGGTAGACAAAAGGACAAAAAGACAGACTGACATCCATCCACAGTCAGACAGGCAGAAACAGACTGGAGCTGACACCGCTGTATCTGAGAGGCCCATCAGCCCTGACGTGAGCCTGCTCTGCTCTGCAGCCATGCATGCAGCCTCTTGGCAGGACATTGAGCCAACATAGCTAACACATGTCCAAAGCATGCAAGGCGTGAGAGCTGAATGGTGATTCATGCCAGGTTAACTATGCAACTGAACCCACCCAATACATCATCATCATTTAATGCTAAACTGAGAGGTGAATGCAGGTTAACAGACATCTCTCTCACCTACTGCTGTGCAATAGGTTCAGAGTCTAAATATAAAAGATGATGGTGCAGATTTTACCGACGCACTAAAATGCACAATTCCTGCTCAACATTGTCTGGAACAAAGAAACCACTCTGCTATTTTTCTTGATGAGGTCAGGCTCCTGATCTCGGATTAACCAATCATTATCATTATTACAGTTTACACACTGCTGCCTTCTGGACTACTATAACTGTAGCTATACTGAACTGTCAACAACGTCTCTCTTGTAAGTGGTGTGATATTCAATGGAAAGATCACAGGAAATGTGTCTCGAGTAGTTAAAGGGTGGGTCCATTATTATGGGGTTTATGAGGTTGTTATATCATCCTCTAGCTTCACAGATGTGTTCCTTCTGTATTCAAATCTGAAATTCAAATTGTGGTCAAAGTATATATGTTTTAGCGTCAAAATGTTATTATTATGTTATCTTCCTAAAAACTTTTTCCCACATGACCAAAGTAAAGTATTGCTGTGTGAACGCCGCGTTAGTTCGGATCTGAAAGTTACACAATAACACAAACAAACTAACCGATGGATGCAGTGGTAGACCAGCAAGTCCTGTGTTCTGCGAGGTAAAATTACTGTTTTTGTGAATGTAGTCTGGTGGCTTTGAAGAGAGTGTTATAACAGCTTCAGTTCTCTGTTGAAAGGGCTGTCTGATGACAAGGTGAAGTGGTGAAAATATTCTAAATATAGCGTACACTTGAACTGATATTGAATTTCTTTTAGGTGGCTGCTCCCGTCCACTTTACCTCGCCGTCTGACAACCCTTTCCAATCGGGAACTGAAGCCGTTATATCGCTCTCTTCAAAGCCACCAGACTGCATTCACAAAAGCAGTAATTTTATCTTGCAGTACACGGGAGTATACATACAACCCCACTTCAAAAAATCTGAACTAAGTCTTTCAGTTATTTCCAAACGTGACACAGCTAGTGCTAGCATTCAGGTTATTCATAACCTTATTGATTAGCTTCGATTAGCTTACTTTGGTAACTTGCATCACTGCTTTTTGCAACGACCGAGTGGGCGTTTCCATTTGAAAAAAAACCTAAAACGGAACAGATGAAGAAAACTAGGATTTCTAACTCCCAGTTATAAACCAAACCATGTCGGTGTCTCTCACTCATCATTTCTCCAGTCTCGATGTTTCACAAGTCCGGACATCACCTCGTCCAAAAGCAACACCAGCACACAGCCAACTAGAAACAGCTGGCCGCCGTTGACACGTGCTCTTAAGAACGGCTTGCTTCATTTCATAATATTTATTTATCTTATCAACTGTTTTTTTTTTTCATCTCTCAAGCCTGAGGGTGAATGTTACACAGATGATAAAACAGCTCTTCCTCTGCACCTCATCACTTTTCACCAGAGAGAGGGAGATTTACAACATGAAACCCACAGCTAATTACGGAACAACTCTTTAATGCGTTGCACTGCTCCCATCTCATCCCATGAAAAGATCCTGATACACTTGTAATTAGAATATACCGGGGAAAGCCCGACCGCAGCACTGAAGACATACATGCCTGTTATGTGTTTCTGACTTTTGAACTCGTTGCTGGAAACATATCTTCAGTACGGCAGAAGGAATCAAAACAAAAAAAGACACGCCGAAAGGTAAAATCTTCAAAGAGACGGGTCTGTCTCTCTGTTAGCTTGTGGGCTCTTCTATGTGTGTGTGTGTGTGTTGAGTGCTTTTCACAGTTCTCCTCTCTGACTGGCATCTTCATGGTCAAACCCATCACAAAAGGTAACCTGAGTCCAAATACCACTCCTCAAGAAACTGTAAAAATAAAACATGGGGGTCCGGGCGAAACGTTGTCAGTCTTCAGGTAAGAGCTTTTTGAAGTGGAATCTCTCGCCCAACGCTGACAAAAAGTACATAAATCATCTGCACTACCACACACACACACACACACATACAAAGACAATATGTCAGATAACGTTGCACACAGTGGTGTATTTCAATTCACAGTGAACGTGAATGAGGTTATCTCTTCTGTTAACAGACACAAATACGGGTGGTGTCAGCCCCTGAGATGCATGCGTGTTTTATGTGCATGAAAAAAAAAATGTCAGGTTAGGAGGAGAGCGTGCCAAAAATACATGCAACAAGCAGAACAGTTCCTTCAGGGAAGGAGAACAATACATACACTGTGCGGCTGGGATTTGCGTTGACCGTACAGCTGCAGGCTCTGAAATAAAAAGAGAGCAGAGATTCATTTATAATTCACAACGTGTTTTAGAACAGGAAGACGGTTGGAAATTAGTTTTTAAGCCACCGTTTGATTTTTTAAGTCCTAGCCGTCAAGTTTATTTGACTTTACCAGGGATTTCTTATTCCTATTCTTCAGCTTTGTGATTACACCCAGAGTCTTCGCCCTCAACTTTGTCATCTTTGCAAAGCATCGTTATATTTCCAAATCTAGAGTGCCCATTCTAATGATCTTTTTGATGCTTATACGGGCTTAAGATTAATGCAAGACTGTCCAGAGATGCTAACATTTGTCCCAGGCAGAGTAAGCTCCTCCATGGTGTGTTTGTGCGATAAGACCTCAAAGAGTCTCTCTTATCGTTCCATTCAGCTCGGCCTGTTTACATCCACCTGCATGCGACACAAGGCGGCCCTACAGAGATGAAAGCCTCAGGCATGTTTTACCCTGTATGACCACATTCACCCCTGAGCAGCCTGTGTTCTCTCTAGGAACACAAAACCCTGTCGTGTTAGACATTGGTTCACATTTAAGACTCAGGGTGTCTTAAATTCACTGCACCAATCTATTTATTATTATTATTATCATTATTATTAATATCAATTGATCAGAGGGCTGTGTTTAATGTCAAAGGTGTCACTCATGGTGATAAACCTATAGAGAATCACCTGACTCTATAGTCCCTGTCAGCTCTATGGAGTTTTTTTAGCGACCTCTTTCAATTTTCCCAACACATTCTTACACCCAACTCGTCAAATACCACCGCTTGGTCGGAGACCGACACATGGGGTACCCCTCTTTCGTTACTTTTGGACATGTCAGGGATGGTGTGTTTATATACGCTTGTTAAATGCATAGTGTCCTTTCAAAATAAACTTCCGTTTTCATATAAAGTTAGGTTTAGGCAACACAACCACTTAGTTAGGGTTAGGAAACTGTCATGGTTAACGTTAACTTCACTGACTAATGACTCACGTGACTAGCGACTCACGTAACACACGGAACTGACGATAATAACGAGTCACGTGACAAAATAAGTAGTTACTTTTAGTTTCACACAGGACACGAACAGTGGTGTCCTGGTTGAAAGTCCTGTGTTTGTTTGATTCTTTCCACCACCCCTTCTGCACGCCTTTGGCGGACTCTCACACTATTAATACTACGTCACTTGCTCCAACCGTCGAATAACGCCGCAGTGGGTTTACATTGGAGTTAGTTGAAAGCCCAGTTTGTCACATATTGCCGCTAAAGGGTGTCTCCGTGTGACGGTATCCGATTTAACGAGTTGGGAGTCAGACCGGTATGGGTTTACAGTTTTGATTCATTCTCATTGATCTAATCTACCTCACGTACAGATGCAACAGGCAACTGTCTTCAGTGAAAAAGCTCTGATAAACCCACAGTACACTACCAGCCCAGCACCAAATGGCAGACAGACAAAGTCAGCAACTAACTGGTGAACACAGCTTAGTGTTTAGTTAAAGAGCCATATATTTCCCTCAGGAGCTGGTGTAGACTAAAACGGAGCTAAAAGAAAAGTGGACTTAAATTTGTCAGCTGGCAGAAGCCCGACTCCAAATGAATGCTAATGTTGCTCTGTGTCTGTTGGATGTGTAAATAGACAACCGCTTGCTAACACGTTAGCCATATCAACTTTATGCTGTGATAATATATCCTTGTTGTATTATCAGTTTGTTACGCTGCCCCCAAGTGGCCAAATTAATGAATGCAGGTTTAAAGTAATTGATTTTTTGATTACAGCAGCTTTAATAACCGTTAACAGGCATTTGAAAGCAACTCATACCTGCTGGTCAAATCTTTGCACGTCTTCAGCAACTTCCTTTCTGTCCTTTTTCTTACGGAAAATTTCTTCCAGCTGGTGAGAAGAATTGAAGTTATTATGCAGAATGCAATGAAACGGATCAAATGCATCTCATTATATATGATTATCAACAGCTCTCATACCACCATGAACTCCCTTTTGTCCACCATTTCATTCCCATCCGCATCAAACATGTTGAAAGCAATCCTGAAGCCTGCATGGGGCTCTGAAAACAAATGACAGTGAATTAAACCTTCTCATTTCTAAATCATTTTCAAGATAATAATTAAATATGTACTTACTTGTTAAAATGCAGAGGAGGAAGAGGTATTCTGTGTAACTGATGACACCTGGATAAAAAAAGAGAAAAATTTGTCAAGCTGAGAAACCAAAACCAAAATGATCCCTTTTCAACACAAGACAGCATCAAATAGCATTAACCAGTTAGCCGAAGGTGTTTACAGATGTTCAAAGTCATGCGCCCGAGATGAATAAGCCATCCGCCTTCAGACAAGAGTAATCTTCTTGCGCTCACTGATAACATCTTAAAAGGTGCCTCACACAAACACAGGCTTTACAACTGAGCTGACCTATCTTGGACACAAACCCAAACAAATTTAAGGCCCACGGCCTCTGATCGTGTTTGGGTAACAAGGTGTAATACATTCTCAAGTGATCTGTCACTGATTGAGAATGGCCGATTTCGGGTTTCGCGTCGCATCCTTCAGCTCCCTTTGTTGTGTGACACGGAGAAGGGAAGAGTAAGTGTCAGGAGACATCTCAGTCGACTCGGGAGGCTTCTCCCCTCTGACTCTGAAAGCATTCCCAAGCTTTTGTTTGCTCGGGAAGATAGAGAATCGAGCGCAGATAGTTCTGGGTGAGTGCTCTGGGTGTTATGGGAAAAGAATTCAGGTACGGGGTTTGCTGCAGGGAGATATTTCCAGAGAGAGGAACAAAAATAAAGTGGCATACAAAGATGTCATTTTTACTCTGCTTCTACATTTCCTCTAGAGGCTGGAACAAGATGATGTAAAGGTAAGTGAAACACATGTTCAAACTGAGGTGTGAAAAGAGAATTAGTGATGCATGCCATTACTCAAAGCTCATCTAAAAAATGTTCTCGTCATCCCAGCTCTCTCTGTTTGGCAGGTACGGCTCTATAATGACAACAGATCTCTAGCTTCAAAGCCTTTAAAGCTTAAATGGGTTGAGGAAAGAGAGAGAAAAAACTTTTAAGATTCCAACCATGTTTCACCAATACCACACACCTTCACTCCTGAAGGGAGCCCACCCCCTCCTCCTCCTCCTCCTCCTCCTCCTCCTCCTCCGTGCAGCTCAGCCTCTGAGCTCAAGTAGATGTTGTTAGACAATACAAAGAATTCCACAGAAACACTTCATACAGAGTGGCAGTCCCGGAGATGTAATCCAATGCCATTCTTAGGCTTCATAATGTCCGCGGTGATCAGGGGGGTGGCCGGTGGGACGTGTCTCGACATAGCTGGGTTCAAACAGCTCCCTCATTCTCTAAAGCGACGCTTTGTTCACAGATCAATCCGGTCCCTTTTTTCCCTGACAAAGCCGCAACGTTTAACAGCAGGATTAAAAGCCCCAAATCCCAGCATTGGCACTTAGCTAAAGCAACAGAGGAGAGGGCAGAACAGTGAGATCTGATGCTCCACTGGCTCGTATGACCTACTGAGTGGGAGTGTGCAGGCCCAGGTGGGAAAATTAAAAAAAGATCTTCACTCATACTAACAACTTCATTTTCTTCTAAGCAATGTGCTGTGTGGACGCCACGTTAGTTCAAATCCAAAAGTCAAAATGATTTTTTTTCGGTGACTAAATACGTTTTTGCTGCTACCGTTCACAGCCGCTTTATCTCACCGTCAGACAGCAACTGTCCGACAGGGAACTAAAGCTGAAGCTTTCTTCAGAGCCACCAGACTACATTCACAAAAGCAGTAATTTTACCTCGTAGAACGCGGGAGTATACATACAACCCCACTTCAAAATATCCAAACTAACCCTTTCAGTTATTTCCAAACTAGAGCTGGTGCTAGCATTCACATTGTTCATAACCTTATTGATTAGCTTCGATTAGCTTACTTTGGTAACCTACGTCACAGGTTTTTACAAGGCCTGAGTGGGCGTTTCCATTTGAAAAAAAAACAGAACGCAGATGGACCATACATCCATGAGATGGACCCGCACTGCAGGTAAAATTAGATTCTCATTAAGACTCCAAGTGCATTGGTTGCCAATTCATTTCCTGTAAAACAACTAATCAAATAATTGATTTTGGTCTGATTGTTTTAGTTCTAACAATATTATATTGCACATGGTGTAATGCAGAGCGAGCAAAAAAACATACTTTCATTAGCAGTAGGAAGCATTTAACACTTTCCTATCTAAGGTTCGATAGAGATTTGTGATGCAAAATGATGAAAAAACTTGACTCAAGTCTAATCAGCTCCATTTTTAGTCCATATGTTTAGAATAATTTCCAATCTCCAAAAAAAAAACGTGCGAATTGCTAATTACAGAGAAAATAGAGAAGTTGTTTAATTAATTAATTCCAATTAATTTTAATTTTAATTTAATGAGTATTTTTACAGCTCAGCTAAACTTGCAAAAATGCCTACAAGCAAGCATACAGTTACAATAAATCTAATACAGTATACTTAAAAACTATAGTTTCCAAAAATAAATGAATAACTTCTTTAAAACTTTCCCTAGAATTAGAACCAAATTATATAGTTCTTTCCCGGAAACTTCATAGTTATTGCATGTTTTTATTCGAGAAAGCAGGTAGGATCATTATGTATATTATCGATGGACCATTCCCTCCTGCAGAGGTTACCTGAGAATAATAAATGTACAACACGTTACCAGACCGATGGAGAGATAAGATAGTATTTACAACACACTCACTACTCTGGAATATACGAGGCTGACACGCACAACAGAGCGCACTCTGAACAACACATGGAGGGCCTTTAAAAAGATAAAAGCATAAAGGGGAATTACTTAAACTCAATGGATGTTTGTGTAGAGCTGTAATACGTCGAGTGGGTTACTTCACCTCGTTCACGAAGATTTCTAAACAAATTGGATGATCCTTTCCAAACAGGCGGGGTATCAGCCAGCATCTTCTCTAAGTCCTGAGAGAATAGAAGAAAATCCCAAATCACTCGTTCATTTCTAAATCCTGAGTAATCACAATGTTTGTTGGCATTACAGTAATTACAGAGGTTTTACACAGATGAAGAGGAGATTCTGTAAAACAGCAACAAGAGCTTTGATGACAGAACAACTCACCTTTTTTGTGAGGGACTTCCATGCTCTCCTACCTAAACAAAACAAGGATAACAGGCAGTTAGTGCATGATATACAGTATGTGTGATTTACAGTGGTGGAATGTAACTAATAACATTTACTCAAGTACTATACGTACAAATACAAATAAATATATACAAATTTGAGGTAAACCCGCGTTTCTGACCAACTTCACTGTCTTTCAGATGCTGTAGCTTCAGCTTTAGAGCTATAGTGAAGGTATGCTATGAAACTAGAAAACCTAAGGAATCCAGTGGTACCAGCCGTGTCACGTTAGCATGTTGGGAAGGAGGCTAAATAACACTCCAAAGTTAGGCTGAATTTCGATAAGGAAAAAATGGCATGGCCATTTTCAAAGGGGTCCCTTGACCTTTGACCTCAAGATATGTGAATGAAAATGAATTCTATGAGTACCCACAAGTCTCCCCTTTACAGACATTCCCACTTTATGATAATCACATGCAGTTTGGGGCAAAAATCATGCAGTGTTATGCATGTAGTATACATGTGTCGTTTTCACCTACTCTAAAAATGATGTTGCAGTACAGAAATCTAGCTTAATGTTATCTAGATTTTTAATGTTATGGCTGAATATTTAGATGATTTCAACAATGTGGATGAGGCCTTTGAATTTGATGGCCATCCGTATTTATTTAAGCCAGAGTACCAGAGCAAATTTGAGCCAGACCAGATTAAGCAAAAGGTAAAGAAAAACATTGAATTTCTCTGTAGGGTCTTTTTATTTTTTAATGTTTTCAGACACTTATAATAACAAGCTGAGCCTGTCAGTGGCAAAAACAAGCACTTTTGATGGATGTAACTTAACACTGACGCTGCTCAGTTTCCCCTCACAGCTCGTGAGAGCGTTATTCCTCAGTACTGGATCAATTTCAAAAACTTTTTTCCCCATTAGTCACTCAGACACAAAAACATGGGAAAATAGGGTGCAGGTTGAAAAATACCAAAGTTACCCTTTAAATAACGTTTAGAGAAAAAGAACGTGTTTTTTTTACTTGTAGTGGAGTATTTTTACATTGTGGTATTAGTACTTTTACTTAATATAAGTAAAGAATTTGAATACTTAGTTCCATATTAGGAATATAGAACCGGGAAACAAAAGTGAAAACAGGTGTTTATGTGGACAGAAACAAGCCGTGTATCTCTGTGAATGCATTCCGATGGCCAATAAAGCAGAAGATAAGACGGAGGTGTTGTAAAAAAAAAAAAAAAACCTGTCGGAAAATCACATCGATAACAGTGACAATAACCCTCCACTGACACGTTTAGAGCCTGCGTCTAAAGCTGGGATTATGATCGCCATGCAATGGCTTGCTCTCCACCAAAGTGAGGTGTCTGAGTTGTCCTCAATGTGAGCATGTATTTAATGATTTCAGTTCATGTTTCAGAAGCATATCTTATGGATCTGATATGAATAATTTACATGACAGAACTTTACGTTTTGACTCTAATGGTTCACTTCTAAATGGCCAGAATCTCTTTTTACAGCCACAATATAACCATAAAACACCATGATTACTATTTTGCAACACATTAGCTGCCAGAGAAAACAAATGACACACGCTATGCTAATACATTAGAGCCCCTTATTTACATTCCTCATTAGCTTCCAAAACATTACAGCAGACCACACACTTTAAATCATAATCAATCACAGTAATCAGAATGTCTTATCATTACATTTATGACATCCAGTTGTTTGGTCTCTCCGGGTCTCTGTGAGTTTGTTGCCACATAAATGAGCCATAAAAGTGGGGTTGCTGGTAAAGATGCCTATCTTTATGCAGGTGTTATGACTGAAGCTCTGCAAGCCGCAACTTATTGTCTGATGACACTTCACAGGCCCTCAGCAACAAGTCATGATCCAGGGAAAAACACACTGGGACTTTTTCAAGTAATTGGAGGATGAAGGGGGTTTATCTGATGACTTGACGGAAGTGTAATTAAGCAAATGGTTGCTGACAAATGTGGCTGATTACAGAGGCGGAGTAGCATCTGCTGTGCAGCACACTGTTACTGGCTTCATGAAGGAAAATGGGTCTTACAAAATGATTGATAAGAGCAAAAGTTTTAAACTAATTTTAGCACTTTTTAATAATATAAGGAAACTTAAGTCCTGAAGTGTTGAAATCACATCAGAGACTGTGTCCTCTGTCTTTTAGACATACTAAATTAATCTGGTTTCATGCAGGAACTTTTCTGGGAACCCAGGAACCTTCTTAGGAACTCAAGAACTCATCTTGTGTTTCAACATCTCGCGATGTCACGAGATCACGAGAGAATCGTAGGATCACATATCACATGAAAATCCTTCACTCTTCTCCAAACTGGCTTCAGCAAAAGTGATTGACAGGTGGTTCATCCAATTACCTGCCAGGTATTTTTTGAAAGTGCCCACCCTGTTCCAAACAGTTTCCACTGACATACGTATAACCATGAACGGTATATGAGATGAGGTTCTTCAGATGTGTGGCTGATTATTTTAAAATACTGATTAATCTACTGATTAGTTGATGAATCATTTGCTCTTGGTGACGTCATTAAGTTGTTTATGTCAGAGCACCGGTCCAAAATCACAAAAACATTCAATTTACGAAACCCTCGTTTTAGAAGCTAGAACAATTAATTGATTGTCAAAAATGTTGCTGATTAATTTTCTGTCTGTGGACTAGTTGATTCATTGTTTAAGCCAGAAATACCAATAATGACACCTCCCTTCCTCCAAAGCCTGTTTAGCATTGTGAAAAGGAGCTGTGTAATAGCAGTGCACTCACTCTTGGGTTCATTCACAGAGACGGACTCGATGAAGTTGAGTGGCGTCATGAAGAGCTGGCCCTCGTGCTCCACAGAACTGAACAGGCGAAATCTGTTTTCATTGGACGACATGTACACGTCTCCATCATCCAGACCATAGGTCCGGCCCTGTAAACACACACACACACACACACACACACACACACACACACACACACACACACCATCATGAAATATTGCAAATCATATCAACAGTGATAATACCATCTGAAAGATGCTTTTTATGAAATCCACGGAAGCTTTTCTTGTCACGGAAAAGCCTCGCTCACATGGAACAACAAAGAGGCCCATGCTTTAATTCAGTAATGGGGCGCATGTTATGTCAGCCCTATTTGTCATCCCTGTGCACCAGATAATGTCCCTACAACTGTTCAAACCCAGCCAGATCAGAAGGCTGGATTGGTGAAGACAGAGTGGATCTCTCCGTGAGGTGGCACAGTGCCAGGTCCACTGGGCACAGAGCAAACACCCAGGGAATGTGTGCCCCCCTCTGCTTAACCATTAAACCCCTCTAACCACCCCCCCCCCCACCTCTCATCAGATGTCAACCCCTCCGCCAAGTCCCAGTGTCCAGTTTCCTGTGTCCCTGGATTCCTGCTGCCTGTGGACACCAGTCAAGCTTTCCTCCCTCCAACCCGCACATTAAGAAACAAGTAATCTTCTGTGGCTAGAATCTAGTTTACGTGTTTGTTTACATCCCCGGTGATCTGTGAAAATCCTGTCAACAATGTCAGCACATGTCTGAGCTAAAGAGACTGACTGTAAAAGTGCTGGTATGCAAATACACATTGTACAGAGGGCAGACAAAATAACATCTGACATAGTGCAAGTAATTACAATAGTGCTGCAAAAACCATGTAAATCTAATAATTAGTGCTGGAATGGTTCGTCAATTAATTGATTAATCAATAGAAAAAGAAAATGTATTGACAACATTTTGAATAATCAATCCATCTGGTAACATTTTTCTCAAGAAAATATGCCAATATTTTCTGGTCTCCAGGGTGGCAGCTAATGATTATATTTAGGGCTGTCCCGAATAACATTTTTTGGGTTTCGAAGCTTCGGTGAGAAATATTCAAAGGTATTTCGAAGCTTTGCGGCAGCAGCAAACTGACATTTTCTTCTGTCTGTCTGTCTCCATCTCCCCGTTTCAGTGCCCGAGATACCACCGCTACCGTACTACTGTACACACACGCACCTCTACACATAACAAACAGCAAAATACATCTGAGAATAACAAATAAATAATTAATGTTGAATATGAATAATTAATAATGTTGTGGGATTATTCCTTATTTCATGG
This sequence comes from Sebastes umbrosus, assembly GCF_015220745.1. Taxonomy (NCBI): domain Eukaryota; kingdom Metazoa; phylum Chordata; class Actinopteri; order Perciformes; family Sebastidae; genus Sebastes; species Sebastes umbrosus. The sequence continues at coordinate 26,243,767 of NC_051277.1, forward strand.
GCTATTTAGGGATTTATACATTATTATTATTATTACATACTTACATTAAAAAAAAAAGCATTAGAATACTGATTTGGACGTTGATTACCATGACAATGGTCGAAGCTTTGAAGCATTCGGGTCAGCCCTAGTTATTTTTATGACTGATTAATCTATCAAATTGTTTTGTTTGGAAGTATGGTGATGTTGTGCCAAAAAAATCCTACTTAGTCACTGGATCACTGTAAATTGAATATCTTTGGGTTTGGGACTGTTGGTTTCTAGACTAAATAAATAATAATGAAAAGATTAATCAATATGAAAATACGCTTGGTCATTTTTGTAGCCGTAGGTTGTCCACCTCCATAGATGGGGTAAAATAACAGGGACATCTTAAATCCTGCACCAACAACAATAACAGTTCACTTCACTTCACCTGTCAGTGGTCTTAATTTTATGGCTGATCAGCATATACCGATCAGCCATAAAATTAAGACCACTGACAGGTGAAGTGAATAACAATGGCTATCTCATTACAATGGCACCTGGCAGTGGGGGGGATATGTTAGACACCAAGTGAACATTTTGAACTTTGAACTTTAGTTAGAAGCAGAAAAAATGAGCAAGCATAAGGATGTGAGCGACTTTGACAAGAGCCAATTTGTGCTGGCTAGACGACTGGGTCAGAGCATCTCCAGAACTGCAGCTCTTGTGGGATGTTTCTGGTCTGCAGTGGTCAGGACCTACCAAAAGTGGTCCAAGGAAGGAAAACCAGTGAACCGGCGACAGGGTCAGACCCAAGGCTCATTGATGCACGTGGGGAGGGAAGGCTGGTCTGTGTTATCTGATCCAATAGAAGAGCTACTGGAGCTCAAACTATTGAAAAAGTTAATGCTGGTTCCAATGGAAAGGTGTCAGAACACACAGTGAGGAGCAGTTTGTTGCGTATGGGGCTGCATAGCCGCAGACCGGTCAGGGTGCCCATGCTGACCCGTGTCCACTGCCAAAAGCGCCTACAATGGGCATGTGAGCATCAGAAGTGGACCATGGATCAATGGCAGAAGGTGGCCCGGTCTGATGAATCACGTTTTGTTTTACATCATGTGGATGGCAACAAGTTCAAGGTGTTGACTTGGCCTCCAAATTCTCCAGATCTCAATCCAATCGAGCATCTGTGGGATGTGCTGGACAAACAAGTCTGATTCATGGAGGCCCCACCTCGCAACTTACAGGACTTAAAGGATCTGCTACTGACGGCTTGGTGCCAGATACCACAGCAGACCTTCAGAGGTCTAGTGGAGTCCATGCCTCAACGGGTCAGGGCTGTTTAGGCGGCAAAAGGGGGACCTACTCAATATTAGGCAGGTGGTCAGGGTGCCCATGCTGTCCTAATGTTATATGGTTGATCGGTATATATATATACACACACTCTCAGTATGACCAAACCATAGACTAATTAAGGCTTAGGCTAAAGTCTATTGGATAAGATTACATTACAGTCAAGTGTTCTTGTTATTTTGTCCAGCCCCTATAATAAAAAATGTAAATACAGTGTAATGTATACATTGGTATTATATCTATATTGGTCATAATTTCCTAATGTCAAGTGCCTAATTATGTATGACATGTATGCAGAAACAGCAGGCAGGAATCTCACTAATGGCAGCAATTATACTATAGGTCACGTGATCTGAGGAGTGCCTTTGACCATTTTGCCATTTCAGCACCACCAAAGGTCTGGATAGCTCCTGATGGTGACGACATATCAACGTTATGGTTGTTTCACGTGCACGATGTGTAGCCTATTATGTTGGGAATGTAGATGCATATTAATAGATGTTAATATGAGAAATGAAAATTGGAGCGTTTTAAAAGTAAGCCGGTGTTTTAGCCAGCCTGTGTCTGAGCTGAACATGCAGCTTGACTGGATGTGCCACTACTGTACCTGATCGGTGGCAGAGACTGATGGCAGCGCCAGATGAAAGAGTCGAGCCTCGACATGGCTCTTCAGCCCGGAGCGCCTACCGACCACCGGGCAGCTGTAATACTGCCGGTAATAATAATAGGAAGCAGCAGCTCCGGCCGCAGCGGCTCCAGCTGCGATCACTCTCAGCGCTTTAGTCGCTTTAACCTCCGAGGAGGTTTGTTGTCTCCCTGCTGCTCTGAAGCTGGTAGCCAGTAAAGAGATCAGCCTGCGCAGGGCAGCCATGGCTGTTTACACTGAGGTGTCGTCACTGATAACACACACACACACTCACACACACACACACACACACACACACACACACACACACACAGCAAAGAGCAGAGCTGCTCACAGCTCGCGAGAGATACCGTGGGTCTCGTGGGTATAGGCCTGGTTCAAGTCTCTCTGGGATTAAAGGGCGTGAGAGATACGATACGATACAACTTTATTGTCAGTTTGCATTGAAATTAATTGTTCATCCATAGGCAGCTCAGTTTGAGAAAGAGCACACATACAATAGACATCCTGTTACCATAAACAGACAGACAGAAAACAAAACACATCACAATTATTCATACATAACCCATTACAAAATGACCATCTGTCCTCTGGATCTACATGTCTTCTTTAGCAGCATATTAATTATTATTTAGCAACAAGATGGACTGATGGACAAAAGCCTGTTCTTCAGACCGATGCAGGTTAAATGTAGGGACTGTGAATCGCCTCTTGGAGGGCAGAAGTTGATATTCCCCATTTAAAACATGTAAGGGATCAGAAAAGAGGTGAAGTGTGAAATGTTGAAATCTTTTGGATAAACAAACATTGGAATATAATTCTCATGTCTCATGGGATGATTTTTAAAGTGTCATATATGTTGTGTTTACAGATTTGATTTTAATTCTAAGTGATGTAAAGTGTATCAGTTTATATCAGCCCTGCACCATCAACTCTTTCAATTTTCAATTCAATTCAAGTTGCTTTATTGGCATGACTGTCAGGTGAACAATATTGCCAAAGCGTCGATTCAATAATAAAAAAAAAAAAAAAAAAAGAACAAAATAAAAAAAAAAACATATATATACACATATACAATTCATTAAGCAAATTACAATATATAGATATTTAAAAAGAACATGCATGTAAATGTAAGAAAACAATAAAGAAGTAATTCATGTTTCATGTCTCTCTCTCTCTCTCTCTCTCTCTCTCTCTCTCTCTCTTATTTTTATGCCTTGGGGAGAAGGAAAAAAAATCCCTGCCAGCCAGGGCACGTCTGAACTGTGACAGCCCCGCCCATTATACTAGTCCTGTGCTTTTGCACCTGCCTCACCAGCCCTGCCACTTCGAGCGCAAAACCTCCACAGGAGCTCCTTTTACCTGCAGTGCAGCGTTTACAGCAGCAGCCCAGTCCAGTACCACTGAATCCTCTCTCTGCTGCTGGCTGTGCATGCTGCGTCTCCTCCTGCAGCTCCACTGAGGCATCACGCTGTGAACAGGTAGATACAACATGCAACATCTAAGCAGCAGCAGCAGCAGCAGCAGCAGCTGATGAAGACATAACAAAAGAGAGGAAATATCGGTGCAGAGGAGATTTGGTGAGTGTTTCATGTGTCAGGGGAGAGAAATGTGTCCTTGCGCAACGGGTGCATGTGCTAAGTAACGCAGGAGGTGGACGTCAACATGCAATAAGTGACAGTGCGCACAACCAGGTAGTGTACTATACGCAGAGAGAAGCTCCACTGAACTTTATACCCGCTTTGACGCGATGGCTGCAGCTGCGTCTCTGGCTGAAGTTGGAGGCGTCCTGCACGGCATCGATGGTGTCGCACAGGTCGGGTCACATTTCCTCCTGACTCCTCTTGGAGACAGTCCCACGCTCCTTGGAGAGCACCTCATACCCGGGGACAGGCTCTACCGGAGCACCTCGGCGGATCTAACGCACCTCAAAGGGATCCTCAGGAGGAGACAGTTATACTGCAGGACTGGCTTTCATCTGGAGATACTTCCGGATGGCACAGTGCAAGGGACCAGGGAGGACCACAGTCGATTTGGTAAATACTGAGAGAATTCATTTTCTTTTTTTCTTTTTTATTTATTGTGTTATAAAGTGATTACAAAACAAGTGAAGACATGTGCAGGGACATATATAAAAAATGTCAAAATATATTATACAGAGAAAGACAAATAACAGAGTACAAAAACAAAACTAAACTAAACTAAAACAACACAAGGGGATAAAAGCAGGTTGAAGATTGTGTATGTGTGTGTGTGAGTGTGTGTGTGTGTGTGTGATGTGGATAATGGGTGTGTGTTTGGCATTGAATGAGGCTAGATGGTCATATATGACATATATCTACTCTTAAACACATACAGACATCCTTTCTTTTATGTGTAAAATATGTTTTGATAGCATGGCACTATAGAAAGTCGCCAACAGTTATAATAAAACAAATAAAATGCAAAAAATAATCAAGAAAAGAGTGATTAAGAATGATGAAAATAACAATCTCATGATCAAGTTTCAAGTTTATTTGTCATATGCATTTAAAAGTACAGTGTACAGTGAAGTGCAATGAAATGCACTTTACCCAGGCTCTCTCTCTCAGCCCTTAAAATCTATAAATAGTACACTTGATAAATACTACAATAAATAAGAAAATACCTGAGAATAAAATTATAAAACAACCTAAAACATCCATAAAACAATCCACAGCTCTGCATTCATTTAGTGCTACTGTTCAGTAGTCTGACCGCCTGTCTGAGGGTGAAAACTGTCTCTTAGGCGAGAGGTCTGAGCTCTAATGCTCTGTAGGTGCTTCCCTGAAGGGAGATAAGAGAAAAGACTATATGCTGGATGACTTGTGTCCTGCATGATACAAATTCATGATATAATTCTGTTAATATTTAAATGTATTAATTGTGACATGTAGGCTGCTGTTAGATAGAGCTTCTTTGATAATATTCTTTCATCTTTGTCAAAGTCTGTACTGAACAACTGTGTTATTCTTCTCCAGGTATTTTGGAATTCATAAGCCTTGCTGTTGGGTTGATAAGCATTAAAGGAGTGGACAGTGGACTCTATCTGGGGATGAACGACAAAGGAGAGCTGTATGGCTCTGTAAGTATACCAGCTTTGCTTATTCATGTCGCCCAAATCCTAATTTCTTTACCATGTGATGACCCACAAGGAGCTTTTGTTTATTTCAATATGTGGAGAATTTGATTTTCTGGAAGAGATAAATTTAGAGAAATCATTATTTCGCATCATAAGCCAGGACTTCTCTTATGTCGTATACCCTTTGTTTTCAGGAGAAGCTCACGGCCGAATGTGTCTTCAGGGAGCAGTTTGAGGAGAACTGGTACAACACGTACTCCTCCAACCTCTACAAACACGGAGACAGAGGGACACGTTATTTTGTGGCGTTAAACAAAGACGGGACACCAAGGGACGGGACTAAATCCAGGCGGCACCAGAAATTTACACACTTCTTGCCCAGGCCTGTGGACCCTGAACGCGTGCCAGAGCTGTACAGGGATATCCTGGGACACAGCTGAGACCCGGAGGCCCGGTCCAGTTCAGGAATAGCTGCTAAAAGCCCTGGCAGGGCAGGGAGCAGAGAAGAGAAGAGAAGAGGGACGCAGGCAGGGATGTGATGCTGGCGGACAGCAGCCCCGACCGGCAGGGATAAAGGCACCGGGGCCTCTTGTAGGAATGCATGGGCCATCTCTCAGCGGCCAGGAAGACGGGCTAGAATGTCTGCACGCTTGGCATGAGGGGGCTGTTTGTTCCAGAGGCCGGATGACCCTAAAAAGTACCTGCGTGGAATAGGAGACGAATGGGAAACGGAGCTGAGTGATCAGGGAGCATCTCCTCTGGTCAGATGGGGATGTCAGCTGAGTCCGTGGGAATCTGTACCATCATGAGATGGTATTATTATTATTCTGGGTGTCAGAAAGAGAGCCGTAATTTGTTCAGAAGGACTTTGAAGGAATTCAGTTTTTTTGTTTTCTTACCTGTGTCTAGACCTGTTTTGGAAAGAGCAAAAAATGTAACAATTTATTTATTCATTTTAGATACATATATTTATGTTATATATTTATTTATTTGAGAATATATTTTTACAGTTAGATACATGCAATATAGAAAAACCACTAGAAAATGTATCGATTATATAAAGACTGAGACACTGTACCATTTTATTCTGAAAAAGCTCAGCTATAGTGATATACTGTAATATGACCACAAATATGAAACATATTGGCAAACATTTGGATCCCCACATCTGAAATGCATTTTTATCACTATATGGCAACTGTGAATCAATTTTAAAAGAATCTTTGTAACATATTAATTCTAACCAAACTACTGTTACATGTGTTACAGGAGGAATCTGAAGTCAACAAACTGACAATAAATTGCTCAAAATGTGATCAAAATGCTTTTTTTTGTCAACCTATATGATCAGAGATGAAGGTGTTTCTAACCAATGTTCATTTAAAAAAAAATACATTTTTACTTTAAACAGAACAATATTTTAAAAGAACTTTATTGGTTGCCTTTGTCTCTCAGAGTTTAAACATATAAACCGGCTTACGAGACCAATGTTGTCTTTCTTTATGGACGCCGTTATACCGAGAGGGGAGTTGTAGACCTGATGCACACGTAAAAACTTCAAAGCCTCCGTGCTGAAACCTCTGAATGTAGAGGCCGTGCAACAACACGATCAGGGCCAAATAAAATCTGACCTTTAGCTCGGGCCCAGCAACTTTAGCAGCTGTGTAAAAGTGGAGGTCAGAGCGATAAGGATTAAGTAACCTCTGCTGACAGTTTGAGGATGATGGACTTATTGAAATGTCTCATTCTCTTGGTTTTCAGGCAGCTTCTGTTTCTTTGTGTTACAAATCTTTTGCTGTCCCGTCCAACAAAAGTATGTTATAGTTGGAATTAGAAGGTACAAAGCAGCTGAATTAATTCATTTATTTTGAAAAAGGCCACTATTGCATATCTATTTCCTCCACGGCTGGGAGAAGATCTTTGTCGAAGCATGAACGCTCAGCCTGTGATCTAAGCGTGTGTGTGTGATGGCGAGCCAGTGAGGAGGAGGGGGGTTTATCTATACAGGGAGCCAACCCCCGTTGCTGCCAACTCTCTTCTGTCTGCATTGCGATACTGTGGGACTTTCCCACCTGCACACCTTGAACATCAACGCGCTTCTGTCGTCGATTAATGACAGCACCCCAGAGTGTATTATAACCTGCGTGTACGTGGACATCCCCTGTCCACCGGGTAAACACACGCGAGCATATCGCAACATGAAAAAAAAAAAGGATTGTGGGGTTTGGAAAGATGCTGTCAATGCTCGTCTTTCTTTAGCTTCGTAGAAAAGTTAACAAGCGTGAAACTGATGGACGGGGCGTGCTTCATTCCTGTCCCGTCCCATCTTTCCAAGCTAAAGAGCGTGTTGCTGCAATAGTTTGTCCATCCAGCTTTTTTTTTTGCTGCAATACCTCCAAAGAGAGACTCAGCGCATGCAGGGCTCGTCGCCATCACACTTGTGCCCATGAAAAGAGGACTTTGTGCAAATCTAACAGCGTGACCCCCTCCGCCCCCTCCCCCTTTTGACATTTTGAAGGTCATCCCTCTAAACACACGCTGGAAATCCTGACTTGTGATACCTGATGCCCAGAAGTGCTCTTTGGCACTTGTTTAACCGATGTTTTCAGGAGTCTACCTGGCCCTGAGACAGATACTTTTGTTCCACCTACTCCGCCTCCTCCAGGTGGTCCGTGGCTCCTCACTGAAAACACTTAAACCCCTCATCCGCACCCACTCTGGAGGGCCGACTCACACGCTTAATGGACGCTCCCTGACTTTCATCACCTCCTCAGCGGCGGCCTTAAAGGGCTCTTGAGGAAACCCAATCAAGTGTGTGTGTGTGTGTGTCGGTGTATGGCATGGGTCCAGGGGCAGGTGTGGAAGTCAGTGATCTTCTGTGTCTATCTTCGCAGTCCAGTCAGACAGTGCAGGTGTTCCTTCAGCACTCAAGCTCTCACACTCTGATCTCAGGCCTGCTGTTTGTCAGCTGGGGATATGACTTAGCAACAGCAGCAGCAGCAGGAGGAGGAGGAGGAGGAGGGTGGGAATACTGTATAGCCAGCTTTGTTGTCTGCCCCCAATTATCAGAGAGCATAATTTCTATATTTAGAAGGCTGCGTTGGGGAAGACAGGGGAGGTGCCGAGAAGCTCACCTGTTGCTCTAAAGCCATGGCCACTTCTAACAGTGTGTTTGCGCAGGGATGGTGTCTGCAGCTTTGTGTCATTTGAATCCTGCAACTATTGATTTGAGGCTCTTTGTTGTTTGTTTATTCCTTAGTAAATTGCTGTGCGCACAAATTATGAGCTGCATGTGTGTTTATAGGGATTACAGCAGAAGTGTAAGTATAGCGTTATCCACTTGATACTTTTGGGCTTTCATCCGAGTCCAGAGAGAGAGAGAGAGAGAGAGAGAGAGAGAGAGGTATTCTGGAAAAATCTGCAGCCAGTGGTCCAAAATATCATCCATCCTTCCTTCCTTCCTGAAAACAAAATCGTCTTTCACACTTGCTGCATTGTAACTCCGATTGAGTTCAATCATTTATAGTGTCATAGCTAAGAGGATTTTTGCGGTCTGCCTTCCGCGAGCGGCAATTAGAGCAGCATACCTGATTTACTGACACTCCACATCGCGAGCTGTCAGCTCCAGTGGAAAACATGCTCCTCTGTTTGCATCTCCATGGAGACGTTAGTAGAAACCAACAATGTTTCGGTGTTGTGGGGAGCAAAAAACAGAAGATGAAAAAGAAGCCGGGGTACTGTCATTTCTGCAGAGTTTAGTCTCTCAGCTCTAACAAGACACACATAGCGAACAACAGTGCGGTGCGTTTGCAGGCCCTGCCAGCAACTGACTGACATTTTGTTGAACTAAAGGGATCTGAACACACAGTACCTGGAGGAGGTATCTGAAGCGTCTAATACAGCAGACAGATACAGAGACAGGTTGGCAGAGTTATATAACTCATATAACATACTGTGATATCTAGATATCAGGGTCTTGTTTAAAATTCAACATAGTTTTTTATCCTCTTGCTGTGACGTTGGTTAATAAAACCAAGAACTTCTTCTTCTTATATATTCTCATATATATTATATTAAATTTCTTGAAATATTAACCACAGAAAGTGTGTTAGGCCACAACAATATTATACTCTGAATGTCAAGTAAAAATATCAGAAACTCACAAAGTTCACTCGAGAGGCAGTGGTAGAAAATAACATATTTATTCAAGTACACTACTACTGGCGGCTCCATATGTAGATTTAAACGGCTCATTCTAAGGTAACAAAAACACCTATTTTCAGGTGAGTATACACTAAAGAAAACAGAATTATTAGCATTATATTCCATTTCTTATGTCTGTCAATTGATCCCCCTAAATGTTACACACTGCTCCTTTAAAAACGACTTCACAATTTTACTTTGTTTAGGATTTTCCTCTTTGTGCTACTTTATTTTACATTTCAGAGAGAAAGTATACATGACAAGTATAGTTCCTTGTTACTTTGAAGATTAAGATTTTAAACACAAATCATATGATCCTTTGACGAGAGCTGTGAGAGTGAACCAAAGCAGTGACGTAAAGTAAAACCAAAACAATGAGCCGAAAGACACTAAAAATGTTCTATAGAGCGGAGGGGAACTGTAGAGGAGAGAGACAATCATTTGATCCATTGTTAATTTAAGAATACTGTGCAGCTTTAATGCATCTGTAATAATATTCTAATTATATAATATGTAATAATATAACAATCTGAAATGACCCACTCTGTATAATGAGTACTTTTATTTTTGATAGGTCAGTGCATTTTTCTGACAATACAAATTTTCAAACTTTGAATGCAGGACTTTTAATTGTAACAAAGTATTTTTACATTTTAAAATCATTTATCTTCCAGAAAAAGAACCCATCATATTATTAGGCAGTTGTCTCTAATAATCTGGACATTCAGTTTAGGTTTTCTCCATCTCTTCTTGCTGTAACCCCCCACCGCTCCTCACATCTGCTGACCAAACCAGTGTGTGAGTCCCTCCGGAGCAGCCGTGTCACCCCTTCCTCTGGCCCATGTGTCCACATTACAGAGTCACAAATTAGGTCTTGACATTTGGGCGCTATAATTGCACCTTAAAAAGCATGAGGCATCAATTAGTCTCTCAGCACCATGACAGGTTATCCCTACAGGACATAATCGCCCTGCTGGACTGCTCGGTTGGACTGCCCTGCCAGGGCACGCACACACACTCACACACACACACACACACAAACACACACACACAAACTCACAGAGTTTATAGTTCACTGGTTCATTTTTGGTAGCAATCAAGTCAAGGCAGGACATGCAATCTGTTAACATGTTCTATAAATAGTTTGACTTTCTCATTATAAAATTAAATCATCATTTTGAAATGATAGCTGCGTGACAATAATATGTGTGTGTGTGGAGGCCATGCTGGAGGAGTGGCACTAAGTCTCTAATAACAGCATAGATCCCTTTGATTTCCCGACTGTGGTGCCGCCTGACAGTTTCTGCTCCCACAGGGCATGGAGATCTTTAGGGTCAGAAAAAAGGTCAATTGGTTCATTTCCATAGCTTCTACTTTAAACATTCTTGTAGGCTTTGGAAGCAATTCAATCAGCAGTGAAAACACTGGTTAGCAGCGTGGAATTACCAGCCGTCGTTAACGATGCAGCGTGCTCATAAACAAGATGGATGTATCCCACAGGGAAATGCAACATAGACTGCATGCAGCTCTGACATAGTTTGACATATGAGTTGGATTTTTTTCAGGGCTGAAAGAAATTAAAGACTTAATGGATGTAATATTTACTTAGAATATTGTGCATAATTGGAAAAAAAAAGCTGAGGACATAATGTATGAGTGACGAGGACTTGCAATTCATTTTTGACATTTCTTTTTGTTTGGATGTAATTTTATGTAATGTAATGGGGAGATGATAGACTTATTAACATATTAGCGCTTCATATACTGGCTTTATAAAAGAAAAATAGACACAACTTGTAGGTTCAACAAGGGTCAAAAAACAGCAAATGGAATTTGGAAAACGCATAATGAAAAACCCGTCACGCGCTAGATTTTCTAAAGCCTGAAAACAGAGCCATGAGGAGGTGCAGAAGTCTAGTTTTCTCTCAGAACACTTGAATTACAACATGCTGAAAGGTTATTATGGAATTTGTGCCCAATGATGCCAAAAACATACTGCCTACTGCCACTTTAATAAGTGCAGCATCTACACACTCCAATACAGTAAGTGGCGGTATGCACCTTTAAATTTGGCTTGCGATCCGCCAATAAATGTGTATTGATATAGATTGACATGTCTGATTTGACAGATTATATGTCAAAGCATTTAATCTTAATTCTTAGGCAAAATGCTCCAAAAAAGCCATATGTATGCTTTAAATAAACATTTGAAGAGTCAGAACTGTTCTTTGTTTTTGTTTGTGTTAACAATAGTGATGCCAGTTAGATTTGGTTAGTCAGAGCTACGGAATATTAAGCCATCCATCTTTGTCATTACATCTTAGCCTTTCATACCCCCAAATGTGCATAATAAACTAAAGGTTATGAACTTCTTTTTTCAAATGCAAAAATGTGGAATTATTGGTTACCTTATCGGTATTGGACATGAGAAGCAGGTAATTATCGGTTATCAGAATCGACTGAAAAAAAATCCATATCGTGCATCCCTAGATCAGATAATATGTGTCAGTGTGTCATATGGCTGTCATAAATGCACACAGATCAAATGACACAGATACAGTACATGTCAATCAATGATGCAAAAAAGAAAAGCTACATAATATTTTACATTCTCTAAATTTAAGAGTAGACCTTGATATTTGATGCAAGAAAAACAAACCTTCTCTACATCAACAGATTACCTCACTGTGTGAAGTCAGGCTTTCACTGAAGTATGTTTGTCCTGATGGATCACACCGAGTGTAATTGTCTGTTTTGACCGTGAGAGCTGCAAACAGCCAAAGCAAAGAGTCCAGCTCTGTGTAATGCTCAGTGCCTGGTTAAAGAACATGATAGAGGAAGACTGTACTCTCACTGCCTACCGGTGAAAGTGGAAATGTGCTTTGTTGCCCCCCAGTCAGGCGGAAAATTGCAAACCCATTTGTCATTGTGTGCCAAGATGCAGAGGTCAGTCAATGGATTCCTTCATGACAAGCTTACGGAATCTAATGTTTTTCCACGGCCTCACCCTTTTCACACCTGCACCTCCAGGTAAAATAACAAAACAAGGGGAGAAAGAGAGAAAAGAGGGCTTAGAGCGAGCGACTTAAAGACAGGGGAGAGAAAAACGATACGTGAGAAGAATTTACCGTGAAACCTTGCACGTCTATTGGCCATTTCAGCTTATTTGAACCCAATATACGTTTAGCTTACAGTGGCAGATGAAATGCCAGGTTTTGGCCGTCGTCCAAAGCTGGAGAATACCACTAATTATTCCTGGCTGTGACCACAGAACATTCTTACGGGCTCAAAAGGATGTTGTTTGTTATCCTCTCGGTCAAAACAGCAACTGCTTGATTTGAGGTAATAACAGAAACACTTAAGAAAACTTTTCCACAGCTTGATTGACTGCTTAATCCTGCAGAGAGGCTCCGAGGCTGCAGCGGTGTACTGATGGAACATCAAAGATAGATGCCAAAACCGATTCTGACGCAGTTGAATAGTTTGAGTGTGTCTCAGTATGTGTGCACCAAACAAATGATGTAGTAGAGTCTGCAGAAGATCAATAGAGATCAATATCAAAGACAAATAGTCCTAATTGTTTTTCTGCTAGAGGGCATCATAGTGAGACAAGGCTAAAGTCGTACAAATAACTTTTTATGCTGAAATAATTTTGTGTTAAATGCAATTTTGTTGTGATGCTTATTATATATTAAGGGTTGAAAGCGAGACTGTAATTTTTTTGCAGAACAGGATAATGGCATATTGAATTTCCCTTCATTTCCAGTTGCTTTAAAAACGCCATCATTCAGCAGCTTGACTGAGAGCAAGATGAATGGGGCCGACATGAACAGATCAATAGTGCTGCTGGGTAACGCCGAAATCACACGAGAGCAGCGGCAAAGTGTGGCCTGCGGCAAGCCGCCATGCAATGTCTATTTAAAGCTGCAGCAGATGATTCTGATGATTCTGCGGAGAAGTTTAACTTTTAGAGGTGAAGAGCAGCCAGAGAGGAACCCGCAACCAATCAGTGAACAGATCCTGCGACTCCTGTGACATGTTGACCTATGTTACAAAGACTTTCTTCATGCCTGAAACACATGAATACACCTCCCGACCACAGAAAAATGTAATTATTGCTGGTGTGAATTCGGCATAAGGTGCAGCGAGTTAGCTTTGCTGCCAAACTATCCAAGTGGCCAACTACAGTGCTGCAACGAAAACACTCCCTGTTGCCCAAAAACATGTTCCTCAAGTGACGTGTAAGAAATGGTGAATGAGAGATTGCATTGAGTTACAGATGCAAGTGGAACAGTGGCTAGCCCGGACGTGACCTCAGGACATCAGGTCCCTGTTGACCACCATTATCAAAGATAGGCTTCATCTGTAAAACATGTGACAGGCCACCCTGAACGAGGCTAATTATTACTCTTTATATTATAACTTTTTAAACCACCAATATTTGTATAGCATTCCCAGAACCTGGAAAATCTATTTTTATGTCACACCAGAGCATGTGAGGCGGTAGTAAGTGAGTGTATTGAGTTAAATAAGAGTTTGTTTATTGCTAATGTGAAATTTATTTTGCACAGCAAAAGCGTTTAATTTTCTTTTCCGTTCTAGAAGCGTGTCTAGTAATTGTGAACAGGATATCTCCTTTGACAAGATTGCTGCACAGATAGAGTTTAAACAGGGCTTTGCCATACAGTACATTAATCTGTAGCTCTTATATAGTTACATTGTATAAATCACAGGGCTAAACATGAACAAGCCCCGGCGAGTTGCGAGGCACAAGTGATCCAAGAGTGCCGCTTGAAACACAGTTGTTTTGGAGAACAGAAAGGAGTCTGAGCCAACACAGACAACCACTTCAGAGGAATCAATGTGAATCAATAGAGCTGTAATCTGTTACGCTTCAAACTCCCCATTCAATCCATAATTACATCACTTATATAAAGAAGATATGTGCGTGTGATCATGTAAAAGGTGGATGAAAGTGGATTCAGACAGTTTACACAACTGTCATGATGAATGTTAACCTCAGATCACATTCAAAATGGACTTTTATAAAAATGAAAAGAGACGATATGATTGACTTATCAGTGCGTGAGCTCACTACTGTGGCTGCTCTCGCTGTGATCTCTGGGCGTGTTAAGAGCACAAAATGTTGCAGGAAACTTCAAACAGGCGTTGCAGCAGAGCTCAGATCCTCCTCCACAGTAATAACCTTGAGTGCTTCTGGAAGAAGGAAATCCCCTGGCCAGGAAAGACACATCACTCCACCACAGAGGCAACACAGCCAGTCCACAGACTCCACCTTGAAATAACAACACAGAAGACTTCTAGATAGTACAAATAAGTGTTATGGTAACAGTGTCCATGTTAACTCGGCACAAACGTCCACACACAATACTGATTGTATTTATTGATTTATTATCAAAGTGCTCGATATCCAGAGCAAACAGCTATTTGCTATGTAAAGATATAGTTGATGTGTGATATACTGTATGTGTGTTGTAATCCAAGCTTTTCTGTGTTTTGTTGCCATAGCTGGGCCTGCTGCGTGTGCCTTTTAGTGCATGTTCGTGCATGTGAGCGTGCCCCACTGTCTGGCTCACGGCCGCTGCTCTGCACTGCGCTCATACGGTGGCGGTTATAGCTGATGACGTTACGGAAGCATAGCACCCACCCTCCGGTTCCCCCCTAGGTTAACAGTGTTAGCTCTGTCTGCAGTGTTGCCATGGTCATGTTGAGAGCCGTGCGGGGGCAATAGAAATGCTACGAATCTCACATTTAGCCCCTTTATGTTTTCAGTAAAACATTTTCATGTGACAAATTAAACTAGCCAACAACTCATGGTAAATCTTAAAAACTCAAGAACCAAATAATGACACGTTTATGTCCTCGCCAACATGTAAAACCTCCAACCTCAGTAACAGAATTGGTAGAAGACTTCTTACAGGCCCAACCATATCAATCGAAATCCATCCCAACGTGCTGCTTACCACTGCTGATTTCTTATCACAGATTCAGAGGTAATCAGTCGCGCCTCGAACAGGCCTTTATTTTGCCAAAGCCTGCATTTCCATCCAGTATCAAAGGCACCATGAAAAACCAGTGCAAAACGCTGCAGCAGGTGATAAGCTGTGAGAGTTAAGCAAGACTGGAAGAAGATTCAACCTTCAAATGAAACTTTTGGACACAGTATTTTCATTTTTAGAGTAATGTTAAATCATAGAGTAATATTAGAATACAAGTCAGTTCTTAAAATGTAGTTAATGCAGTTATAAGGCAGCTGTTATGAATTTTATAAGATTAGGATTTTGAAATGAAGTGTTTGAGCAAATGCAAACACACAGCTTAGTCCTAAATAGGAAAAAAAATTAAGAAGTAAACAACCATGCTAGCAGCTCTAAGAGGCTACCGAGGCACAGCAGTGCGTTGAGCTAAATGCTAAAATCAACATAAAGAATGTATATTGCCATTCCATTGCAACATCAGCACCCAGCAGCAAAGCTACGCTTCTGACATTTTGGACTGAAAGCGACTACCGGACTCCAGTAAAACGTCCACCTAAAAAGTGCTGTACAAAATTTAAACAAAATGATTTCTATTCTACTGTCATATTCTACCGAAATGGCCTGTGTTGAACAGTCAAATATTATAAACATAATAAGCATCTTCAGTCCAAAATGGTGGCAGCTGCTGTCGTCAAAAAAACACACCAGAGTTTTGTTTCTTTGCTTCTGTACTTGTTGATCAGCATGCTAACATGCTGATGTTTAGCAGGTAATGACCATGTTCACTGTCTTAGTTTAGCGTGTTTGCATGCTAACAGTTGCTAATTATCACTAAACACAAACTACAGTTTGATACGCTGATGGGAATGTCATTCGTTTTGCAGGGAGTCTATTTGGTCATAAAGTGGTGGTCAAATTCCAATTTTGACCTGATGGTGGCGCTAGATGAAAAGTGAGAGGATCATCAAAGTGATTACAATTCATCCTGAGGGGAACATGAATGTCTTCACCAACTTTCATTACAATTCATCCAATAGTTGTGGAGATATTTCATTCTCAACCAAAGTGGTAGACCAAATGACGTTGCCATACCTATAGAGGTGTGCCACTAGCTGGCTAAAAATTGGATAGGTCTATTGAATGGCTTGAGTATTTGCATTAAAAAACAGGGTAATTTTGAAAATGAAAACTGAAATGAATGTCTCTGCAAATTTTGGGACCAAATCTGCAAATGTGAAAGTTTATGAAAGTGATTTCCATAGGAGGAGTCGGAGGAATAATAACGGATATACTGTAGAGTGGTCGATACAATGGCTAAAGTGATCCTTGAGATTATTTGAGAAACCTTCACAGTCCAGTAACTGGTATAACAAGAATACATAGATTAGCAGTTGTTGGACACAGGGGGGTTTGAAGACGCTTTGGCCTTCTCTTCCTCTTCAGAAGGTATGCATACCTCTCCACGTCCCAGTAACTAATCATC
The DNA here is from genome assembly GCF_015220745.1 of Sebastes umbrosus. Classification (NCBI taxonomy): domain Eukaryota; kingdom Metazoa; phylum Chordata; class Actinopteri; order Perciformes; family Sebastidae; genus Sebastes; species Sebastes umbrosus. The sequence continues at coordinate 26,260,515 of NC_051277.1, forward strand.
ATACAGATCTGGCCAAGAATAGAGTAGCTGAACACAGGAAATATCATATTCAAGCTTTCTAGAGTTTCACCCGTGCTTCCCAAGTTCATTTCCCATGCCTCGACCAAGAAAATGTCAGTATTGTCTGCTTCAGTGGGCAGAAATTAGACTTCAAAGCCCCGAGACCCGGCAGAATAGTTTGGGGAGTCGCTCAAATGTTCCAGTGTTTGAATGGAGGACCATTTATATCCCCACAATAATGTTTACTGTCCTTCTGTCTGGTTGGCTCCGCTCCTTCACTAGCCCAGGTGTGTTTTTATTGGATTCAGACTTATCAGGGAGGGGATCAGAAACCTGTTGCCAACTAGGTAGGTCAGGTCTCTGTGTTATGAAACCAGAAACATTTGTTGGGACAAAGAAAGACATGGCATGATTTGTGAAAAGACGAGAGAAGTATAGCATTCAGACGTAAAATATGCATCAGGTAGCCTCTTTTACGTGCTCAGGTTCAGTTTTGGCCGAACAGACAGGAAATGCAACCAGTTTAACTGTGTGGTTGGAAAATAAATTAAAGTTTCCTTTAAGAGAAATGAGCCAGGACAAGCTTCCCTTAGATAGCTGATACCCTCCTGCTCGGGAGGATCAAAGTGCCTCTCTGTGCACATTAGGAAAATACAGGGGACTCATTTCAAGCGCTCAAAGTGCCACATAGATGCTTAGCCACACATTCCCCCTGTCAGAGGCAAACAAAGACAGTTTTCTGGGAGGAGAAAGGCATGCCGTTTCCTCAACATGCCTCACCTGTGGTGACCAATCACAATAGCAGTTACAATCCCGAGCCCTGAAGGAAGATAGGTGAGGGTTTATGTTGTCATTGGTGGATGTTTTACAATCGGGTGTAATACATCTCAAAGTTAATGTTTATTTTCACAGGGACCACCTCATTCCTTTGGTCTGACCCAGAAGGATGCAGCGTATAATCATAACAGCATTGATAGGAGTGTGTTTGAATGTCTGCAGAGCGGCAGACGTTACACATGCATTCAGCTTCTGCTGTGTCAACAAGCAAGCTGTCATCCTGTGAACTGGGAATGTTATCTTGATTGTAAGCATGCACATGCAAATATTAAAGTAAAACCAAAGCAGTGCTAGATACTAGAGTAATCGCATGGTTGTCCTTAGTAAATTGCGATTAATCGCAAATTAATCACACATTTTTTATCCGTTCAAAATTATCTTAGAGGGATATTTGCGAAGTATTTAATACTCTTATCAACATGGGAGTGTGTAAATATGTTGCTTTATGCAAATGTATATAAATTTATATTTACAGAAACCCTCACAACAGGCAACAGCAACAACAGCTGTCAGAGTGTCAGTGTGCTGACTTGACTACGACTTGCCCCAAACTGTGTGTGATTATCATAAAGTGGGCATGTCTGTAAAGGGGAGACTTGTGGGTACCCATAGAACCCATTTTCATTCACATATCTTGAGGTCATAGGTCAAGGAACCCCTTTGAAAATCGCCATGCCAGTTTTTCTTCACCAAAATTTAGCACAAGTTAAGAGCCTTATTAGCCCCTTTCTCTCACAAGCTAGAATGACATGGTTGGTACCAATGGATTCCTTCGGTTTTCTAGTTTCATATGATGATATATATACTACAGTATCTTCACTCTAGTTTTAAAACTGAGCCTGTCACAACCTCCGAAATATTGGATAGTGGGTTGTGTTAATGCGTCAAAGAAAGTAGTGACGGTAAAACAAATTTGCATGAGGCGTTCTTATCACGTTAACTTTGACAGCCCTATTTTCAATGTTGTTAGCATCACAAACAAAAATGGTTGCTAAAATCTCAGAGACAGGTATTCTTTTAACAGGTAGAGGCAAGACTTATTAGCTAAGACAAAAGATGGATTTATTGAAAGGAACTGCAACACTCATGTTAAAAAATAACACGAAACAAGCCCCTCAGTCTGACAGTAAGGCCATCATTGTTTTCAACAGATAAAGTAAGATTAGCCAACTTTGAAGCAATGCTGTTTTAAGGCTGAAGATGGAGAGTGTAAATCAGTGACAGTGCAGCCCAGGACCTCACTGCAACTCACAAATCACAGCCTGGGAGGCCCTGAGTTCCTGTGCCAGGCTGAAACTCAGGGCCTCCTGGAATAATCTAACAGAGCATCAGATCGATAATAAAACATTACTGATAGCTTCAAGCTATGGGCTGTCCAGAGACCATGTAATGGAGAATATAGTACATGGTTATGATGGATACGACAACAGAAGAGCCAATGAGGTAGATAATAATAATAATTAAAGCTGCGAGCAGCGATGAACGGGCCCTCGCACTTTTCCGCGCGTCGGGGATGCAGGCGGGACGCCGACTGACGCGGCCAGGCACAATGAAACCGGAACTCTGACGAGCGCAATGATGCCTGCCACAAGACTCTACGACAAGCGGTTCACGAGTTATGAAAGGGGGTGTGGCTAACGTTAAGGGGTGGGGTTAGCAATACCATTGAAACAGGAAATCTCTGCCTTGTGCAATGACACCTCCCACAAGATTCTACAACAAACAATTCATGAGTTATGAAAGGGGGGAGGTAATGTATAGAAGGCGGGGATAACCTTAACCAATGAAACAGAAACTCTCTGCTGACTGCAATGACACCCCCTACAAGATTCTACGACAAACGGTTCATGAGTTATAGAAGGGGGCGTGGCTCACATCTTGGGGCGGGGTTATGAGTGTAAATTTGCATGTAAATGTCATCAGGACTGGACCAACCATCATACCTGAGAAATTTGAGGCAGATCGGACTATGTACAGTGGAGTTACAACAACTTCCTTTTTCATGGCGAATGGCTCAAAATGGCCGCCACGCCACTGTCAGGTCGTTCAGTGAAAACTCACCATTTGATTAACTCTTCGTCTTTAAGGTCTTAAGATGGTTCTGACCAAATTTCAAGTCAATCTGATTAAATCTGTAGGAGGAGGTCGTTAAAGTACACAACCTATAAAACGCTAAAAATGTGCGAAAATCGCATATTAAATAAAAAATGGCTGACTTCCTGTTGAGTTTTGGGCATACCTCCAAGAGGCTTTTTTGTGCGTCTCCACATGTTACATCTGTCTGCCAAATTTCATACATGTAGGTGAAACCAGAGCGAAGGGCTCAATTTTTCCAATTTTCTAGGGGGCGCTAGCGAGTCATTTTGCACCACCTGAGCCCGAGACCGTTAAATATTGAATTTTTCACCGCATCTGATAAGATAAGTGTGCCAAGTTTAACAACTTTTTGAGCATGCTAAAGCCCTCAAAAAGGCGATTCATTTGCATGAAAAAGAAAAGAAGAATTCCTAGAGTTTCAATTGGGCCTACGCTGGCCCGACGTTGTCGGTTCTCAGGCCCTAATAATGGGAGCAAACGTCTGCAAGGCCTTTTTGAAATCTCTCTCTTGCTCATTTAAACATCTTTCTATTTTGCCTCTGAAAAGCAGTAACGTGCAAAAGTATTGTCTATTCTCTGCATCATGAAGGCTTCTCCCTGCTGTGATGTTGTAGAGCAGAAAAGAGGAGAAGAAAAAAGTTGATGACAGGGTACTTTCATGTTACTTATCGTGAGACCCTATCAGAGCGATCTAGATGGGCCAGACAAAGTACCACCAGGTCCCGTAGCTTTGAGCAGAATCTCATCTGTTTCATCATATCTCCTCGGGGGAGATGGGAGGTTGGTGGTCCACGCACTTAGACCACAGTGAAAATAGAGGGGCGAGTCTGAACGACAGATAAGTCTGATCTTATTCAAGAGGAGGCATCCTTGTTTTATGAAGGACTTACAAATATGGAGCTGGATGAAAAGAGAGAGAAGAAAAGCTCTGATAAACTGCACACACATCGTCTCACGCAACACTTCTCGGGAGGAGATAGCGTGCTCATCTCTTAAATGTTCCCAGAGCTGGAAGAGGGGGCATGTGAGGATGAATGTAACCGGATTTAAGAGGAAACATCCACAGACGGTTGCATTTTCTGGTGCCAATTTCTACCTAAAAAAATAAAAATACAACAACAACACAAACAGTGAAAAAGTAAATAAAAAAAACATTATCATATAAATGATATTAGTGTCAGCAAATCTCTGACTGTGAGGAGGAACAAACTGAGATGAAACTGACATTGTGTCGGCTGCACAGCCCATTATCATGTGCTGTGATGATGTTTCCAGACGTCACTAGATACATATTAAACACAGTTATGGAAGCATTAACATGAGAAAGTGAGTAGGCCTCTCTTGAGTTAAGAGGAGTACAAAGAAATATTCTATGACAAAGTAATTCAACATAACAAGACTAAGAGTCTACAGCCATGCTGGTAGCTCTCTGAGAATGTAAAGCAGTGGTGCTTTGGGCTTAACATGCTAATTTGAGACAAGACAATGCTAACATGCTGATGTTAAGGATTTATAATGTTTACCATGTTCACTGGCTTAGTTTAGTGTGTTAGCATGCTAATATTGATTATTACAAAACAAAAAGCATGTGATTATCATAAAGTGGGCATGTCTGTAAAGGGGAGACTCGTGGGTACCCATAGAACCCATTTTCATTCACATATCTTGAGGTCAGAGGTCAAGGGATCCCTTTGAAAATGGCCATGCCAGTATATGCAAAGATTCATGGCAGACAATGGATGCACAAAAAGTAGTGCGATGTTACAGGGACTGTGATAAATGCAAATGTAGAACCCACTGTTCTAATTGCATTTAAAAAATAAACTTTATACTATGATAGTTTTCCTAAAATTTTATTTTAAAAATCACAATATTGCCTTGCTTACAGTATCGCAATATATTGCAATATACTGAATCGTAACCTCTGTAACACCATATCGCCCAATTCTTGCCAATACACAGCCCTGCTATCCGGTCAGTCAGTGATCAGTGTGACACCACTAAACCCTTCACAGTGCTGCTAATGTAATGACTACCAGTACAGAGAAGGGTGCAGGTATTTGGCAGTGAAGGTATGTAATTTCCTCTTTTACCGTAGCTCTTGTTCAGTGCTTGTTCCTGCATGGAGCCGCAGCGGGAAACCCCGACTTCCCGAGACAGAGCACACTGTGCTCATCTGCACCAGCGCTGCCAGGTGTCAACTTGTGACGCCTTAATAAAAAAGCATTTTTTCCATGCTCGTAATGTATGAGAGAGAAGTCTATAAATATCTTGAATGCTTCATTTGTTTGTTCCTTTTAGTTTAGATTCTAAAATAACATCAGTTTCTGATTATAGATTTGTCCTGTGTGCATCAAGGTACCTGTCATCTTTTATCTCCGCTTCACTGTTAAATATGGTACAACTACTGTAAATTAAACCATCATACAAAATCAAACAAACTGCAAATGAGACTAATTTTAGACCTTTCTTAAGTGTGTTCTACATTGTTCAAAATCTTGGCTTCAGACGCTGCGGTCCCCGGTGGAATTCATACATAGTAGAGATAAGGACAGACTGCTCTATTTGTCAGTGCAGGGGGCCCCTTAAGGGCCCAGAGAATCTGATGTCCACACACTCTCTCTCCTGCACTCTGACATTTTCTCAGCAGTATGAGGTTACATACGAGGAAAAAGACATCCACATCATCTAGCCTCCTTTTCCGCGAACAAAACAGCCTCTCACTCCGGTTCCCGGTGACATCAGGACAAAATGTCAAAAGTTCCCAAAAGGTTGCCAGCAACACAAAGTCTTCTCTAAATGAGAATGGACAGGAGCTAGTATTTTTAGATGACCTATGTATCAGTTGCTATTTTTATCTGCAGCTTCTGTTTGGTACGATGACCTTTGACCCGTGAGGTTCTTACTGAATTTTAGAAAGGGGCAAAGAGCATAAAGTGTACTGAAGTACATCCCCGGGATTACAAGCGTTCCAGGGTGAGAGTTTGTAACCTGCGGTAGCTGCAGGCTAGCAGGGTCATAGCCCACCCAAGGGGGAGGGAAGACAGGGTCACAAAGGCTGAGGAGGATGCATGTTCCCAGACACAAAGTAGACAGCTCCACAGCCCAAACACAAAACACAGGAAAGCACTGGCAGACAGGCAGGAAAGGCTTGATTCTTGATACTTTTCTGTAAAACCCCAAATTAAAAGAATTGGCAGAACTTTGGCAATGTGTTGAAGCCAATAGAGACCCGATTTCAGGAACGATCATTCTGACAATTAATTGCACTGTGAATCTAAAGATATCTCCAAGCGGTGCAGGAAAGATTACAATTTGGACGGCGCAAGGAAAGCGAATGACAATACACTCTTGCATACTTGATTGCTCTGAGGTCCCTCAGGAAGAAAAGGTTATAGGATCTCTGAAAAGGCGGCCATTGTTCATCATCTCCAGCAAAATGACTTTGTAAAATTGAGAGGAAGAAAGGCAAACCATTGGACCAATGTGATAGCAGCCCATGAAAGTGGAGAGCACTGATGCATGAGTGAAAAGCGCCTTATGTCAAATATAATTGTCCTGCCCTGAAAAACAAGCTAGCGACATCTGATTTGATTCCCTCCTGTTTGGATCAAGTTACTTCCTGTCTGCTTTAAGCATGTTTGCCGAGACAATCAAGCTCCTGGAGAGATTTGGGGATGTTCTGATGTCTTTGTCCACCAAAGAACTGAATTTAATGACCTCTCATTTCCTGTTTTTACTCTTTGTTTGAAGTCAAATGTCTTATTTGAAGCACCCTGCAATTTGCTTTTAGGTCTTAAAGCCATAGTTTGTCATTTTGGGAAATACGCTTATTCACTTTCTTGCTGAGAGTTAGGCCTACATGAGAAGATCACCATGAAAGCGGTATCAGTCCTCTGGTTGAAAAAGGAATATAATATTGATAAGTATGTTTTCTTTGGTGTATAATCACCTGAAAATATGAATCGTTGTGTTTTCGTTACCTTAGAATGAGCCGTTTATATCTATGTATACAGGACCCGTTCTGTATATACAGTATACAGAGCGGGTCTTCTTAACAGAGTCGGCCGCCATGTTTCTACAGTAGCCTAGAACGGACAAACCAAACACTGGCTCAGGCGGCTGTGGCTCAGAGGTAGAGCGAGTTGTCCACCGATTGGAAGGTTGGCGGTTCAATCCCCGGCTCCTCCAGTCCATGTGAGCAAGATTCTTAATGGCTTAAGGCTGTGCCATCAGTGTGTGAATGAGTATTTAAATTAGATCTTGATGGGCAAGTTGTCACCTTGCATGCCATCAGTGTCAGCGTGAATGTGTGAAGTGTAAAGGGCTTTGAGTGGTCGGAAGACTAGAAAGGCGCTAAATAAATGCAAGGCCATTTACGATTAGATAGGGCCATTTAAAGGTGTGGCCATGAAAACAACGAAAGTCAGATCAAATATACCTGAACGAGCATCGCTCAAAACAGTGAGGCGACACACGTCAGCTAAAACCACAATATCACTCTATATTTCAGCTGCTTGGCAGTAATGTTAGCTGACCAGACAAAGGTCTCTCCATGAACATGATTTAGATTTGATCTTAGTGTTGGCTTTTACTGCCTAAGTGCAGGCTGATGCAGCGGAGCTCTGCAGCGTGTCTCCCTGCTCTCTCCGCCCGCAGCCGGAGAGAGCAGGGAGACACCGGCACCCGGTCGGTAACGAGACGACAACGTTACTAGCTGAGGAGCTCCGTCACTTCACAAGACACGGGAAACCTCTGTTGGTCTGGAGGAGCTGCAGAATTTATTTCTGCACAAACGTCCACTGTACATTCACTAGATATTCTCAGAGCTAAACTAACTCTTCTGCAGTGTGGAGTGAGCGCACATTCACGTCTAGAGGTGGAGCGAGTTGAGAATGCGCGCGCTCTCTGAGTGAAGGCAGGCAGGCAGAGGAGGAGAGGCAGCGGCCACACGCGAACGCGCATATGCGAGCGCGCATGTGTGGTGACCCGCTACATTTATACGCTTAAAAAGTTACAAATAGTCCCTTTAAGCTTTCGCATTTTCACATTTTCGCATCAATTACCGTAGTTCTCCTACACGCTTGGCACACAGGAAAAGTTTCAGTTGGTTTCAATCTGCAACCTCACTGCTAGATGCCGCCAAATCTGCACCTTTACATTTTTCTGAATGTCCAAATAAGCAACAATTAATGCAAAAGTTTTGGAAACAGCCATGCTAGCAGCTCTGTGAGACTGGAGTTAGGCACAGTGGTGTGTGCTTTGATCCAAATGCAAACATCAGCATGTTAACATGCTGGCAATGACAATGCTAACAGTCTGAAGTTTAGCAGGTATTATGTTTACCATCTTAGCTGAGCATGTTAGCATGATAACATTTGACAAGTAGCACTAAATACAGCTGAGGCTGACGGGAATGGGACTAGTTTTGCATATAAACTATTTCTTCACAAACCAAAGTACTGGACACATTAAAATGTTGACCTGGTGGTGGTGCTAGATAAAAAGTCAAGGGGTTACCAGAGTTATTACATTTCATCCTGAGGGAGACAACATCACACAAATTTCACAGCAATCCATGCAATAATTGAGACATTTCACTCAAAACCTCAAAGGTCAACCTCTTGATGTAGAGAAAAAGTTAGGGACCACCAAAGTAAGTAGGATTCATACTCTTTTTTTATAATTCCATCCTCCATGCTTGGAGGTACAAGCTGTTAAATCAGGATGGAGGAGGTGGATGTCTCCCGTGGACACTAGTCATACTCCATCCTGCTTCTGTCTGCTATCCTGAGTTGTTGGCTCCGTGCTGAGATGTCTGCAGTGGCCCTTCTCCTGGCTTTTCTTTTGCCCGTTGCTGCTGGCTTGGAAGCATGTCCAGCTGTCCCATCATTCTGTCAGCGCTGCTGTCTCCCTCAGCTCCAGATTAAAAACGGCAAAGGGGCCGCCAGGAAAAGTGGCTCGCCCCGTCTCTCAGGACTTATGTCAAAAATGTTTCAGTCCTCAGGTAATTTGCTACAGTCTGGGATCCTTTCACTATTACTTCAAAGAGCCTCGCAAAGAGAGGGAAAGAGAGAGAAATGAAAGGGAGGAAAAATGATATTTAGTTGTGGGTAGTGACAGATCTACATTCTTGAGTATTGACATGCGATCTGAGTGAGGAGTCCTCCTCCTCTAGGGATGCTGAAAATCTGACTGATAAAAAGCACTGTGTCCATTGACTGTCGTCCAAAATCGAGCTTAGTTAAACAAACTGACTCAACCTCAAAAGAATTCACAGTCACTAGACAGTTAATCGTTCTTCAAGGTTTAGAAAATCACTCTATTGAGCAGTTTATCATCTGGTTATTCATATTTGGCACATTACAAGTTATTAAGGACAATGTGCATAATGTTATTCAAGATTTTTACATATACTACTGCACATATATAATTTCCTTTTGTTTCCCAAATATAAGCCGTCACACTGAACAATTTTCTTTCAATTGTAATCCATCCTGAGGTAGCTCTTCTTGATCTGTAAGTAGGTTCAAATTCAGTCGGATCGGCCTTAAATGGTCTTAGATTGGTGCACTTATGTAAAATGTTGGCAAGAGAAGTTAGTTCCTCCCTCTGTGTAAGGTACTTACAATACAAACTGGTTAAGACCTGTGGAATGAGGAAGAGAGACCGGAAATGTCAGTTAAATTTAACTTGGAAAACCTCACAGGAAATTTTGTTTAAGTGAATCAAAAATTGAAGATAGATCTGAAGAGCACCTGCCCTGTCCTTTGCATTCTTGCTGTTTGTGTGTATACTTTCAAGGTGCATAGTTTTTTTATTTTTATTTTTGAAATGCACCTACACAAAGGTATTCAGAGATCCTCAGCAGACCTTCACAAACTCGTGACATCTCCACAACACAACGTCTCGAGTTTTCTCCAAATCAGGAATGCATGGGTGCGTTCATGGCAAACAAAAACAGTGATTAAAGAGGGTAACAGGATCAGCTCTAATCAGCGTCTCCTGAGAAAATGCCAAGGAGTTTTCAACCATTGTCAGGTCACTCCAAGAGGTGATCTCTTTCCCTATTAATTATGTGCCGTGCCGCGGCAATCGTCCTCTCCGGCGTGAGCGACCTTCTCTGCTTTCATACTATGTCTGTGCAGAATGATCAAAACACGCAAGAGAGACAGTGTGGAGAGTCAAGCTCCCAGTGATGTGCCTGCCCTCTCATTTTTCTGACAAAGAACAATGGCCACCTCATAACTAATGGCAAAGAGAGATTCTTCAGTGCAAAGAGGAGTAAAGGGGCGGGGGGGGGGGAAATAACCATTATCCAAAGACATGTTCTATCATGTGATGAATTATGTTTTCTCAAGCCAAATTCGTCAGTGCTTCCCTGCTGAAAGTATTCAGAGCTTGTATTAAAGATTTGATCATTAGATAAAGAGTGGGTTGAGCATTGAGAGACAGAAGAAGAGAGAAGAATGATGATCGTGCATATTGGGTTTATCACTGATGGAATAGCTCAATGACATCCTCTATTTATTCCAAATGACAGCCCCCTTTTGTTATCCTCATCGTGAGAGGTCAGGTAGGGATGGAGATCACCTACTTTGCTGCACGACTAGGCTGTGTCAATGCTGCCCTCTGTTGGGCAGCTATTTTCACATTCAGTACCTGGCAATGTGGGTGCTTCTCACTTAATGTTCTGCAAACTAAATGTGTCCAATTAGGTTTAGTTTAGGTTAAGTCTGTCACTGACTTTGCTAAAACAGAATACACTTTGCAATGAGCACATGAAAATATAGTTTCTAAGCGCAAAATAAATCATGGGTTGGTTAAAAATCCCCACCCTCACATCGATGCCCGGTCCCCGACAGTGGAGTGAGACGAGCGTTTTCTCCCAGGGTTTACCAGAAATACAACTGGGGGGGGTTATGCAAATTATACCGTTACAAAATAAATATATCATATTATATTTAACCCTGACCTGTCTAATATATGACCCAAACCCTATACAACCCTAACCTATATAATATATAACCCTAACCCTAACCTATATAATATATAACCCTACCCTAACCTGTATAATATATAACCCTAAAACCTAACCCTAACCCTACCACAGGGTGGCTGAGCCATGCCGACTGTCCACAGCCCCAGACTGGCAGCTGCCATAGCAGATCTTGGAAAACAACTAAAGTTCCCTGATCACATCATACAACATCACTGATGATGCATTAAATAAATAGAGTAAATGCACAGTAAAATTTGAAACAATTTCTGGTTTTCTGTTGCATAACCCCTCAGTTGTATCTTAGATAAACTCTGGGAGGAGACACTCGTCTCACTCCACTGTCGGGCACCAGGCATCGATGTGAGGGTGGGGATCGAATCCTGCTCTGCCGCAGCCAGAACGAGGAACTTAGCAACCAAGCCACCAATGCCACACGCACTTGGGACTGTTCTCTTGGTATATTTGACTTCGTCATTAGAAGTTAGACCTGAAAACAGACTGTGCCACATAAGTATTGAACTCAGACCCTCAAGTATTCCAACCAGATATCTACTACACTGAGCTATCTGACCAGATTCACTGATTTGGTGTTTCTTTTTGTATTTGACTTCGTCATTAGAAGTTACAACTGAAAACAGTCTGTGTCACATAAGTATTGAACTCACACCCTCAAGTATTCCAACCAGATATCTACCACACTGATCTATTTCACAAGTCATAACATAGGTTGTCAAAAAAAGAGTACAACAAAGTAATAGTATAGTCTGTTGAAAACAAAAGTAATATTATGTCTAAAAATGTCATAAAATAAGTCATAGTATAGTATGTAGAAAAAGTTCATAAAATAAGTCATAGTATAGTATGTAGAAAAAGTTCATAAAATAAGTCATAGTATAGTATGTAGAAAAAGTTCATAAAATAAGTCATAGTATAGTATGTCGACAAAGTTCTTGGAAAAAAAGTCACAGGCTGTTTTCGAAACCGCATACTGCATACTACTGAGGAGCGCAGTATGCAGTACATACTGCATACTGCGCATCCTCAGTAGTATGCAGTATGGAACGTAAATCGGTTTATTTTGTAGTACGCGAGGCCGAGTTTCGCGGGCTTCCGGTTTTGGAAAGCTTAAAAAAAACTTAAAAGTTACGGCTTTGCTATGGGTAAAGTTAACGTTAGTAGGACAGATTACGTTCGTTACAGATAGACAGTAGCACTTATGAATTGCTGTCCTTACATTAAATTAGAAAAATAATATGCTATTTTTACATTTATATTATATTAAAAATAATATGCTATTTTTACATTTATATTCCTCCCTGTCCACCGCTGTCACCGGGATGTTGACGTCCGTCATTTCCGCCATTACAAAAATTTCCAAAAAGTGACCGTCGCAGCGCATTGCATTGTGGGATACAGTAGGCGAGGTAGACTGGTCTGATGCATACTGGAGAATTTTTCCAAATCAGTATGTCATCCGGGTATTTTTGGCATACTGGAGATTTTGCTTTTGTTCGCATACTGCATACTACATACTACATTTTGGCCAAATCAGTACGTACTACTAGTATAGTATGCGGTTTCGAAAACAGCCACAGTAAAGTATGTCGAAAGAATTTCAGGAAAAAAGTCATAGTATAGTATGTCGTAAAATTTCATTAAAAAAAGTCAGTATGGTATGTCGTAAAATTTCATTAAAAAAGTCATAGTATAGTATTTCGTAAAATTAGCCCTCAAAACTCACTGTATCAAAAAAGGATCGAACCCACAACCTCAAGTATTCCAACCAGATATCTACCACACTGCCACACTACCGCTATTTCACATGTCAAAAAAAAGGAGCACAAAAAAGTCAAAGTATACTATGTCGAAAAAACAGTAATTGGAGAGTATCATAGTATATATAGTAGGGGGGGGGAAAAATCATGTCGAAAAAAGTTTTAAAAAGTCATAGTATAGTATGTCGAAAAATGTTTAAAAAAAAGTCATTGTATAGTATGTCGAAAAAAGTAAGAGAAACGTTATCATTTCCTGACTGCGCCCGCAGGGAGACACCGGTACCCGGTTGGAGACGATAACGTTTCTCGCCGCAGAGCCCCGTCACTTCACAAGACACGGAAGACCTCTGTTGGTCTGGAGGAGCTGCAGCATTTATTTCTGCACAAACGTCGAGTGTACGTTCACTAGATATTCTCAGAGCTAAACTAACTCTTCTGCAGTGTGTAGTGTGCACACATGCACGTGAGGTGAAGCGAGCTGAGTGAAGGCCGGCAGGCAGAGGAGCAGAGGAGCAGAGTACAGCAGAGACTTCGACCCTGGAGACCAAAGCTGCGGTCTCTCCCGCGTCATCCGACCCCAGCCAACACTGTTTAACAGACGGGCTTCACTAGATAGAACTTTGCAGTTTTGGTGCTTCCGTGTAGTTTGTGTTGGAGTCCGTGCGCACGCATGGGACACCGACCCGGGTGATTTATACGTGTAAGAAGTTACAAACAGTCCCTTTAACATGGCTGCATTGATGCTACCTAGACAAATGTAATATTACAGTTCTTCACAGTCACCACTAGAGGTCAGTGAACACTCGTCATTTTAAATACACAGGTCATCTCTTTGCTTTATACAACCAGCGAGCATTTTGTTTTGCCTTTTACCTGAGATTTAACAGCAGTGCCTTATTGTTGATCCCTTGCATCTTCTTGTCAACACAATAAGGGAAATACAAAGGAAAACACCATTGGGATCTCGTGCTTCTTTTCCTTTGTGTGTACAAAATAATCCATAAAAAGATACTCTGTATAACATTAAATATTTACACTAAATATCATGTATTTGTCATGTCATGTATTGCTTATAGCCAATCATTGCCATGACGTTACACAGTTCCTTACTGTCACCACTATAGGGCAGGAAACTAACACTTGGGATTTTAAATACACAGATCAACATCTCCTAGCATCAAAATAGAGGTAGACTCAGGAACTGAGCTAAAATAATAATAATAATAATAATAATAATAATAATAATGCTAAAAAATATAAACATTATTCAGATTAAACAACTGGTAAATAAAAATGGCCTGTTGCTAACTTGACTTGTGTTTTCAAAATCACAAGTTTTTATGCCCTCCAGTCGTCACAGTAGACTTTAGTAGGAATGATACAGTTACTGATTATATTCTTTAGAGGTATCAATAAGTTATGTTTATAATAGTATCTGTATTTCTAATATATACTTTGTTATAAAACAATACAAAGCCCTGCATCATGTAATGATTTAAGGAAGTGTGTACATTTCTCATAAGTGTAAGTATGTTAACATGGCTGCATTGATGCTAACTTGATGAATTTAATGTTGCATTTCTTCACAGTGACCACTAGAGGACAGTGAACAGTCGTCATTTTAAATACTTTAGACATTTTTCATGAAATATTTTTTTTCTATACTATTTAATGACATTTTATGGTTATTTTATTGAATACTATACTATGAATTTTTTTATGATTTTTTATTGTATAGTATATAATGTCATTTTTCATGACATTTTTTTTGCCATAATAAACTATGAAATTTGCATTTATTTATTAATAGCATATTATACTATGACATTTTTGTGATTTTTTATGGCATTCTATGACATTCTTTTTTGCATACTATACTTGACATTTTTATAGCTATGACTTTTTATGACATTTTATGTTTTTTTTGCCATACCATACTATGACAATTTCATGATTTTCTTCTATGGCATACTATATTACGATATTTTCATTTTTTTATTTTAATGGCATACCATACCATGACATTTTCATGACATTTTTATGGAATACTATAGTATAACATTTGTATGACATTTTTATGTCAATGACTTTTTTTAATGACATTATTTTTTTCAAAACGTTTTTTCAAAGATGAAACATAACATTATGTCCATAATCCAATGGGAATGATATAACTGTCTTTCTATGAGACCTAGGAAATTAAGTCTTGATGGGTCTTTTTTATATGTCATAACAGGAAAATTACAGGTGTATTTGATAACATGAATTAATAATGGATGCATTGCAGTTAGCTATATCAGCTCAGGGTCGTGTGGTTGGCTGAAAGAACAGAACTATAATTAGTGTTATTAGTTTATACCTGTACTTTTTCTGCTATCGCAAGTTAAAATGGCATCATCCAGATGCCAAAATAAACATAATTTTGTTGTTGTTGTTTTTTACAAAAGTGTAAATATTATAAAGCTATTGATGCACATCAGTGAACACAAGCCCTTTGAGGGAACATAAAACATACAATTTGTTCACAGTGAATGTATAATTACATATAAATGTACAACTGACAACAGACGTATTAGATTCAAGTTTTATTTAGAAGAGAAATACAAAATATAGGAAATTTGAATAATATGTACACTATACATTCCCAGCATGGAGAGTTTTTCATCCTCTCCACAGCCAACGATTGCAGCTTGTTCCCACTAGGTGACTCTGCTGTTCTCAGTTTGTCTCTGTCTCTGATCCACTTCATCAAAACCAAGGTCTCCACATGGAGGAAGAAGAGTTTGGTGGTGACCCCTCCCTCGGTGCAGGGTGTGGAGGGGATCTCAGGGTGATGAGAGGGGGGCAGAGGAGGGCCGGAGAGCCGGAGTGAGGAGCGGTGGGCGAGAAACTAAAGAAGGAGGTGTTGGAGGACAGAGGTGACAGGCTGGGGGGGAAGGAGAAGTGAGAGGCAAATGACGGGAAAGGAGGAGAGGTGGCATAAGTGGAGAAAGAGGGCGAAAGCCACGGAGAGGGAGGGGGGGACAGATAGTCGTGGAACGGTGTGGAGCAGGAGTGAGGCTGAAATGGGGAGTGAGATGGAAACTTAGGAGTCTCTTCTTTCCTCTCAGATGTGCAAATGACATCCATAGTTATTCCATCTGGTCCTTTAGCCATCTCAGTGTCGGTCACTCTCTTGTTGAAGTCTGGTTGAGGATTGTTTGGCTGCTGGCTCTCTGTGTGGTGTTTCAACCCCTCGATCAGTCTCGTTCTCTGTGCCGGTGTGATTTTGTGCATGTAGCTGCTCAGCTGGGCCACACACTGCTGAAAACCTGCACTCTCTATGGTAAAGAGAGTAGGAGCACCGGACTCTGTGTGATGAAGGCTTACCACAGGAGCATGAGTCTTCACGTGACTGGTAGTAGAGTCTGCAGCAAAGAAAAGACACCATGGGTGAGGGAGTGTGACATTAAAATGTTGATTTGCAGCAGAAAAAGGGATTTTTATGAAATATTTCATACATTTAAACTGAACTATTTTGTTTGACGAACCCTTTCTCAGGTCCCTCCCATCTGTCCACTTCTGAACATATTCCACAGCCAAGTC